>NC_136063.1:68617349-69107349 GCF_964261635.1 Lissotriton helveticus
CTGCCGCTCTTCCTTCTCATCTGTCTTTTTAGCACTGTTACTGCAGGTCTCACCTCTATGTTGCACTCACATGAAGCACGGTGAGCAGTCAAAATATCGAAAATAAAATATCGACCTACATTAATATCGAGGTGACAATATCGAAGGGACATAATATCGATGTTAAGAATATCGATGGACAGAATATCGACCCTAAGGTAAGTAATATTGATTTTTTTATATCGATGTAAGTAATATCGAAGTCAGCAATATCGATATCAAATATATCGGTTACTAATATCGATGTTACCAGTATATTATTGTAATGAATTTTATTATGTATTTAATGTGTATGTGTTAAATGTGTTTTGTTAAGTGTTCTACTTGTTTTTAAAATATATGTATACAATTTTTATATGTTAATAATGTTTTTTTAAGTTATTTTTGTATAACTTAAAAAACGGTCACATTACTCACTGCAACTGTCTCGGTCCCCCCTTCTTCATCCGCATCCACTTTCCCCCCCCCATCCATCATGCCAACTTTAATTGCCTCATCCTGGTTTTCTGCGGAGGGTCCAGCGGGGTTCTTCTTCGGCTCACCCCCCCCTTCTTTGGGGAGTGTTTCTTTTGCCCCTCCTCTCCTGCTCCCTGTTTTGTGACACTCTTTTGTGGGGTACTAATAAGCGCAGGTGAGGGTGTCTGTGCTTTTAAAGGCTTTAAGACTTTGGGTGGAGTCTGGGAAGTACTGGTGGCCATTACTTTATAGTAAGTTTTTAAAGAAGGGGTAACTTTGGCGTATAATGGGACACCTTTCTTAGCTTTAACTTTCCCTTTCAACGCTCTTACTCTGACCTCCTCTAGGTCTTTATCAGAGCTACATGCTTTCCCCGCTTTCCCCCTTCCTTGTTTGCTGCAGGCTTTTACAGAAGAGATTGGGGGGGACACACGGATGGGATAGCCAGAGCTTTCCTTTAGGGGGTCTCTTGTGAGCCTTGCCCTAAGTGCATACCTATTGACTTTCTCACCTTGAGAGTGTGCCGGGGCAGCGCCTCCCCTCCGATCCTCGGTGTCATCCAGTTTCTACTTTTATTTGATAGTACGCCCCCCTCTTTTTGCCCCCCAAGGGGTTAGCAGCCTCACCATCCATCCATTCTGTCTGCAATGGAGCAATAGCCCCTCCTTTTACGTATACAGTCGACTTATAAGGGCCTCTCCCCCCACTGTACCTCAAAATGTACCTCCGATTTTTCCCCTCCACGGGGGAGACTCTTGCTTCCTCAGCAGTTCTCACACGTCTCCCAGTTTTTACAGCAGTTGCAGCGGTAGCTGTTGGTTGGGGGATCGATATCGTAGGCAAAACAAGAATGCTCGTATTGACAGCGCTGAAAACGCTGCTCTTACCCCCTTGCTGCTGTAACCTCCTCCTGTCTCAAGAACCACGCTTCTACTCCAACCGGCAATGCCTCCCCTCCACGGCCCCCAGAGTGCACTGGAGAAGCCGGGGAAGCTGAAGGCTGGGTCCCGCCTCCTCCACGCACCAGCCGCCTCCTCCCACCTCGTACTCCAAACCTTCCCACTAGCGTCGCTGGAGCCGCTGGAACCGCCGAGGCTGATTCTGATGATCCGCGGGGGGTCGTCCGCCTCTTTTCCGGTGTGCTGCTCGATGTCCAATGTCATCACCTCCCGAACCTTTCCGAACCTCCTTGCTACATACAGAATGCGGGAATAGTGTTGGAAGTAATTGAAATCAAATTAAGTAATTATTACATTTATTGTTGGGTATTGATAATTAATTTATTGGACATTAATTATTAATTGGTAATTATTTTAAAATATAATTTTTGGTTATGAAAAGTAATTTATTGTTGTTTTATCATTAATTGGTAATTACATATTATTAAATATTATTTATTGCAACATTTAATTAATATATTATTAAGTAATCATAATTGGTGATTAATGTTTGATATTTATTATATTTGGTATGAAAATCATTACATTTTTCAATATTTGTTAATTGGTAATTAATATTTATTAATTATTATTTATTGGTATTTACATTAATGTATTGTTATTTAAGTATTCATTGGTAATTATGTTTTTCATAATTATTTATTGGTATTTGTAAATAGTTTAGAGTTATTTAATAATTAATTCACTGATTATTTTTAAAATGTATTTTATTTTTAAGTATGTTATTTTTAAATTCTACGCTATCCAACACTTTCCCTACTGTTGCACTCTTTGGAGTTGGAATAGTAATTTTTACCCTTAAGCTATCCAACACTTTCCCTACTATTGCACTCACTGGAGTGGAAATAGTATTTTTTACCCTCCCGCTATCCAACGTTTTCCCTACTGTTGCATTCGCTGGAGTTGGAATAGTAATTTTTATCCTTATGTTATCCAACATTTTCCCTACTGTTGTACTCTCTGGAGTGGGAATAGTAATTTTTACCCCTAATCTATCCAGCGCTTTCCCTACTGTTGCAGTCTCTGGAGTGGGAATAGTAATGTTTACCCCTATGCTATCCAACGTTTTCCCTACTGTTGCACTCTCTGGAGTGAGAATAGTAATTTATACCCCTTCGCTATCCAACGCTTTCCCTACTGTTGCACTCTCTGGAGTGGGAATAGTAATTTTAAGCCCTATGCTATCCAACATTTTCCTTAATGTTGTTTTTTTTGGAGTTGGAATAGAAGTTTTATTCCGTCTGATATTTAATATTTTTGGTATTATTTCAGTTAATGTAGTATAAAATTAATTTTAAAAATATTACAAGTAATATTTTTTTTAATTTGTTATACATAATTATTTAATTTGTATTTACGTTATTGTTTAAGGTGTATAGAGGTATTTGTAATTCATAATATTCTTTTATAATTTATTAAAATAATTATTAAAACTGATTATTAAGTAAGTATATATATATATTACATATGATATGTATTTTTTAATTCATGTTTTATTAAATTATATATATATTACTTATAAATTTTAAACATTATAAAACGTTGTTAACTATACTTATTTTATTTATAAGTATTATTTATTTTATTTTACATATTTTTTTAACTAAAAAGAAACTATATTTTTAAGAACGATATTTTTGACGTCAATTTTTTTTTCTCACTATTTTTGTACTTACCATGCTGAAGATATAATATCGATATTCTTGACATCGATGTTCTTGCTCCGATATTTTTGTAGGTCGATTTTTTGGCCTTCGATATTTTGTCAGTGATCCTGCTGAGCTGCAATGTGGGACAGGGGAGAGCAGGAAAGCACCATATCTACTAAGATCCGTCACTATCCTGCTCTTTCCCTAACACTAGTGCCAATTAGGCTACAGCGTGCCGCTCACCCATCTTTGCATCTTAGAGCAAAGTTGTCTGCCGGGGTCTAGCATCGGTTTTGTACTGCAAGGTTCCCTTTTCAGTACAAGTTACAATGCTTCGACTAATGTTAATACGATTCCCCTGTTTAATGTGTGCTGTCCAGTGCCGTACAGATGCAAAGTGGAAACAATTGTGAGAAATAAAAGCATGTCTCTATTTTAACGCCTGCTTTTGAAGGGCATTATTTTTTGGTACAAATATCTGCCTACTAATGTTAGAAGATAGTATTTTGTGTCAAAGATCATGGAGGCTGCACGGAAATACCATGTACCACCCATGGAACGCCCCCTTGATGCAGAGCAACGCAAAGCAGCGGTTTGCACAGCTTTGCACTACTTACAGGCAACTCTCCAACACAAAACATGTTTTGCACTAGAAAGTAAAAAACGTTTTGCAGAGGTTTGTGTCACTTTTGTGATGCAAACTCAGCGCAAAATGTTTGTAAATCTGCCGCTAATGCCTTTATAACACTGTTACTCCAGCGCCCCCTGAATTCCCTGAAATGCTTCATATGGACACACATGCTCACAGATCCGTATAACACTGTTACTTCGGCTTTCACCTCTACTTGCACAGACCGCTGCCTAAAACTGCACCTTCAGCTCCCATCTGTACAGGTGAGCTCCAGCAGGCGCTCACCTGGCACACTGTGACCTGGGCCCTTCCTCTTCCACCCATGCTCAGGATCTGGTGCCAGGCCGGGTCTGGTGGCCTAATGGACTAATTCATCCACAGTGGGGCCTGTGTTAGACGTCATTGTCACAGGTTTAAATTGAAGCAGGTCCATTCATACTTTCATACTTTCATCCTTCTGAGGTCGATAAAATGATTACAATTGAGTTGGGTAACAATAAACATCTGTTATTCAGCACCAAGATACCCTTCAGGGTGAACCTGCGCTTTACAAAGCACACATGTGTATGTTAGGCGCAGGTCACCGGCGGACAATGTTTCCGCCTTCGATTCGATGCTGTGCAGCTCCCTCGACAACCTAAAGAGGTTGAGCCCCAAAGTGTAAAGATCTGGAAGCCTTCCCACCAGCCACAAGAGCAGAATCACAGGTTTGACCACTGAAAACTGAGTTTATCAAACATTCTGATGACACAGAGGTGAGACCCACAGGCACTGCAAAGACAAGAGGGGGCGGGGATTCCTCAGACACACATTGAACCCTCCAATAGCACAAGCTCATCTCCACCCCCACCACTGGCCACACCCTGAACTCTTCTTTGACTGACATTTGCTCAGTTATAGCATACATGTTGTTTATCACATTGAAACCTGCCTTTGTGGCTTTGCCAATGCAGGAAAACTAGTAGCAAAACATGCCTGCTTTCCATATAGAATGCATTTAAGAGATAAAGAAGGGAGTGAGTGTGGGAAACAGAGCGATAATCAGCTGATATAAAATAGTCCCTCATACATTCCAGCGGAAGCACTTCCTGGAAGGTGGAATCAGACACCGAAAAGCCAATAAGATGAGGTGAGAGATATATCCTCTCCAGGGAGATCTAAAGCCCACTCTAGATATATTTTTAAATGATAATGATACGTCGCACAGACAGCTGGGCCTAAAAATGCAAATGCATAAATAGATCCGCCTGTGAGGCGGTGGGTGACGCCTCCTTCTGCTCAGGTGACGAGGCGCCTCTGCCCTGGTAGAGATGCCCGGAGCTCCTCGTCATGGACACGCCGTGACGTGACACTAATGAGCATCTCTTTAGTGTGATGAATTCCGTAAAGAGGGCGAGTCTGTGATTGGACACAGCCCCTCCCGGGCCTCGAGGCACCAAAAGAGAGCACAACAGTCCCAGGGGCGGCTGGTGACATTTGAAAGTGGTGAGGCGTAAACTAATTTGCATATTGCACCGCAGCGAGCGAGCCCGAACCACCTTGCATCCATCCATACATCATTCATGCATCCACCCATCCATCCATCCATCCACCCACCCACCCATCCATCCACCCACCCACCCATCCATCCACCAATTCTGCATCCATCCTGCATCCATCATTCATTCATGCATCCACCCATCCATCCAGCATCCATCATTCATTCATGCATTCACCCATCCATCCATCCTGCATCCATCATTCATTCATGCATCCACCCATCCATCCATCCATCCACCCATCCATCCTGCATCCATCATTCATTCATGCATCCACCCACCCATCCATCCATCCACCCATCCATCCATCCACCCATCCATCCTGCATCCATCCATCCATCATTCATGCATCCATCCATCCACCCATCCATCCACCCACCCATCCATCCATCCACCCATCCATCATCCATCCTGCATCCATTCCTGCATCCATTCATGTGTCCACCCATCCTGCATCCATCATTCATTCATGCACCCATCCATCCACCCTGCATCCTGCATCCATCATTCATTCATGCACCCATCCATCCATCCACCCATCCATCCTGCATCCATCATTCATTCATGCATCCACCCATCCATTCATGCATCCACCCATCCTGCATCCATCATTCATGTATTTTTATGACCATATAACTTGCACACAGCTTGTCAGTGTTTAATACCAGTCTCGAACCTTGTACTCCAGCACCAATGATACATGATTAATATTAATTGTTTTTAAAAACATGTATTTATTCGACACCAATTTCACACCTTAGTCGGAACATCATTTTAATTTGTTTTTTAAAATATCTATTTATTTAACACCAAAGTAAGTCATGTATACATTTTTATGGTTCGATAAGAGGCTCGAACCTGGTTTCCCAGCACCAAAGTCGGCCGTGCTATCCGTCAGGGGTTATGTAACCCGGCTATGTATTGACCAGCCAATCCTGCGCCAGGATTGGCTGGGGGGGCACCATGACTCCTCGCCCAGTCGCCCTGTGTAACCCCGGGGGCTGCGGCCCGCCCCCTGGTCCTCTCTCTAAGGGTGAATTCACAAGAAAACGATCTGCGCATGCGCGGGCATGTTTGTGCCCAAAAATACACTTGCGCAGCTGCAGCAGCCCGATCCTTCCCCCCCCCCCCCCCCCTTGCGCACTCCGGGAAGGTCGGGTGTCTCCCGGTTTCCCGGCCGGCAGATAGCGCGATTTTTTAAAATAATTGTGTTTGGCTTCTAGTGACGACGTGGTGGGTCCATGGGGCTTAGTGGGGCTTCGCCCCTACGCCCCAATGGACGCACCGCGCCTGAACAGTCCTTACCGGTGAGCTGCACGTGCACCGGAAATGGATATTACATGTATTCGAGTTAGAGGGGGGCGGGGCTGGAGACAGAGAGACAGACAGACAGAGCGACACCTGGTGGAAGAAAGATGGCTCTGGGGCACACAGGTCACCACAGAAGGGCCCAAGTTCGAATCAAGACGGGGCCAACACAGCCTTCCATCCTTCTGGAGTCATTAAACTGAACATCACATGGTGTAACAGGAGCACCTGCTGTTTTTAGCGCCTAGAAATGGCCGAAGGGCTCTAAACATAGATTCTGGTTCTGGAGATGGTCAGTGCCCCAGAGCCGTGAGATACTGGGGTTCTGTCCCCCAGTGGTCACACAGCCCCTGCATTATCCTGCACTATCATAAGCAGGGCGTGGCAGTGGAAAATAATATAGTTAGCTCAGTAAACTGTAACTGGTGAATTTCAGTGTTTTTTTGTGTTTAAAACGTAACGTTATGACTGACATTTTCGACTAACTATAAAGTCACTTTAAACTTAGAATTTTTCCGTGAATTTCTCACTTTGTTAAATGTAAAACTAGATAGTATACTGAAACATAATGTCACTTCAACCTTTGTTTCAAGTATATTTAAGTTTTTTTAACGAATCTAGGGGCATATTAGCAAGAACCTCGTTAAAATTATCGCCGTTTTAGTGGCAGTGGCAGAAAACTGCCGCTAAAACGGCAATAATGGGCTTGCTAATATGCGTTATTGAATTCCAACAGAAACCCAGGTTAGATGTGCGGGACATCTAACCTGGGCTTCTATTGGAATTCTATAACGCATATTAGCAAGCCCATTATCGCCGTTTTAGCGGCAGTTTCCTGCCGCTAGAACTGCAATCATTTTAACGAGGTTCTTGCTAATATGCCCCCTTCTTTTCATACCTAACCTCCGCAAGCACACAGCTCCTCACCGTGCACTACTGAATGCCATGCAAGGCAGGGGTGGGTGTCGTACGAGGGCCTGGGCTTTGGACCTGCAGCTAACACCCCACGGGAAGCCTGTCCCTTACCATGCATGGTCAAAGACGGCGGCACCGTGTGTAGCATGTGGTTGATCACAGGTACAGCCAACCCCACACGGGCAGCCAATCCCTCCATCATGCACATCCAAAGACTGCGCCTATGTTCAAGCATTGTGGGCAACCATGTATGGGCTGCCAACCCCCGCTGCATATGGCCTTCGGACCATTTGGCCTCCCATAGAACATGGGACTCACATAAAACCATGACAAAACTCCCAATTTTAATTTTTGTATTTTGTCTCCGAGGCGTCCCTCTGGGACCCCCACACAAAAGTTAGGGTTTCAGAGTAGCCCTTATCTGTCCCCTTCTATGCCTGTAAAGATATTTAATTACTCAAAGGTGAGGCTCTGAGTCCTGTAATGGTGACAGCAACATTTTTCCTCCTGTTGCAGCTGCTAATCACATTGCTCGGTCCAGTGAGGCTGACCAATCAAACTGTCAATTTTAAGCTCTTTTTTTCGGCAGAACTCCATGGGCGTCCCTCTGGAATACTGTGGCAACCAATATCTATAAATTCTGATCCTTAACTTCTCTGAAACGGATGATCAGAATTAAACAAAACAACCGTTCCTGAGTAAAGACCTAGCTTTCTGCCGAATTTGGTGTAATTCTGTTAAGCCATTTTTTTGTATAATTGTAAACTTTTCTCTTTGAAAATTGCGTGGGGGAAACCCCTTTTGGGAATCCTCCCCCCCAACCCTTTTCTCTGCTCCTGCTTGACAGAGCACCCTGAAACGTTCTAGGAAGGAGCTGAGGTGGATGATTTTTTTGTTTGTTAATTTTCATGAAGATTTGTCAAATGGCCTAGGGCTAGATGTAGGTAATTGAAATTTACCAATTCTAAAATACCGAATTTTACCGATTTGGTATTTTAGAATCGGTAAATGCAATGCAGGTAAATATTCGGTAAGTATTAGGAGGCCCATAGGAATGAATGGAAATTACCGAATCGGTATTTACCGATTCGGTGAAATGTGGAAAACATTGAAGGGTGCCAGGGTGTCACTTTGACACCCTGTTGCACCCCTGAATCGTGCTTGTGTGCAGATGTGGCACACATACATGCCCTAAGGGCATGTATGTCTGCCACATGGCACAGTTGAAAATGCACAGATTTGCATTTTCTAAGGTATTCTTTACTTACCACCAACTTATAGTTGGTGGTAAATAACGAATCCTAAAATGGGAAAAGCACTCATTTGAATGCTCCCTACATTGCAAATTCGGTAATTTACCGATTCGGTATTTTAAGGAATCAGTAATTTACCGATTCCTTAAAATACCGAATCGGTAAATTACCGAATTTGCAATTTAGGCCACCTACATGTCAGTAGCTTAATACCAGTCGGTAACAGCCGAAATCGGTAATTTCGGTCGTTACCGACCAGTATTGGGCGACCTACATCTGGCCCCTAGAAACGTAAAATTGGAACCCATAAAAAATGTGTGTACTCTTCTGAATACGAATGTGCTATGAGATGTTAAGTTGCTGTACGCATACTTATAGAGCGGGCTAACACCTGTGGGGGATTTGGGGGTATCCTGATGCTGAGCAGGTGAGGGTCTGCACGGCACACTTAGCGGGATAACTCAGAAAGCCAGGTCTTCTGCTTCCTGTGGAATTCTATAAGTAGGGAAGAGGCTTGGGTGTGTAGTGTCAGATCATTCCAAGCCTTGGAAGTGACAAAGGAGAATAACCACAGCATCTGTCTGTCTGTATGTGTGCGGGTAGGAGCTCGGCTGAATTGAGGTTTCTGAAAGTGGATGCGATTGTTGTAGTAAACTGGGCTTGAGTTATGTAGAGCCTTGAAAGTATGGGCCTGAAGTTTCAAATGAACACAGTTGTGTATAAGTCACAAGTGTTGGCTGAAAATAGAGCTCACACTGCACAAAAAACAGAAGTGCCTGTGCTTCTATTCATTTGGCTGAAGGAATGGACAATATAAATGAGGATAATTATGTGCAAAATGTACCTCAAGTAAATTCCAATACACAGGATGGTCGATTCAGAAACAAACTGTAGTTTGTTTTTCATAAAAATAGTTTAATATATAAAAAAACAATTATTTTAATTTCTTTAATTAAAATGCTATTTGTATACATTACATTACATTACATACATGACATTACATTACATTACTTTCCATATATCACTTTACCTTACATTATTTAAAATGTAAGAAAATATTATTTTTTTTAAGTACTTTTACTACACATATTGTACTAAACTATAAAAACAACACAGATTAAAAAAATAAATGAAATCTTCAATAAAAACTATGCTTATATCTATACAAAAAATACACCATCTAAAAGTAACCCCCTCCTTCATCCCTAAACAACAAACATGTAACTAACTATCCTAATACGCACAGTTATCAATCGAAGTAAATTATCCTCCACTAAGACTTGCATAATATGCAAAAACTCACAATATCCAACTAACCTGCCACTAACATTCATATCATAAAAAAGATAAATGTAAAATAAATGATAGATTAAAAATTTGTTGCACAATCAGGTAAAGTGCTTTGGTGCATCTTTTTAAATGAGCTATTATGCATCTCTTTTGTCTATTTAATTTATTTTTCTTCCATATATAACTTTATTAACATGTATATTACATTTTACTTGTAGAATGTAATTGTCTGTTTAATTCGATTCCTTTGCCTTTGTCATGTTCTTTGGGCTCTATGAGGTTGTTGATGCGGTGGTGGTGGTTGATGAGCGACGTTTGTTTGCATCTGTCTTTGTTGCTCTCTTGCCTACAGATATATATCAGACAATTTTAAAAGCCTCTTGCCATAGCTTGTAGGCACTTGTGCCCTGCGTGCCCGAAGGCCCAGTGACATTGGAATTGTAGTATAATTAATTACATTTTTATTTAATACATGCCAATACTTTTTTGGTATATGTGTTCAATCCTGAAATATTTACACTTAATAGGACTGCCTTTCTAAGTAAATGCTAGATAACTATTGGTATTTAATTTTTATTAATAAATGTAATATGACATCTTTCTAGACCCCTCTCAAGCTGGTTTATGTCAGTTACCAGTGCACCAAATCTGCATTGATGACAATGATGCAGAAACACAGGAAAGTTTGTTCTTTTTATTTATTATTTTATTTATGAAATTTACAGACAATACAAAATAAACCAAATGAGATCTGAAATCACGAACAAAAAATAAAAGCACTGATCACATACGTTATGAGCCATCAAGCATCAAATAATAATATTATAAGGAGGAGTTGAGCACAGTGAGGTACAATTCGCAATAGATAGTAAGATAGCTCACTTCAAGCTGGATCACAACAGTTGAACAGGCAAGCATGCACCTATGCATAACCAAAGTTTGTCGGCAGTTCTCTAATAGTAGATATATTAATACTTGCTGGGCAATAGCATACATTCAAACATTTGTCATCCTGATCCACAGTATCCTCCTGACGTGATTCTTGGTATTGTGTAACCAGACCCCAAAAGCTCAATGGTCGGGTAGACGGTGGAAGCAGTTCCTTGTAAGTGTCAGATTGTGTATTACAATACACCATATCTCTGTCCCACCCATTCACTGTGGGGACAGGGCCCCTCATCCATCTCATTGCCAATCTAAGCTTAGCCAGAAGTAAACCCATGGTGACCAATTTACGTACTTTTTTGGGCAAAGGTTTCTGATATCCCAGCAGTGCTAGCAACCGGTCCGGAGCAATAGTTAGGCCTGCAATCTCAATCCAAGCTGCAAAGATGTGATTCCAAAATTCATCTATCTGAGGGCATTGCCAAGCCAGATGGAAGAAGCCTGCGCACGTTGCATCACAGCGCTCGCAGCAATCATACTTGTGCAAACCATATCTATGTAGGCGTTCTACTGTGTAATAAACCCTGTTCAAGTATTTAAAGTGCACCAGCCTGTGCCTGCCATTCAAAGAAATTTTACAAGTGACCTCACAACAATAAAACCAGATATCATCCGATAGTTGCCTCCCAATGTCAGCCTGCCAGACTAATCGAGCCTTCAAGTATGGGGAAACCTTTATCTGTAAGGCTGAGGCATATAGTTTAGAAACTAATTTAATAGGAGATTTTGAATAGAGTAGAATGAACAGTGGAGGCGGATCCATGGGCTCAGCCAACTCGCCTCCCAGTCCCACTCGGAATGCATGCTTAGTTCTGAAGAAATGAAATTGCGTTAACGCAGAGGGTATTGCCCTGTCAGCAATTACATCATTCCAGGAGAACATCCTGCCATTTTAAAAAAGATTACCCATCTCAGACAAATCTAAACTTTGCAAAGAACGAAGCGTACCCCGCTCTGAACTAAGGGCATACCATTTACACCACTCAATACGCATGTGAGGTGAATACAACTGTGCTCCAGCAAACATCCCTAGAAGAATATGCCAAGCATGCACCACGGAGTTCACCGAGTCAATAACCCCGCAACGTCTTATCGGTGCCTTCGTCATGAACCAGAGTAATGGTTCTGGTGCAGCTGCTACTTTTTCAATGTGGAGGTGGGGAAGAGGCTGTGGACCGTGAATCCAACTATGAGCATGTGAAGCCCATGCAACTCTGTAATAAAGTTCTAGATCTGGCGCGCCCAAACCGCCCGCAGTACATGGTAACATAAGTGTGTCTAGGAAAGTTTGTTCTTGGAGCCCGCACTACACTGATCCTACTAGAAGTCCCTATGGTTTTGACAGTGCTTCACATATAGTCCTTGAAGCAGGCATGGCAAATTTAAACATTTCCAAAGCTTTTCATTTACTTACAACATTTCAGGCAAATATAATTAGGACAGTCACTTCCCCCCATTAAAGAGACATATTTACTCAATTCAGTGTTCCGAATAACATAGATCCTCATTAAGACTGACCATATTTAAAACTGACGTCTCACCATTATCCATCTTAGCATGTCCCTGTATGGTGAAAAATACACTTTACAAATACAACAATCAAATCATTTTGTTTGCTGTAGATATTTTTCCTAAACAGAAGAGAACGTATAGGTTTGCATTATGTCTGACACCAAGTAGATGAGTCACAGATATTTATATCTCACTTTCTACATAATTCAGGAAATTATATAGGTCAAATATTTTTACAGTCAAATCTCAAATTTTGTGTTCCGAGGAGGTTTTATACCCATCTAACTATGTACTATTTTTAAAAGGCCCTCATTATGTTGTTGGGCGGATCGCCACCAACTGGCCGTCGGTGGCGGTCCGCCCAGCACACAGGGCGGCGGTCAGACTGTCGCATTCAAATACCGGCGATCGAAGCGCAGAGGGTGGTTAAAAAGACCGCCGCCTACGAAAGGCTCAAGGAGCTCTTAGGGGCAGCGGTCAGACGGCAATCCCTACAATGAAGGTGGTGCCTGTGCAGGGTTTGTGATCTCTATTTCCAACAGCCTTTTCATGGCGGTCCCACCGCCATGGAAAAGCTGCCAAAAAAGGACTTCGGGGACCCATAGCAGGGCCCCCGTCCCCTGTGGGCCACCGCTATGTGGCCGGGGGACACACGGTGCCCTGCAGACAGTGCATGGATGTTTGCAAAAATACATTTTTCAATTGCAGCTTGTGCTGCAAGCCACAATAGAAAACAGCATGTTTACCACCACCGAAACGGCAGTTGTGTCCTAATATGGCAGATTGAACCACTGACTACATGTCAGGCAGTCTCCATCCCGCAGCGATGGCAGTCGTACGCTCATCTGACCGCCATCGTAATGAGACCCTTGATATTTGTGACAAGTTTTCTTAATGTATAGTGCCTACATGTTAAAAAAAAAACAAGTTAACCGTACATAAGGCCTCTGTTTGAACCAAAGTGATCTCCAAGGTCTTGTTGGCTTGCCTTCTGTTTTTAAAACTCCAGGATGTCCAAGTCTTACCACCTGCTCCTGGTCCTGCTCCACTGGAAGTGGACCCAGATACTTGCTGCAGTCAAATCCGCGCATCTCCTGTCTGCGTGTAGCAGAACCGATGCATCATCGCTGTTGCAGCAGCAGAATCAGCGCATCGAACTCGGAACCAGAGCATCGCCTTAAAGATTGATCGGAACTAAAGCATTGCCGCTGCTGCAGTGTGGGAAGATTGATGCATCCTCTCGACTGCATAGAGAAAGCCAGCACATTGTCTACGGAACCAACGCCTCTCGGCTCGGTGCATCGTCTCAACTGCAGGATCAACACCGAATCATCACTCAGATGAAACCCTCATCTCTCTGCTGCGACCAGGATCAAGGTACTTTTTTCAGATGGCCTTGAGTGGCTCCTGTACCTGGCACGTGCTCCATCGCAGTCTGCCTGAACTCTTGACTTTGCCCAGTCCAGCACGAACAGATAACCCCTATATGTGCTTATTGCTTCTAAGCGCTAATTTTAAATGTAATCTTTAAAAATTCATATCTCAACATCTACTTATTGGATGTTTATCATTTTGGTCTTGTTTCATTTATAAAATCATAATCTATGTTTCTAAACTGGTGTGGAGTCTTTGTATTACTGTTTAAAGTGTTGCACAAATATTTTATACATTGCCTCTTAAGCCAACCTGTGCACATGCTATTTAATGGTGTGTATCTGACTTACCCTGATTGTGGTTCCTGCTTAGACAGGGTGCATAACTCGGCCAGCTAGAAACCCAATTTCTAACTTTGGGGCTGAGTGGGGTTAGAGTCAGCTGTGATGGGAGGACTTGTCTCCGAACTCTCGCCTTTGACGCTCGGCTGTATGTAACATGGCACTGAGTACACTCCATACTCTATAGGGAAATATATCGTGACACATGTGCACACATGTGGATGCATTGCTGGTTGTGAAGGAATGGATCTTCTATGAAAGAAAAGCTGTTTCACAGTAGCCAGCGAGAGGTATGCATGCATTGTGATGCATTATTTGCACATGTCAAGATGCTCCAGCAATTATTTGTGGGATCTGAGCACGCGGGAGCTCTAAATACCAGGCCTGGTTGAAGCATAATTTCCTTTGCATTAATTATGGGAAACGCACAAAAACATAGCCACACTCCTGCGATAGGACTATTGCTTCAACGAAGAGTCATGTATGCAATGCGGCATAATGGCGTAATCTCAGGAATTTTGCGTAACAATCATAACGCAAATTGTAAGCAATTACAAATGTTTATGCCCAGGCCCTTTAATATCCTGACAGCTAAGGATGCAGGAGCTGTGTGACCACTCAAGGATAGAACCATGGTTTCTCACGGCTCTGGGGCACTGACCATTTCCAGAACCATAATCTATCTTTAAAGAGCCCTTCGACCATTTCTAAGCTAAAAAAATAACAGGTGTTCCTGTTACTCCATGTGATGGTGTTCTGTTTAATGACCCCAGAAGGATGAAAGGCTGTGTCGGCCCTGCCTTGATTCGAACTTGTCCCCTTCTGTGGTGACCTCTAAGTCCACGAGCCACCTTTCCTTCACCAGGTGTCGCTCTGTCTGTCTGCCACTCTGTTGGTCTGTCCCCAGCCCTCCTATAACTCGGTTCTAGTTTCAGGATGTAGCTAGAAACAAACCTCAACCAGGCAGGGCTCAAATAAATGTAATGTCCATTTCAGGTGCACGTGCAGCTCACCGGTAAGGCCTGTTGTCTCATCCGTGGTGCTCTCTGTTTCTGCCTCGAGGCCCAGGAGGGGCTGTGTCCCATCACAGACTCACCCTCTTTACGGAAGGGACATGCAGATTGTGTTTTTCACAATATCATGAGACAGGGTCTGTAGCAAACCCAATTCATCACACTAAAGAGCTGCATATTAGTATCACGTCACAGATTTTCCATGACGAGGAGCTCCGGGCATCTCTACCAGGGCAGAGGCGCCTCGTCACCTGAGCAGAAGGAGGCGTCATCCTCCGCCTCACAGGTGGATTTATTTATGCATTTGCATTTTTAGGCCCAGCTGTCTGTGCAACGTATCATTATCATTTAAGAATATATCTAGAGTGGGCTTTAGATCTACCCTGAGGAGAATATGTCTCTCACCTCTTGCTATTGGCTATTGGGTGTATGATTCCACCTTTTCAGAAGCGCTCCAGCTGGAATGTATGAGGGACTATTTTATATCCAAAAAGTACAACCGATCATCGCTCTGTTTCCCACTCTCACTCACTTCTTTATCTCTTAAATGCATTCTATATGGAAAGCAGGCATGTTTTGCTACTTGTTTTCGTGAATTGGAACCGCTGGAGGTTGTGTATGTCACTCTTAAGGTGCATTGGCAGAGCTATGTGCGCGAACAGTACTGGAACCGCTGGAGGTTGTGCATGTCAGTGTTCAGATGCCTTCGCAGACCTATGTGTGTGCCTAGTACTGGAACTGCTGGAGGTTGTGTATGTCACTATTGAGGTGCATTGGCAGAGCTATGTGTGTGCACAGTACTGGAACCGCTGGTGGTTGTGTATGTTACTGGCGAGGTGCACTGGCAGAGGTTATATGACTCTTTATGCAGCAAAAGGTTGAGGAATAAAACAAGCACAAACCAGCACAAGATGTTTGTAAAGAAAGCAAAAAAGGTCAAGAGTCAGGGCACCAACAAAAGGAAGTTAGGAACATTCAAAGAGACCCCATTCACCATGAAAGAACACAAAACATCATGCACTACGAAAAAAACAGAAGACATCATACACTATGGGAGAAAGCAAAGCACACCATGCACTAAGAAAGAAAAGAAAAAGACATCATACACTATGGAAGAAAAAAAAGAACAGCTTGCACTAGGAAAGACAATAGAAGACTTAATACAATATGGGAGAAAACAAAGAACACCAAACACTGCAAAAGAAAACAGAAGACATCATAAACTATGGAAGAAAGCAAAGCACACCAAGAACTAGGAAAGAAAATATGGGAGAAAACAAAGGACATCATACACTGTGAATGTCAGTCAGTCAGTCAGTCAAATACTTTATTGCGATAACTTAATATCATACAAAGACAATGACAAATGTATAAAACAAAAACAACACATACATTAAAAACATTTAAGAAACAGTTTAAAAATGACAAGTTTAAAAAGAACCAGCGACGAATTGATGAGACCAACATACACAATATTACATTTTAACATCAGCCTAGCTGGTAGAAAGTGCATAGTGCTAAAGTGCAAAAGTGCAAAAGTACTATAAAAACTAAGAAATATTAAAAAGTATGCTAAGGGTGTCCCATGAAAAATAGTTAGAACAGGCAACTACTGACCATGTTACTTCGCTTCTAAGAATGCTGACCCAAGAGGTCAACATACTAGCTAAAATGTTAATCTATACTACAAGGGCAAGTAAGCACATTTTTAAGTCTAATCTTCCTGCTTCTAATAGCTCTCACCAGGAAACTAGCCACATAAAACATGATCCTGGGAGTTTGTAGCATTTGTAAATAAATAAGAGCAGGTCTGACCAAGATAAATCCTGCCTCCTTGAGTATAGGTACAAGAAACATTTTCCGGGCTTCATTATAGTGGCTACAAAACATTATAAAGTGCATGGTACTTTGCTCGGAAAAATGATCGCAAGAACATGGTGGTGCCTTTTCAGGGCTACTCCAAACAGGATAAAACCCCAAGCTAAAATGAATCAAATTAAATCGAAAACGAGTTAAGATAAACCTGTGGTAAGGATGGGTCACCACATTAAGATAATTGTCAGGACCATTGGGTATAGCCAACAATATACTGGCCCTGACACAGGGTTTCTTCAACTCAATTTCTTCCCTCTCCAAGGTTAGGAGCTCCTTCATTCCAGCTTTAATGTAAACTATATCTTTTAGCGTTAGAGAATCAGTAGCAGTATAAAGTTCTGGCCTCCCTAGCTTCAAAAAATGTTCCTTGATGTACATCAACCACCTAATCCTATGTACATTATCTAGTTTCAAACAGTCCCTCAATATGGTATGATTAAGAGGAATTTCTGGGTTCAGCCACATCCTCATCCAAGCAACTAAAGGGGCTGTTCTAATGAGATCTGAAATGTAGCCTTCCCCCAATTCCATGTGAACTGTATAGGTCGGGGTTGACTGGGGGACGCCCAAAACAGATCGAAAAAATTTATTTTCCATTGTCTGTATGGGTTCCATACCCCTATAACCCCACACTGAGCCACCATATGATGCAACTGAAATACATTTAGCTTTATATATTTTGCTGATAGCTGCAAATGGCCTACCCCCCAGTTTTTTAGAAAACCCCTGGAGGGCAGCAGATGTCCTAGCCAACATTGATGCTCTACTTATAACTTGAGGGCCCCAGCTACCTTTGTCATCAAAGGTGAGACCCAGGTAGGGAAAGGAGGAAACACGTGCTAGCTTTTCCTGCCCACAAAGGAAAATTTTATGGAAGGGTCTCCTAGAGGCCCTACCCATAAGCATAACCTGTGATTTTTTTGCGTTTATTTTCAGGTCAAGTGAGGCCATAAAAGATTCAAAGGCATCCAGGAGTCGTTGAAGCCCCACCCCAGTACGAGCAAGAAGAACGGCGTCATCCGCATAAAGGAGGACTGGTATCCCCTGTTCTCCTGCTCGTGGGATGTCACTAGTAACGCCCCTAAGGGCTGGCTCCAGCGTGTTCACATAAAGCGAAAATAACAGTGGTGCCAGGATACATCCCTGTCTTACTCCTTTTTCAGACGCAAAGACGTCTGTACACCTTCCGTTCATTGTGACTCTAACTTTAGCGGTAAGGCCAGTGTGTAAATCAGCTAGTAAATTAACTATGGATCTATCCAGACCCATATCGAGTAACTTCAACCAGAGCTTGGATCTATTGACCATATCAAACGCCGAGGAGAGGTCCATGAACCCAAGGTACATGGACCCATCCATGGCCCTGGTGTATTTCTCGCTCAAGAGGTGAAGATTAAGACACTGATCCAGGGTACTTCTTTTAGGTCTGAACCCATATTGCACATTGCTCAAGATGTCATTCTCAGTAGCCCATTCATTCAATTTCACCAATATGACTCTCCCGAGAATTTTAACTGAAGAATCAATCAGCGAGATTGGTCTGTAACATGCAGGATCCTGCCTGTTTCCTTTTTTAAAAACAGGAATAATTATTGATGTTTTCCATGACTTGGGAATATTATCACGGTTTAAGGCATTAAAGACCCTGCAGAGCAATCTTGACCAGAAGTTAGGGAAGCATTTAAAGGCATCAGCAGGAACACCATCTGGTCCTGGTGCCTTTTTCTTTAAGGTACAATCTATTGCAGATAATACTTCACAGACTTCAAAGTGCAAATAGTTCCCTAGTGAAATAGTGTTATCTTCCTGTTCCCTAGTAACAGCGATATTATGAGCTGAATAGATGTCTCTAAAATGCTTAATCCAACCCTCATCAGGAATATTAGTTTCTAAGGGGGAGTTATCCTCCCCTGTGAATAAAGGTTGGTTGACAATCCTCCAGAATTCTCCACTATTTTTTAAAATGGCTTGGTCAGTGAGTTGAGTCCAAGCTTCATCTTTAAGCTGTTTTTTCCTTAATGTAATGGCCTTTTTATAAAGTGCTCTACTGTTGCTAATGAGGTCACGATCTTTTGGAACGGTTTTCAGTGCATTAAGCAATGCAGAATGTGCTTTCGAGCAACTGTGATCAAACCATCTTTTAGGAGGTTTCGGCTTGGGATTACTAGTCACAGAAAGCCTGCCATTTATCTTATTACATATGCTGCTAAATGCAAAGATCACTTCCCCATCGTTAGAGTCGCTAGATAAACACACTCCTACCTCCTCCTCAGCCTCTAAAAGAACTTCTTGAATGAAGGGTTCTGGGATTATACTATCCCATTTCAGTTTCCTTCCCTGGTCCTTAACTTTAAGCTTTTTTATCCCATAGCAAGAACCATGGTTGCGCCCCAAAAGATCAGACACTACGAGGTCCATGGAGACTGGGTTATGGTCGCTAAAAATGGAAATCACAGTTCTATACATTAAAACCTTGGATAAAAAACATGCAGAAATAAAAATATAATCAATAACAGAGTCATTGTCTGAGCCCTTAAAAGTAGGGGCCCTATTCCCCCCCTCCCCACAGCTGGATTCATATAGGTTCCATCTAGCGAGAAAGTTTTCTAAACAGCCCCCCTGTCTGTTATGTTCAAGATGGACCAATACGCCATATGGAGGGGATTCTGAGTCATCGCAAACACACATAAGTGAGCAGGGATGTATATTAAAATCCCCCAAAAAAATGATTTCAAATGCTGTAACATCCTCACTATAGACTGACAGAAAATAGTCCAATCTACCAAGACTATATGTAGTACAGTCGGCAGCATTGGAATTATAAAAATTAATAAATAAAATATTAGGAGATTCCACGCGAGACAATTCAACAATAAGACATTGCTCAGATCCTGAGTCCCTTTTCTTAAGGCTACCTTTGATATCTAATTTGAAGAGGCTTAACAGTCCTCCCCTCGCTCTTCCTGCCGTGCTAGTCACGGCAGGGATACAAAAATAGCTGTAGCCATCAGGAGAAAAACAAGAATTTGTGTCCCAGGTTTCCTGCAGAGCAATGATATCAAACCTAGTTATAAAAGCCAACCAAGGTGCGTTACCTACTTTGGACTTTATACCAGCTATATTCCAAGTAAGTATACTGAAGGCTGACGCGCTATTCTCTATCTGGCTAGAATGATCTGACACACTATTCTCTATCTGGCTAGAGTGATCTAACAAGAGTCAGTCATTATGATCCAGAAAGGATAAGGGTGCAAATCGATTAGACAATAACAGGGGTTGGGCAAAAGGATTCTGATATACTATGGGGGCGGATTGGTTTACAGTATTCCGCTGTTGTTCCCAGCCCCTTCTATAGTTTGAGTCAGAATTAATATCCCATCCGAAGGCTGGTGTTTTAGGGTAGGTGACATTCTGCTGTTCACCATAAAAGAACTTCAATGTTAATGGTACAACAGAACCCTGCCTACGTTGGGGTGGGAGTAGGTTAATAAGAATGTTAGGCAACACGCCTGGATGCAAGAAACTTACTGCCACGCAATCCCCCTTAAATTTTTTAGGGCGATTACCTAGCCATGACACCCTTTTAACAGTTTTGATCTCTTGAGCCAGCAATTGACCCCCCCCTGGAGCTAACCTGATGTTAGTAGTGAGCCACTGTAAGGCTTTGTTAGACAGAGAGGAAGGGGATTCTTCAGTGCCGGCTTCTAAGGGTGGAACATTCGCCAATACCAAAACAACAGGGGACGCTTCAACTATAAATTGAAGAGGGTCAGTTAACTGAGCATGTACAGGGGGTATCTCAACCGTTAGCGGACCATCCCCTCTATTAGTATTGGGAGCAATAAGTTTTGGATCAGGTGGCTGAGATGGTAGATTATTTGATGCATCATCCGTATTCTGCCTCTCCTGATCATCATTTCCTCTGCTATTTTCATCCAGGTTTGCTACCAACGTCGTAACGTTAACAACTCCCTCTGTTAATTTGTTCAACTGCCCTCCCAGCTTTTTGACTTCAGATTGTAATTTATCGATTTTAGAGAGTAACGGTTTAACAATGGATTTGATTTTGCTATCTATTAGGTCAGCAAATCTTACAAACAAATCCTCATCATGACAAACATTAATCTCAGCACTTCCCCCTTCGGCTTCCTTTGAATTTGCCTTTGGAATGTTTACCCTCTTCCTCCTAGCCCCAGATCTTAGTCCCCCCCGTCTAGGTGGATTTTTATTTTTCACAGCGGCTAATCGTGAAGTTTGTTCAGTTGTGGAAATATCTTCATCCGTGAGGTCAACACGATTATCTTGTTCCATATCACTGTCAGAGTTATTTCCATGCTCCACGATAAAGACCTCGGGACCAGACAGCATATTATCATTTAGAGGGCCAGGTTCCTGTGTAATCGGACAATTTGAAGAGGCATCAAAGAAAGTCTGAAGGGACACTGCGTCTTCAGGTGAGGGGGATGAAGATGGCGACAAACGGTGTAAGTCAGGTGAGAGACTCAAACCCAGCGATTCTCTCCTCTGTAAGTTAATTTTTTTCACTGTTTGCACCAAATAATTTTCCATTGTGTTAGCAGGTTGTGCGAGTGGTGCTGGACCCTTTTTGGGCATACTGCTGGTAGCTAACAGGGAACCAGTACCCCTCAGGTTACAACAAAATATATATTACAACAGTACAGTCTTACTTGAGCAGTAGAATGCCTCGCAAACCACACGCAGGGTTTCTGGCCCTGCCCTGCCTCCTCGTGCCGATGAGGGCCGTAGAGGGCCCGCCCTTTGCCCGGGCTTCGCCCCGGGCGTCCCGCTCGCGTCCCGCGACGCGGGGGTGCTCCTCCTTTTCAGCGCCTCTGATTGCGCTCCCTGTGCGCTGCCGCGTCACTCAGACGCGCCGCCGCGGTGCCCGCCGGGATTTGGAGTCTCCCGGAGCGGCGGCGCGGAGTCAGCTGTCCCTTGACTCTTGGCGGTGGCGGCGGCGTGGGCAATGGCCTCTGCCTTCCTCTGGCGTTCAGGAGGTGAGTGAATATGACTCTCGGCGGTGGCGGCGGTTCGAAAATGGTCTCCCCCGCTCTGCCGGGGTGCTCCTCCTTTTCAGCGCCTCTGATTACGCTCCCTGTGCGCTGCCGCGTCACTCAGACGCGCCGCCGCGGTGCCCGCCGGGATTTGGAGTCTCCCGGAGCGGCGGCGCGGAGTCAGCTGTCCCTTGACTCTTGGCGGTGGCGGCGGCGTGGGCAATGGCCTCTGCCTTCCTCTGGCGTTCAGGAGGTGAGTGAATATGACTCTCGGCGGTGGCGGCGGTTCGAAAATGGTCTCCCCCGCTCTGCCGGGGTGCTTCTCCTTTTCAGCGCCTCTGATTGCGCTCCCTGTGCGCTGCCGCGTCACTCAGACGCGCCGCCGCGGTGCCCGCCGGGATTTGGAGTCTCCCGGAGCGGCGGCGCGGAGTCAGCTGTCCCTTGACTCTTGGCGGTGGCGGCGGCGTGGGCAATGGCCTCTGCCTTCCTCTGGCGTTCAGGAGGTGAGTGAATATGACTCTCGGCGGTGGCGGCGGTTCGAAAATGGTCTCCCCCGCTCTGCCGGGGTGCTCCTCCTTTTCAGCGCCTCTGATTGCGCTCCCTGTGCGCTGCCACGTCACTCAGACGCGCCGCCGCGGTGCCCGCCGGGATTTGGAGTCTCCCGGAGCGGCGGCGCGGAGTCAGCTGTCCCTTGACTCTTGGCGGTGGCGGCGGCGTGGGCAATGGCCTCTGCCTTCCTCTGGCGTTCAGGAGGTGAGTGAATATGACTCTCGGCGGTGGCGGCGGTTCGAAAATGGTCTCCCCATGTGAATGAAAATAGAAGACCTCGCACAATATGGGAGAAAACAAAGAACACCATACACTACGAAAGATAACAGAAGCCATCATACACTGTGGGAGAAAACAAACCACAGCATACACTACAAAAGAAAATAGAAGACATCATACACTATGGAATAAAACAAAGCACAGCATACAATACGAAAGAAAACAGAAGACTTCATACACTAAAGGTGAAAACAAACACACTGTGCACTACAAAAGAAAACAGAAGAGATCATACACTAGGAGTGAAAACAAAAACACCGTGCACTACGAAAGAAAACAGAAGAGGTCATACCCTATGGGAGAAATCAAAGCACACCATG
Source organism: Lissotriton helveticus (assembly GCF_964261635.1). Classification (NCBI taxonomy): domain Eukaryota; kingdom Metazoa; phylum Chordata; class Amphibia; order Caudata; family Salamandridae; genus Lissotriton; species Lissotriton helveticus. The sequence continues at coordinate 68,640,608 of NC_136063.1, forward strand.
AACTACGAAAGAAAACAGAAAACTTCACACACTATGGGAGAAAACAAAGTACTCCATGCACTACGAAAGAAAACAGAAGACTTCATACACATGGGAGAAAACAAAGCACACCATGCACTACGAAAGAAAACAGACCACAGCATACACTACAAAAGAAAATAGAAGACATCATACACTATGGAATAAAACAAAGCACAGCATACAATACGAAAGAAAACAGAAGACTTCATACACTAGGGGTAAAAACAAACACACAATGCACTACGAAAGAAAAGAGAAGAGATCATACACTAGCAGTGAAAACAAACACAACGTGCACTACAAAGAAAACAGAAGAGATCATACCCTATGGGAGAAAACAAAGCACACCAAGAACTACGAAAGAAAACAGAAAACTTCACACACTATGGGAGAAAACAAAGTACTCCATGCACAACGAAAGAAAACAGAAGACTTCATACACATGGGAGAAAACAAAGCACACCATGCACTACGAAAGAAAACAGAAGACATCATCCACTAGAGGAGAAAACAAAGCACAGCATGCACTGCGCAAGAAAACAGAAGATATCATACAATATGGCAGAAAAGAAAAAACAGCATACACTACGAGACAACCAAAGACATCATATACTATATTCTTTATTTTTATACAAACCATTTCTACATTTAGTGGAAACACTAATCATCCAACCGCACGCTGTGCTGTCCCGTAAACTTTGACATGTGTGTGGAGCTTGGCGAATCGCGCTGCTCCGCCACCGCTGACATCGTTCCGATACGTTTTCAACGGAACGCCCCATAGCGGACTAGATAGGAAACCCTGGCAGACAAGCCTGCGAACCATCCTTCACGGCTATGTACGAGCCAATACAAGGAGAGATTGACGTCTCTCCCTATGCAAATAATCAGCTTTGGGTTTAACCAATCCGGATAGGTCTACGATTTAATGAATCCGGATATTTAAACCGGGTGGGTTTTTCTGCATGTTTCGGGAAACGCCACTGAGAACATAGAAGTTGGGTGCCAAGATTGAATCTAAGAGGTAAGCCGTAACTAGGCACAGCGCATACTTCCTTTAAATCCTAGATCTTAGCGAGTGCGTTTTGACGTTTAGAAGAGTCTTGTCTCACACGGCATACCACTTTTGTATTAATAGCGGTCGATCTCTGCAATGAGTGTCAGAGAAGAAACAGGGCTACGTCCTTATCAGTTGAAAGTGGAGCAATATTTAAGGCCCGATTCCACAGCTTAAGTCACCCGCAGACAGCCTTTGATACAGGTATGCCTGTCTTCATTTCTACTGTGACTTTAGAGATATACTGTATAGGTGTAAGATAACAGCAACAGTTTTAGACTGTTTTCGTTTATTATATATTTACAGGTTACCCTTTGGTTCATTTTAAATATAACGAGAGTGCCTTAATCGTTCCGTGCATGGTGAGGCTATTTTAAACCAACCAGTTGCAATATCCTCGAACCATATCAAGGTACATATCCATGATTTTCAATCCTAATAGATATAGGTGGACATATGTATAGACCTTACATTATGTTTGGTTTTCCCCTTATGCCCTGCATTTCAGATCAGAGGCCCCGATTCTGTGTATTGTGCTAGACACCAGCAGATAGAGGAACGCAGTTTGGGAACCCATGCATGACTGTTCACACAAGGGTAAGATATATTCCCCTAACTATAGAGGACTGATCTAAAACAGCATGTTTAGGAACACCTCTCTTTTACCAGTAGAGGTTGGCTTCAGTACCTTTATAAATACCATCAGAATCAGTATTAAAATGACCTATTTACCTATGACCAGTAGGCTTCAACTGTATTCTATCTTTAGTCAGTGTAAACATTCTATACATAGGCTCACTGTGTCCCAATAGGGTTATTCTCTCAATCATAAACCATTCAAGAATTTATCTACATAAACATTTGGGGAATATGTTATTTTCTGTAATCTTTGTGACTTTTAAATTTTATATCAAAAAGGTTACATTCAGGATGTTTTTTGTAAAATGCAATTGGTTATTAACAAATGTGATATGTGAAAGAAAACTAGACATTTTTTCCTAATGTATTGTATATTTATCCTAGGGAAATTCTAATGACCCCCTGGTTACGACAGACATTGTGTTTAGTCTTGAGAAAGGTGGCCAAAATCTGGGAAATCCACCGAAACGCGTCGACGCTTTCTTGTCCTGTATAATTCAAGACTCTGTCATCGTTGTAGATACATTGATTATTTAAGTACACAACATCGATGCTAGAAATCAGGAGTCCGAATATACGATTAGTATTGTACAACTTCTATGTCTTACTGTTTCTGTCCTTGTGAACCAATTATGCGGGTCATAATTGAATGTTATGAATATTATGATTTGTTTTGAAAAGTTTTTATTTTGCTTCTAATACTGTTTTTGTCTTGTATCAATTGTATTTTATTGTATTTTACTGTATGTATGCATAATAAATTGTGATCCCCTTTTCTTAATTAGTTTGTGGATTCGTTTGAAATCTTTTATTTAGGTATTGATTGTTCCTTCTAATTCCACATAGTTCTGTTCAAGGGAACTCCACTTTTACCAGAAAACAAAACACACCATGCACTACGACAGAAAACAGAAGACATCATACACTAGGGGAGAAAATAAAGAACAGTATGGACTATGAAATAAAACAGAAGACATTATACATTATGGGAGAAAACAAAGAACGGTATGGACTATGAAATAAAATAGAAGACATCATACACTGGGAGAAAACAAAGAACAGTATGGACTATGAAATAAAACAGAAGACATCATACACTATGGGAGGGGGAGAAAACAAAGCACACCATGCCCTGCGAAAGAAAACAGAAGACATCATACACTATGGGAGGAAAAAAGCAAACCATGCACTATGAAAGAAAACAGAAGGCATCATACACTATGGAATAAAACAAAGAACAGCATACACAACGAAAGAAAACAGAAGACATCACACACTATGGGAGAAAACAAAGAACACCATACACTGCTAAAGAAAACATAAGACATCAAACACTATGGGAGAAAACAAACACACCATGCATTGCGAAAGAAAACAGAAGACATCATACACTATGGGAGAAAACATAGCACACCATGCACTAGGAAAGAAAACAGAAGGCATCATTCATTATGGGAGAAAACAAAGCACACCATGAACTATGAAGGAAAACAGAAGACATCATACACTACGGGTGAAAACAAACACACCAGGCACTGCGAAAGAAAACAGAAGACATCATTCACTATGGGAGAAAACATAGCACAGCATACACTACGATAGAAAACAGAAGGCATCATACATTTTGGGGAAAAACAAAGCACACCATGCACTAGGAAAGAAAACAGAAGACATCATAGACTATGGGAGAAAACAAAGCACACCATGCACTGCGACAGAAAACAGAAGACATCATACACCATGGAATAATACAAAGCACAGCATACACTACGAAAGAAAACAGAATACTTCATACACTGTGGGAGAAAACAAAGCACACCATGCACTGCGAAAGAAAACAGAAGACATCATCCACTAGGGGAGAAAACAAAGCACAGCATACACTACCAAAGAAAACAGAAGACATCATATATTGTGGGGGAAAAACAAAGCACACCATGCACTAGGAAAGAAAACAGAAGACATCATACACTATGGAATAAAACAAAGCACAGCATACACTACTAAAGAAAACAGAAGACATCATAGACTATGGGAGAAAACAAAGCACACCATGCACTGCGACAGAAAACAGAAGACATAACACACCATGGAATAATACAAAGCACAGCATACACTACGAAAGAAAACAGAAGACTTCATACACTATGGGAGAAAACAAAGCACACCATGCACTACAAAAGAAAACTGAAGACATCATCCACTAAGGGGGGGGGAGAAAACAAAGCACAGCATGCATTATGAAAGAAAACAGAAGATATCATACAATATGGCAGAAAATAAAGAACAGCATACACTACGAGACAACCAAAGACATCATATACTATGGGAGAAAATAAAACACACCATGCACTATGACAGAAAACAGTAAACATCATACACTATTGAATAAAATAAAGAACCGCATACACTATGAAAGAAAACAGAAGACATCATGCACTATGGGTGAAAACAAAGCACATCATGAACTACGACAGAAAACAGAAGACATCATACACTAGGGGAGAAAACAAAGAACAGTATGGACTATGAAATAAAACAGAAGACATCATACACTATGTGAGAAAACAAAGAACAGTATAGACTATGAAATAAAACAGAAGACATCTTACACTATGCGAGAAAATAAAGAACAGTGTGGACTATGAAATAAAACAGAAGACATCATACACTATGGGAGAAAGCAAAGCATACCATGCCCTGCGAAAGAAAACAGAAGACATCATACACTATGGGAGGAAAAAAAGCACACCATGCACTATGAAAGAAAACAGAAGGCATCATACACTATGTAATAAAACAAAGCACAGCATACACAACGAAAGAAAACAGAAGACATCACACACTATGGGAGAAAACAAAGAACACCATACACTGCTAAAGAAAACAGAAGACATCAAACACTATGGGAGAAAACAAACACACCATGCATTGCGAAAGAAAACAGAAGACATCATACACTATGGGAGAAAACATAGCACACCATGCACTAGGAAAGAAAACAGAAGGCATCATTCATTATGGGAGAAAACAAAGCACACCATGAACTAGGAAGGAAAACAGAAGACATCATACACTACGGGCGAAAACAAACACACCATGCACTGCGAAAGAAAACAGAAGACATCATTCACTATGGGAGAAAACATAGCACAGCATACACTATGAAAGAAAACAGAAGACATCATACATTGTGGGAAAAAACAAAGCACACCATGCACTAGGAAAGAAAACAGAAGACATCTTAGACTATGGGAGAAAACAAAGCACACCATGCACTGAGACAGAAAACAGAAGACATCATACACCATGGAATAATACAAAGCACAGCATACACTAGGAAAGAAAACAGAAGACTTCATACACTGTGGGAGAAAACAAAGCACACCATGCACTGCGAAAGAAAACAGAAGACAGCGTAAGAACTAATTTTTAGAAACTAAAGGCCGCTCGGACCTCGTTTGAAGGTATGAAATAACTGAATTAACCATACTTGCAGTATCATTTAAACAGGATAACATCCATATGATTTTGGTTAAAGGTTTTCGCGCTTTTTTAAGCGCATAGAGGGAAAATGTCTATTGGAAAATGTTTATCGTTATAGGTAATAAGGCTATGTGTACAAAATAGTTGGTATATGCTTATACGTAACAGTGATGTTTGTTTAAATTTGTAGTGATCCCCTGAAGAAGGGCTACACTATAAGCCCGAAATGCATTGGGAACCAGCAGAATCACTAAAGATTTGTTTGAAAGTACAAGCATGCGACAGCAAGAAGTTTTTAACACAGCTGCCGTGTAGAAGCACTGTCACTTTCTACGGTCTACCCTGTAACAAGCACAACTGAGGAAATAATTTGAATACAAAATAAAAGGATTAAAATGTGAATTCATTGATGAACTTTTGATATACGCCGTTCCGGCAAATGCGGCGCGCTCGAACTTGAAGTTACCTGCTTCAATCTCACTTGCATCTATTCACCATGTGGTTTCAGGACAGACCGCTATCGAGCGCACGCCAAACATTATAAACATGGATTAAACTGATAAAGAGTTACAGCAAATAGGAGTGCACTTGACCTCGCACGTTGTTTAGAAAATAAAACACACCATGCACTATGACAGAACACAGTAAACATCATACACTATTGAATAAAACAAAGAACCGCATACACTATGAAAGAAAACAGAAGACATCATACACTACGGGTGAAAACAAACACACCAGGCACTGCGAAAGAAAACAGAAGACTTCACTCACTATGGGAGAAAACATAGCACAGCATACACTACGAAAGAAAACAGAAGGCATCATACATTGTGGGAAAAAACAAAGCACACCATGCACTAGGAAAGAAAACAGAAGACATCTTAGACTATGGGAGAAAACAAAGCACACCATGCACTGCGACATAAAACAGAAGACATCATACACCATGGAATAATACAAAGCACAGCATGCACTACGAAAGAAAACAGAAGGCATCATTCATTATGGGAGAAAACAAAGAACACCATGAACTATGAAGGAAAACAGAAGACATCATACACTACGGGTGAAAACAAACACACCAGGCACTGCGAAAGAAAACAGAAGACATCATTCACTATGGGAGAAAACATAGCACAGCATACACTACGATAGAAAACAGAAGGCATCATACATTTTGGGGAAAAACAAAGCACACCATGCACTAGGAAAGAAAACAGAAGACATCTTAGACTATGGGAGAAAACAAAGCACACCATGCACTGCGACATAAAACAGAAGACATCATACACCATGGAATAATACAAAGCACAGCATGCACTACGAAAGAAAACAGAAGACTTCATACACTGTGGGAGAAAACAAAGCACACCATGCACTGCGAAAGAAAACAGAAGACATCATCCACTAGGGGAGAAAACAAAGCACAGCATACACTACCAAAGAAAACAGAAGACATCATATATTGTGGGGGAAAAAACAAAGCACACCATGCACTAGGAAAGAAAACCGAAGACATCATACACTATGGAATAAAACAAAGCACAGCAAACGCTACTAAAGAAAACAGAAGACATCATAGACTGTGGGAGAAAACAAAGCACACCATGCACTAGGAAAGAAAACCGAAGACATCATACACTATGGAATAAAACAAAGCACAGCATACGCTACTAAAGAAAACAGAAGACATCATAGACTGTGGGAGAAAACAAAGCACACCATGCACTGCGACAGAAAACAGAAGACATAACACACCATGGAATAATACAAAGCACAGCATACACTACGAAAGAAAACAGAAGACTTCATACACTATGGGAGAAAACAAAGCACACCATGCACTACGAAAGAAAACAGAAGACATCATCCACTAAGGGGGGGGGGGAGAAAACAAAGCACAGCATGCATTATGAAAGAAAACAGAAGATATCATACAATATGGCAGAAAATAAAGAACAGCATACACTACGAGACAACCAAAGACATCGTATACTATGGGAGAAAATAAAACACACCATGCACTATGACAGAAAACAGTAAACATTATACACTATTGAATAAAATAAAGAACCGCATACACTATGAAAGAAAACAGAAGACATCATGCACTATGGGTGAAAACAAAGCACATCATGCACTACGACAGAAAACAGAAGACATCATACACTAGGGGAGAAAACAAAGAACAGTATGGACTATGAAATAAAACAGAAGACATCATACACTATGTGAGAAAACAAAGAACAGTATGGACTATGAAATAAAACAGAAGACATCATACGCTATGGGAGAAAGCAAAGCATACCATGCCCTGCGAAAGAAAACAGAAGACATCATACACTATGGGAGGAAAAAAAGCACACCATGCACTATGAAAGAAAACAGAAGGCATCATACACTATGTAATAAAACAAAGCACAGCATACACAACGAAAGAAAACAGAAGACATCACACACTATGGGAGAAAACAAAGAACACCATACACTGCTAAAGAAAACAGAAGACATCAAACACTATGGGAGAAAACAAACACACCATGCATTGCGAAAGAAAACAGAAGACATCATACACTATGGGAGAAAACATAGCACACCATGCACTAGGAAAGAAAACAGAAAGCATCATTCATTATGGGAGAAAACAAAGCACACCATGAACTAGGAAGGAAAACAGAAGACATCATACACTACGGGTAAAAACAAACACACCATGCACTGCGAAAGAAAACAGAAGACATCATTCACTATGGGAGAAAACATAACTTAGCATACACTACGAAAGAAAACAGAAGACATCATACATTGTGGGAAAAAACAAAGCACACCATGCACTAGGAAAGAAAACAGAAGACATCTTAGACTATGGGAGAAAACAAAGCACACCATGCACTGAGACAGAAAACAGAAGACATCATACACCATGGAATAATACAAAGCACAGCATACACTACGAAAGAAAACAGAAGACTTCATACACTGTGGGAGAAAACAAAGCACACCATGCACTGCGAAAGAAAACAGAAGACATTATCCACTAGGGGAGAAAACAAAGCACAGCATACACTACCAAAGAAAACAGAAGACATCATATATTGTGGGGGAAAAAACAAAGCACACCATGCACTAGGAAAGGATACAGAAGACATCATACACTATGGAATAAAACAAAGCACAGCATACACTACTAAAGAAAACAGAAGACATCATAGACTATGGGAGAAAACAAAGCACACCATGCACTGCGACAGAAAACAGAAGACATAACACACCATGGAATAATACAAAGCACAGCATACACTACGAAAGAAAACAGAAGACTTCATACACTATGGGAGAAAACAAAGCACACCATGCACTACGAAAGAAAACAGAAGACATCATCCACTAGGGGGGGGAGAAAACAAAGCACAGCATGCATTATGAAAGAAAACAGAAGATATCATACAATATGGCAGAAAATAAAGAACAGCATACACTACGAGACAACCAAAGACATCGTATACTATGGGAGAAAAGAAAACACACCATGCACTATGACAGAAAACAGTAAACATCATAAACTATTGAATAAAACAAAGAACCGCATACACTATGAAAGAAAACAGAAGACATCATGCACTATGGGTGAAAACAAAGCACATCATGCACTACGACAGAAAACAGAAGACATCATACACTAGGGGAGAAAACAAAGAACAATATGGACTATGAAATAAAACAGAAGACATCATACACTATGGGAGAAAACAAAGAACAGTATGGAATATGAAATAAAACAGAAGACATCATACACTATGGGAGAAAATAAAGAACAGTATGGACTATGAAATAAAACAGAAGACATCATACACTATGGGAGAAAGCAAAGCACACCATGCCCTGCGAAAGAAAACAGAAGACATCATACACTATGGGTGAAAACAAAGAACAGTATGGACTATGAAATAAAACAGAAGATATCATACACTATGGGTGAAAACAAACACACCATGCACTACGAAAAAAAACAGACGACATCACACACTAGGGGAGAAAACAAAGAACAGTATGGACTCTGAAATAAAACAGAAGACATCATACACTATGGGAGGGGGAGAAAACAAAGCACACCATGCCCTGCGAAAGAAAACAGAAGACATCATACACTATGGAATAAAACAAAGCACAGCATACACAACAAAAGTAGACATCATACACTATGTGAGAAAACAAAGATCACCATACACTGCTAAAGAAAACAGAAGACATCAATCACTATGGGAGAAAACAAACACACCATGCACTGCGAAAGAAAACAGAAGACATCATACACTATGGGAGAAAACATAGCACGCCATGCACTAGGAAAGAAAACAGAAGGCATCATTCATTATGGGAGAAAACAAAGCACACCATGCACTAGGAAAAAAAACAGAAGACATCATACACTATGGGTGAAAACAAACACACCATGCACTGCGAAAGAAAACAGAAGACATCATACACTATGGGAGAAATCAAACACACCATGCACAACGAAAGAAAACAGAAGACATCATACACTATGGAATAAAACAAAGCACAGCATACACTACTAAAGAAAATAGAAGACATAGACTATGGGAAAAAACAAAGCACACCATGCACTGCGACAGAAAACAGAAGACATCATACACCATGGAATAATACAAAACAGCATACACTACAAATGTAAATGTAAATGTAAATGTAGTAGTACTTGTATAGCGCACAAATCGACCCATGAGGGTATCTCGGCGCATGTACGCATACCACTGTGGAACCCTTCCTGGCTTTCCCCTGTGAGGTGCCCCCTCCTGGACACCCCCAAGGTGAAGCCAGGCATCCTAGCGTTGTTGGATTATGGGAGAAAACAAAGCACACCATGAACTAGGAAGGAAAACAGAAGACATCATACACTACGGGTGAAAACAAACACACCATGCACTGCGAAAGAAAACAGAAGACATCATTCACTATGGGAGAAAACATAGCACACCATGCACTAGGAAAGAAAACAGAAGGCATCATTCATTATGGGAGAAAACAAAGCACACCATGCACTAGGAAAAAAAACAGAAGACATCATACACTACGGGTGAAAACAAACACACCATGCACTGCGAAAGAAAACAGAAGACATCATACACTATGGGAGAAATCAAACACACCATGCACAACGAAAGAAAACAGAAGACATCATACACTATGGAATAAAACAAAGCACAGCATACACTACTAAAGAAAATAGAAGACATAGACTATGGGAAAAAACAAAGCACACCATGCACTGCGACAGAAAACAGAAGACATCATACACCATGGAATAATACAAAACACAGCATACACTACAAATGTAAATGTAAATGTAAATGTAGTAGTACTTGTATAGCGCACAAATCGACCCATGAGGGTATCTCGGCGCATGTACGCATACCACTGTGGAACCCTTCCTGGCTTTCCCCTGTGAGGTGCCCCCTCCTGGACACCCCCAAGGTGAAGCCAGGCATCCTAGCGTTGTTGGGGACATTGGGGAGATTAGGCAAGCTATTGCTCAGAGTTTCAGAGTGGGACCCATGATTAGAATAGGCACCGAGTCGAGAATTATCAGGTCCGAGGAATTGAGCTCAAGACCCGCCGAGGCGGGAATTGAACCCTGGTCCCGGGCTAGACCTCTGCATCAGGGTCTGCCGCTCTAACCATTGAGCCACACTTCTCCACAAAAAAAACCAGAAGACTTCATGCACTATGGGAGAAAACAAAGCACACCATGCACTACGAAAGAAAACAGAAGACATCATCCACTAGGGGAAAAAACAAAGCACAGCATGCACTACAAAAGAAAACAGAAGATATCATACAATATGGCAGAAAATAAAGAACAGCATACACTACGAGAAAAGCAAAGACATCATATACTATGGGAGAAAACAAAACACACCATGCACTACGACAGAAAACAGTAGACATCATTCACTATTGAATAAAACAAAGAACCGCATACACTACAAAAGAAAACAAGACATCATGCACTATGGGTGAAAACAAAGCACACCATAAATCACAAGAAAGGTTTTTTTTGTCACAGAAGTCCCTTTTGGTGACTCTGTGCTTATATTATTATTTTTTCTTTCTTAATGAACTTTTATGTCATTTAAGTATTTCTTCACCTTATACATAACAGTGTAACATTCAGAAAACTAGAAGACGCTGCTTCCCTCAGCCAGTAGAGTTGGACTAATACAAACTCACTTTAAAAAGCTGCCAAAAGATCACTGACCACTAAAAAGGACCTGAAGATTAGACAAGTGCAGAGAACCAAGTTGGACCTAGTTCAAGCATTATAGGTACTAGTAGGACACGACGAAACGTAGGAAACCATATAGTGTTGATATTTCCTGCTAATGTGAGCGTGAAATACATTCTTATGCATGAAGTAAAAGAAAGAGTATGTACTGTATAGGAATTTTTTTAATGCATTTATGCGTACTGTCGTTTAACAAGCAGAAGCATGTCCAGTGAGTTTTGTACTGTACTTATGAGTTTTTGTATAAATGTTAAGTCTATTCAGAAAATATTGAAGACACTCTGTTATGTATAAGGTGAAGGAATACTTAAATGACAAAAAATTTCATTAAGAAAGAAAAAATAGTAATATAAGCAGAGTCAATAAAAGGGACTTCTGTGACAAAAAAAAAAGTTTATTGTGATTTATGGTGTTAGAGGTATTATGCTTGTTGAAATACTAAATTTTTTGATTCCAGCCTCTGTTTTCCTTAAATGAATTATTCCCCTTAGTTAGATATCCAACAAAGCACACCATGAACTACGACAGAAAAAAGAAGACATCTTACACTACGGGAGAAAACAAAAACACACCATGCACTACGACAGTAAACAGTAGACATCATACACTATGGAATAAAATAAAGAACCGCATACACTACAAAAGAAAACAGAAGCCATCATGCATTATGAGTGACAACAAAGCACACCATGCACTACAACAGAAAACAGAAGACATCATACACTATGGGAGAAAACAAAGCACACCATGCACTGCGAAAGAAAACAGAAGACATTATACACTATGGAAGAAAACAAAGTACAACATACACTACGAAAGAAGACATCACTCACTAGGAAGAAAAAAAAGCACACCATGTACTTTGAATGAAAACAGACGACAGCATACACTAGGAGAAAAAAACAAAGAACAGCATGGACTGCGAAAGGAAGCAAAAGACATCAGACATTATAGAATAAAAGAAAGCACAGCATGCCCTGCGAAATAAAACAGCAGACATGATACACTATGGAATAAAACAAAGCACAGCATACACTACGAAGGAAAACAGAAGACTTCATACAATGTGGGAGAAAACAAAGAACAAACAGAACCTACTTGAATGCTAGGGTGCACTGTTCACATGCCCAACTGGTGCTATATGTATTCCATTTTTCAAGTGGACATTTCACTTAATGCAAAAATCAATGCAAAATCACTTCATCAACATTGAATAAATGTGATGTGATTCCTCAGTTGTACATCAACCGTAATTGAAGGTTAAACATATTTCAAAATAAATGTGACTGCATTGCAATATGTATATAACAAAGATTTATAAACAGGATAATCACAGTTCAACACAGTGTGTACTGCTTTATTTGCAATCTCCAATTTTCAATTCTTCAACACAGCATCCAACATTTCACAATGCATTTCGGTGCTGGCTGATCAGGGGAACACTGTAAAAACATACATGTACAATCCATGTATTCCATGTCTATTTGAATTTTCCAAAATGACAAAATAAATTATAAAGTTTTTCAAATGATTATGTGAAAACACCACTAGCCAAAGCAAAGGAGCACGAAGGTAGTCCCCCAATCTGGTGTGAAATTTCTCAAGACACTTTAGAGCCCAAGTGTGCATATGACCCGAACAATAACGTTTTTTTACGCAACCCCTGTTTTTTCTAAAAAGACACGCAAAGTGAAATGAATAACATGTGAATCTCCAAGGTCATGCTATGTGAAAGTATATACACGTGATGATAATCCACACAGTGTGGCATGCTTAATGTGCAAAAAGTGACTTAGAGTACTCAATTTTCGTCAGTCGGCTCACTCACCTAAGATGCTTGTAGAGACAACCAACTATGCAGTAGCCTCATAATACCAACAGGGAAGCCCCGTACTCTATATAGAAATCACATGAGCCAAACAAACAATATCCCAATCAGCCAAAATAACGTATAAAAACTAGGCCCCATAACTGGATAAAAATATCTGACTTGCACGTACCTGTGCTCGTATTCGCTAACACCAACTCTCTCCCCACTCTCTCTAAACTGAAGTTCCAACGTTGTTACACGTGCTGCAGAGAAGAACGCTACAGTCAATACTCGAACCTGTAGCATAATCATCACTAGTTTCTAGAGAGATATTGGTTAGTTCACTCACATTCTTACCTATGGTTTAAAAGGTACAAGGTCCTCCGAAATCACTCGCGATGTAATTGGGTTGGGCCCGAGGTGTTCTACACGCTTCTATTTCAACTTCCTCCTTAGCGCCACGTAAGGAAAATCGTACATATAAACAACAGACTCCCGTTGTCTGTATGCTAAACCTGAACAGAGGACAGACTCAGCGTGCTACTTAAACTCTAACATCTCAATGCCAATCGAGCGCTACACTATTGCACCAAAAGTGTTAAAATGAATCAGAAGAATACCAATAAGTCGCTACACCCTTTTTTGATAATATAACCACCAAAAGTGTAAAAACGAATCAGAAAAAATTAAAGAAAGTGAAAAACAGGTTGCCCCAAGTACATTGTACGGGCGATTTCTACATTTGATGAAGCATAAAATAGACTCCAAGTATTCAAGACCACAGAAATCTCTAAGAAACCACCGGGTGGCCCTAATGCACAATAACCTGGATCTGTAAGCCCAAATCCATCCAATGACCATAGTAGCTCACCATATTCGTCCTTCTGTACAGAAAGTACTATGTGGGTCTATTGTTGCATGTATTTTTAAAGAAAACCATATAATACGGTCATATGTTTGAATGGACCCTATACACATTTTCTTGTAAGAAACATTTATGCAAAAAAAGATATATGTAAAAGAGATTATGTGAGAAACCATATTCACTTCCATACATGCATATTTACAAAAAGCATGTGAATTCAATTTTATCATTCAACCCGCAAGGACTCATAGTCTTCAAAAATCGGATACAAAATGTCTCTCTTTGTGCCAGATATGGTGTGTTTCCGCTCTCCCCAGTGCAATGCTAAACATGACTTCACATTTGCGGTTCTAATAATGCTTTTGTTTTCTGTCATTCGAATTTTTACTTTTCTGGTGGTTCTTCCAACATATACAAGTCTGCAAAAACACTTGATGGCATATATGACCATGCTGGAATTGCAATCTGATATATGTTTGAGCTTGATTTATTTCCCTGTATGTGGCTGTGCAAACTTGTCACCCACAATCATGTTGCCACAGTGGCCACAGTTATGACATTTTCGCATCCTGTGTGTGATGGTTGGCATACGATCTGTGTTTGTCTTGCTAAGTATCTCCCTAAGGTTTTTAGATCTGGAGAAGGCAAAAATTGGGCTACCTTCAAACCCTTCACTGAAATCATGTTCCTGCTCTATTAATTCCCACCGTTTCTGAATGCACCGCTTAATTGTCATAGCGGCTGTGGAATATTTTAAAACACAAACTTCTCAATGGGATGTAGATTTCGCTGACTTTTGTAATAGTTGGGATTTATTGCGCTATAAAGCTTTCTGCTTGGCCATCTCTAAAACCACCGTAGGGTACCCTCTCATGGAGTATTTCGTGATAGTTCATCAAAATCTATTTAGGCTTGCTCGTCATCTGAACTAATCCTTCTGATCCTAATAAACTGTGATAGTGGTAGATGGATGTTAAGGGTGAA
Source organism: Lissotriton helveticus (assembly GCF_964261635.1). Lineage (NCBI taxonomy): Eukaryota > Metazoa > Chordata > Amphibia > Caudata > Salamandridae > Lissotriton > Lissotriton helveticus. The sequence goes on from NC_136063.1 coordinate 68,655,780, forward strand.
TGAGTGGAAACTGTTATAATGTAGATCGTTGTTCCTGTCCGTCTGTTTTTTAAATACCCTGGTCACTAAACTGTTCCCTGTTCTTTCAATGAGAATGTCCAGATAGTTTATGCTTGTTGAATCCATTGTATGTGTGAATTTTATCTGAGGGTGACAGGTATTCAGCATGAGTATAGCATTCTCAAATGTATTCCGTGTTCCTTTCCATAGGATCAGGATGTCATCTATATATCGAAGGTACAACATTAGATGATCTATCCAGACACTGTTGTGTAAAATGTGTGTATCTTCGAATTTAGCCATAACAATATTGGCGTATGTTGGTGCCCCGGTAAAACCCATAGAGCTTCCAGTCCAAAATAACTGTGGTAGAGGCTGAATTGTAACATTTCCAATAGAAAGATGCTTAAAGATTCTTCGTAATCATGAGGCAGCAGCATCCACTCAACAGCTTGAATACCTTCTCCATGGGGAATGGATGTGTACAATGCTGATACATCAATGGTTCCCAGCCAAATTTCTGTATCTGATGGTATATTACTGTCATGTAACTTGATTAGACAGTCTGTCGTGTCTTGCACATAGGTAACCCAGTTCTGAACAAGGGGTTATAAGTGATAATCTAGAAATGTACCCACAGGTTAGTGCAAAGAGCCACACCCTGCCACTATAGGGCAGAATGGGGGATCAATTATATTTTTGTGCATTTTCGGGAGCATATACATATGCAGCCTTTTTGGGTAATCAGTAATCAAATATTTGTAAGTATTGTCATCTATCCATCCAAGATCTTTTGCTTTCTTCAGAATCTGCAGTAAAATTGTTTGGAATGCATTCATGGAATCAGATTCCAAAAGTATGTAGGAGTCAGTGTCCTGTACATGCTGGTCAACTGTGGATTCATAATATGTGGTGTCCATGCTCACCAACGCTCCATCCTTATCAGCAGGCTGGAATGTCATCTTTTCGTTAGTGGCCAAGTTGCGTAAGATGGTCAACTCCTTTCTGGACATGTTGTGCTGTGTGTGTTCCTTCTGATGTAATGCAACCAAATCTTTTTTGACCATTAATTCGAATAGGTCAAGTGTCTTATGCGAAATAGGAGATATGAAAGTACTCTTTGGTTTAAAACCTTTTTTATGCTCTGCTGGTGACGTTTCTTGTGCTACATGATGGAAAAACCAACGCAATCTCAGTTTTCGCATAAATTTGAACATTGATACTTCTGTTTCTAATGCATTAGTATTGTACGTAGGAACGAAAGACATGTCTTTCTTTAAAATTGACCGTTCACAGGGTGTCAACTCGGTACTTGAAATATTCCTAATTAATTCCTATTCAGATTGCGTCGTGTTCCGTTTCGTTTTTTTGACCCCTTGTCCCCTCCTGTTTCGTTTGATTTTCCAACTGCTGGCTCTTCCGGTGGATGATTGGTTGTATGTCCCGTTTCTGAAAAAGACTGTTTCGGTGTTCCACTGGTGGCGGCAGTGTCATCTGTGGTTTCAACAGTTCTGGACTGAGCTCCAATTGGAGGATGTGTTGGCAGTGTATCCTGTTCTGTCGCAATACTCTCTTCTGATGTGGAGGCTTCTGATTTTTTAAAGGTGCATCTTTGTGCGTACATATCTGCCCAAGTATAAACTTCATCCAGTTTATAATCCATTGTGTCCCGTCTGAATTTGCGCAGTTTACACTCGTGCACCTCCTTTGCGTGTAAATCAAGTGTTTCATTCAGGTCCTTAAGTGTTTGGTCTAATTCCTTCGAAGTCATTCTCGTGGATAAATCAGTTTTCAGATCATGTATTTCTGTTTCAAGTTCCTTAAGTATATCAGAAATCTCTTCTATGATCAGAAGTATCAAGTCTAAGGAGCACGCGTTCAATATAGCATACCATTTAGTCATAAATGGTTTATTAAATGTAAACAACATAGGTCTTAATTCTATAGGCAGTCCTCTAGGAATACGCCTCGCCTTGTGGTATTGGATGAGGGTGGTGGCATGTAGCCGTTGATTAATTTCTCTTCTAAGGGTGTATTGTAACTGTTTAATGATTTGGCTAGTGGATCCAGGTTTAGCTTGAAATGCTCTCGTTTCTCGAATCAGAGAGTATATACTCTTTGCTTCTTCTACTGTATAACCTTTAGTTTCTGCCTGATTGGCTGTTAAATGCGCAATATCATCAAAATCCATAACTCTGGGCGCTGGTTATCAAATGGGGTCAAAAATGTATCTACAGCAACAGATGGATAACCTGTACACCTAATTCAGTGCTCCAAAAAATTATTCTCTTATTAACAACGTGCACAACAATTTTAACACCGTTTTTTTTACAAAATGGTGCAACCCCAGACAAACCTGACTAACCCCCGTCAGGTGAAAATATGTTAAAACGTCAAACAGAACCTGCTTGAATGCTAGGGTGCACTGTTCACATGCACAACTGGTGCTATATGTATTCCATTTTTCAAGTGGACATTTCACTTAATGCAAAAATCTATGCAAAATCACTTCATCAACATTGAATAAATGTGACGTGATTCCTCAGTTGTACATCAACCGTAATTGAAGGTTAAAGATATTTCAAAATAAACGAGATGGTATTGCAATATGTATATAACAATCATTTCTAAACAGGGTAATCACAGTTCAACACAGTGTGCACTGCTTTATTTGCAATTTGCAATTTTCAATTTTCAATTCTTCAACACAGCATCCAACGATTCCCAATGCATTTCGGTGCTGGCACCTTCATCAGGGGAACACTGTGAAAAAATATATGTACAATCCAAGTATTCCATGTCTATTTGAATTTTCCAAAATGACAAAATAAATTATAGATAAAGTTTTTCAAATGATTATGTGAAAACACCACTAGCCAAAGTAAAGGAACATGAAGGTAGTCCCCAATCTGGTGTGACATTTCTCATGACACTTTAGAGCCCAAGTGTGCATATGAACAGAACAATAAAGTTTTTTATGGGCAACCCCTGTTTTTTCTAAAAATACACGCAAAGTGAAATGAATAACGTAGGAATCTCCAAGGTCATGCTATGTGAAAGTATACACAAATGTGATGATAAACCACACAGTGTGGCATGCTTAATGTGCAAAAAGTGACTCAGAGTGCTCAATTTTCTTCAGTCGGCTCACTCATCTAAGATGCTTGTAGAGACAACCAACTATGCAGTAGCCTCATAATACCAACACGGAAGCCACGTACTCTATATAGAAATGACATAAGCCAAACAAACAATATCCCAATCAGCCAAAATAACGTATCAAAAACGTATAAAAACTAGGCCCAATAACTGGATAAGAATATCTGACTTGTACGCACCTGTGCTTGTATTCGTTAACACCAGCTCTCTCCCCACTCTCTCTAAACTGAAGTTCCAATGTTGCTACACATGCTGCAGATAAGAACGCTACAGTCAATACTCGGACCTGTGGCATAATAATCACTAGTTTCCAAAGAGATATTGGCTAGTTCACTTGCAGTATTACCTATGGTTTAAAAGGTACAAGGAAGATACTTAGCAAGACAAACACAGATCGTATGCCAACCATCACACACAGGATGTGAAAATGTCAACTGTGGCCACTGATTGTGGGTGACAAGTTTGCACAGCAACATACAGGGAAATAAATCATAAATCAAGCTCAAACATACATCAGATTGCAATTCCAGCATGGTCATATGTGCCATCAAGTGTCCTTGCGGACTTGTATATGTTGGAAGAACCACCAGAAAAGTAGAAATTAGAATGACAGAACACAAAAGCATGATTAGAACCGCAAATGTGAAGTCATGTTTAGCATTGCACTGGGGAGAGCGGAAACGCACCATACCTCAGCTACGGTTCACTATATTAGATTAGGTGTCAGCCCTGCCACATGTTGATATAGCCAGATATCTGGCGCAAAGAGAAACATTTTGAAGACTATGAGTCCTTGTGGGTTGAATGATAAAATTGAATTCACATGCTTTTTGTAAATATGCATGTATGGAAGTGGATATGGTTTCTCACATAATCTCTTTTACATATATCTTTTTTTGCATAAATGTTTCTTACAAGAAATTGTGTATAGGGTCCATTCGGGCATATGACCGTATTATATGGTTTTCTTTAAAAAGACATGCAACAATAGACCCACATAGTACTTTCTGTACAGAAGGACGAATATGGTGAGCTACTATGGTCATTGGATGGATTTGGGGTTACAGATCCAGGTTATTGTGCATTAGGGCCACTCGGTGGTTTCCTAGAGATTTCTGTGGTCTTGAATACTTGGAGTCTATTTTATGCTTCATTAAATGTAGAATGCACCCGTACAATGTACTTGGGGCAACCTGTTTTTCACTTTCTTTCATTTTTTCTGATTCCTTTTTTACACTTTTGGTGGTTTTATTATCAAAAAATGGTGTAGCAAATGGCGAAGGACAAAATTACCATGACTAGGCATAGAGTATACGAGATGGGGGATAAAGCAGGGAAGATGCTAGCCTGGCTAGACAGGAAAGAAAGGGCGAACAAAGTCATTGCACAGCTGGCCTCGCCCACGGGCTCCATGGTCTCCGATCCTGATGGGATTGTTAACACCCTGGCTGACCACTATGAAACAATCTACGCTCCCCGGGCACCATACACGATTGCGGAGGCATATGACTACATAAAAGATCTGACGATCCCGAAACTCTCCCCTGAGGCGGCGCTCCAGTTGGAGGCAGACATTACCACTGAAGAAATTCAGGCGGCTACCTTCTCGCTGGCGTCCGGCAAGGCGCTGGGACCCAACGGACTCCCAGTGAAACTCTATAAAAGGACAGTGCAGTCTACGGCTCCTTTTTTACTGAACATGTTCCATGATAGTCTCCAGGCGGGGGAACTGCCGAGAGATCAGCGACTCGCAACAATTGTCGCAATTCACAAACCCGGTAGGCCCAAAACAGATTGCGCGTCCTACCGTCCAATTTCGCTAATAAATGCAGAACCTAAGATCCTAGCTAAACTACTGGCATTAAGGCTGACTCCACACCTTTCCTCCTTAGTAAATCCGGACCAGTCTGGATTTATGCCTCACCGCAGCACGGCTCTCAATTTGCGTCGGCTGTATGCGGTCCTGGCGCGCCAAACGTATATTCAGGAACCTGCAGTCCTCATTTCCTTAGACGCCACTATGGCGTTCGACACAGTCGAGTGGCCTTATCTGCCAGCTGTGCTCCTTCACATGGGTTTTGGTCCGTAGTTCTGTGCCTGGATTTGCCTGTTATACAATAAACCCCTGGCGCATGTTGCCGCTAATGGACAAATCTCAAGAGATTTTCCTCTTGGGCGTGGCACGAGGCAGGGATGCCCACTGTCCCTGTTGCTTTTTACACTGATCCTGGAACCACTTGCGATCTGGATCAGATGGGAACCCTCTATCAAAGGACTCTATTGGACCTATGTGTGGAAGGACCGCATATCCTTATATGCGGATGATATCCTTCTATACCTCACCTCCCCCAAAAAGCCGATTCTTGAATTATTAAATGTATGCGAGAAGTTCGACAGGGTGTCAGGTTACAGGATTAATTGGTCCAAATCCATCCTCTATGTTCTTGTGCTGCTTTGTCTTACACCAAATCTATGCAGCCATGCAAAGCTCTCAAAGTGGCTTTGCGTGGCCTCGTAGATATAGTTGAGAGGGTTGCGCCACTGGAGCGTCAGAAAAAGTGATAATCCGGTGGTGCCAGCCTCTCATAAATAAGCCCTTCAGGGAGCGCGTAGCTGTGGCCACAGCTGATGGTGTCCTGTAGCACTTAGTACTATGTGCATAAAGTACATCCTCAGGCCATTTTGGACATAAAGGAGCATTTTGCGCTAAGAAAATAGCGCTATATGCTGGATTACACTTGCCATGTACTTACGCATAATTACGAATCATTTCGCAGTAATTACGAGTAATTTGGCTTTAGAGAATTACACCCACCCCTAAAAAATCGAAAGACACCAGGCTCTATGAAAGAAAACAAACGATTGGAGGTTAAAAATCGCAGCTTATTGGTGAAAAGCTGGCAGGCAGTGGACGGGCTCTTATATTGTGTCTGAATTTCTAAACTATGGAGATGTTGAGCTGAGAGTGGGGTATGTAATTCGGGAAGGGGCACCATATCCAATCATGAGGGGGTAAGGTTGAATGTCCCTGGTACCATCTTTCCATCCATCATTTTACTCTTTCACCCTTCATTCCACCCGCCCTGGCCTTGCACCTTTTTTTAACGCAAGTAGCCTTCTACAATCCTTTTCCTCAACCCACCCTTCCTTACGTCCAGCCTCCACCACGCTTTTCATCCACACGTGTTCATACTCCAATCCTGTCTTTCATCCTCCCACCCTTCCTTTCATCTGCCCACCATGCCTTTCATAGTCCCACTCTGCTTTTCTTCCTACTCTGCCTTCTATCCTACTCCCCTGCCTTTCGTTCTTATACTCATCCTTTCATCCTTCCACCCTTCCACCCTTCCTTCCATCATTTCACACCCATGCCTTTCATTCTTCCACCCTTCCTTTCATAACCCCACCCTTGCTTTCATCCTCCCACTCTGCCTTTCATCCTCCCACCACGCAGTTCACTCTTTCACCCTTCCTTTCATCCTCTCACTCTTCCTTTCATCGTCCCAGTATTTCTTTCTTCCTACTACTTTGCCTTTCATCCTACTCCTCTGCCTTTCATTCTTATACTCATCCTTTCATCCTCCCACCCTTCCTTTCATCGTCCCACTCTTCCGTTCGTCCTACTACTCTGCCTTTCATCCTACTCCTCTGCCTTTCATCGTACACCTCTGCCTTTCGTTCCTCCCCCCACCCTTCCTTTAGTCCAGCCTCCAGCAAGCTTTTCATCCACGCATGAGTTCCTCCTCCAATCCTGTCTTTCATTCTTACACCCTTCCTTTCATCCTCCCACCCTTCCTTTCATCCACCGCCATCCATTTAATTCTTCCACCCTTTCTTTAATCCTCACACCCTTCCTTTCATCCTCCCACCAAGCCTTTTATTCTTCCACCTCTACTTTCATTCTCCCACCCTTGCTTTCATCTGCCCACCATGCCATTCATAGTCCAACTCTGCCTTTCCTACTACTCTGCCTTTCATCCTGCTTCTCTACCTTTCGTCCTACTTCTCTGCCTTTTGTTCCTATACTCATTCTTTCATCCTCCCACCATACCTTTCATCATCCCACTCCTTTCTTCCTACTACTCTGCCGTTCATCCTTCTCCTCTGCTTTTTATTCTTACACTCTTCCTTCCATCCTCCCACTTTGCCTTTCATCCTCCCCCCATGCTGTTCATCCTTCCAACCTTCCTTTCATCTTCCCACTTTTCCTTTCTTCCTACTACTCTGCCTTTCATCCTGCTCCTCTGCCTTTCATCCTACTTCTCTGCCTTTTGTTCCTATACTCATTCTTTAATCCTCCCACCATACCTTTCATCGTCCCACTCCTTTCTTCCTACTACTCTGCCGTTCATCCTTCTCCTCTGCTTTTTATTCTTACACTCTTCCTTTCATCCTCCCACTTTGCCTTTCATCCTCCCCCCATGCTGTTCATCCTTCCAACCTTCCTTTCATCTTCCCACTTTTCCTTTCTTCCTACTACTCTGCCTTTCATCCTGCTCCTCTGCCTTTCTTCCTACTCCTCTTCCTTTTGTTCTTATACTCAGCCTTTCATCCTTCCACCCTTCCTTTCATCTTCCCACATTTCCTTTCTTCCTACTACTCTGCCTTTCATCCTGCTCCTCTGCCTTTCTTCCTACTTCTTTTCCTTTCGTTCTTATACTCATCCTTTCGTCCTCCCACCTTACCTTTCATCGCCCCACTCTTCCTTTCTTCCTACTACTCTGCCTTTCATCCTACTCCTCTGCCTTTCTTCCTACTCCTCTTCCTTTTCGTTCTTATACTCATCCTTTCATCCTCCCACCCTACCTTTCATCGTCTCACTCTTCCTTTCTTCCTACTACTCTGCCTTTCATCCTACTCCTCTGCCTTTCTTCCAACTCCTCTGCCTTTCGTTCTTCTACTCATCCTTTCGTCCTCCCACCCTACTTTTCATCGTCTACCTCTCCCTTTCTTCCTACTCCTCTGCCATTCATCCTACTCCTCTGCCTTTCATCCTACTCCTCTGCCTTTCATTCTTACACTCTTCCTTTCATCGTCCCAGTATTTCTTTCTTCCTACTACTTTGCCTTTCATCCTACTCCTCTGCCTTTCATTCTTATACTCATCCTTTCATCCTCCCACCCTTCCTTTCATCGTCCCACTCTTCCGTTCGTCCTACTACTCTGCCTTTCATCCTACTCCTCTGCCTTTCATCGTACACCTCTGCCTTTCGTTCCTCCCCCCACCCTTCCTTTAGTCCAGCCTCCAGCAAGCTTTTCATCCACGCATGAGTTCCTCCTCCAATCCTGTCTTTCATTCTTACACCCTTCCTTTCATCCTCCCACCCTTCCTTTCATCCACCGCCATCCATTTCATTCTTCCACCCTTTCTTTAATCCTCCCACCCTTCCTTTCATCCTCCCACCAAGCCTTTCATTCTTCCACCCCTCCTTTCATTCTCCCACCCTTGCTTTCATCTGCCCACCATGCCATTCATAGTCCAACTCTGCCTTTCCTACTACTCTGCCTTTCATCCTGCTTCTCTACCTTTCGTCCTACTTCTCTGCCTTTTGTTCCTATACTCATTCTTTCATCCTCCCACCATACCTTTCATCATCCCACTCCTTTCTTCCTACTACTCTGCCGTTCATCCTTCTCCTCTGCTTTTTATTCTTACACTCTTCCTTCCATCCTCCCACTTTGCCTTTCATCCTCCCCCCATGCTGTTCATCCTTCCAACCTTCCTTTCATCTTCCCACTTTTCCTTTCTTCCTACTACTCTGCCTTTCATCCTGCTCCTCTGCCTTTCATCCTACTTCTCTGCCTTTTGTTCCACTTTCACTTTAATTAGTCTTTATTCGATATATTTCAATCATAAAAGACATTTTTCAGAAATAAAAAGCGTTGTTTTTTATCCCACCCCACCCCCCCACCCTACAGAAATACAGAATCCACGCAAGTTAATACAATAAATAAGCAGAAAAAAGCAAAATAATAAAAAATCTTCATATCTCATACTATTTACACTACTACTATGTATTCTACTTACATCTTTACACAATCTTACAATATCCTATTTACATTTTTACATAACCTTAAAATATCCAGCTAAGTTCATAGAAGCCAATCAAATAAGGATAGAAGAACAACAACTATAAGTTGAAAATTACATATTTTCTCACGTAGAATACGACTTAAAAGAAGTTTAAATAAATGCAAACTGTACGACATTAAATAGAAATCCTAACTTATTCCAGACAGGTTTTGCGTGCCCGAATTATCCACATCCAGTGAAGGAACTTTGCCATAGCTATAACAACAGGCTGGGAGGAATCTGTTCTTAAAATCCTGACAGCCTCATTTGACGTCTTTATACCTAACTGGATGCAAATTGGTTTGAGCCATGATTGTCTCGGTATTCTATATTCAGGGCAGGCAAATAACACATGACCAATGTTTTCATTATGATCCGGACAGAAAGGGCACCTTGGAGTTTGTGCTTTATGCCATTTCACTGTTAGGGCATTCAACGGGAGTGTCCCCACCCTCATCTGATGATACCTCTTCCGGTCCCCTGGGACCGTAATCCAATCCCAGTATAGTTCGAGGGCCGGTGAGTGCTTGAGCTCCAAAAAATCATATGTAAAGGAACGGTCAATATGATTCCTAAAGCACTTGATCTCCACCATACTCCAGTAGAGTTCACGAAGTATCTTTTTTGGTGGAAAAGCACTATTTAGCGGATCATCCCACATTTGGGATAAACCCAATGCCCTATATAGAAGCTTAGCCTCTTTCAACCAGACTATCTTATTAGCAGTATCTAGGGATCTCACCTCCAGGAAGCCTTGGGCATACTGGGAGAGCTCAGGAGTTGTCCATAGCCTTCTCCAGTAGGCCACAATTCTATACTTGGCTATGTCACTAAAGCTATAGATTCCCAGATCATACTTTAAAGGTATCAATGGGGTTGACATTGGTAGCCCAGTAATGTTGCGGAGAAATTTATTCTGTGCTACCGTCAATTTATTCAGATTACTGGACCCCCATAGTTCTGCTCCATAAAGAACAGCTGCTCCGACCTTAGCATTGTAGATTTTTAAGACAGGTCTAATCGGTTTAGTGTGAGATGAAAAAAGCTCCTTTGTGAGAACTCCTGCAAGTTGAGCATGCTTTGTGTCTAATTCGTTTATATGGTGTTTCCAATCTAGATTGTATGACAGATTGATACCAAGGTACTTAAAGACCTGGGTCTGCTCAAGCTGGACCCCATCCATAATAACTCTGCCTCTAATGTGTTTTCGTTTATGCATAACCATAAATTTAGTTTTGCTGGTGTTAATTACAAGACCATGATCCTTGCAAAATCCTTCAAACACCCTAATGGCCTTTTGTAGCCCCTGCTGCGTCTTTGATATCAGCAGGGTGTCGTCCGCAAACATCAACAGGGGGATCGGTCTTCCTGCCAACCTAGGGGCATCCGTGGGCTTTTGTTCAAAATAACCGATCACCCTGTTGATGTATAGCGAGAAGAGTGTTGGTGCAAGCACGCACCCTTGACGTACACCCCTCGCTACGGGGAACTTCTCAGTAGTACTACCCCGCTGATTCCATCGGACTTGTGCAAAACTATTTTCATGCATCCTAATCAATAAAGAGAGGATTTCTATAGGAATGCCCTGATCATGTAGGATATTCCACAGTTTGTGGCGGGGAACTAAATCAAAAGCTGATTTTAAATCAACGAAAGCTGCAAAAAGCATCCCGCCCTCTAATAAAACTGTGCGCCAATATAATAAAACAAATCTAAAAATTTGATCAATAGTGCTGGTATGACTACGAAAACCAGCCTGCAGGGGAGATAATATATCATAGTCATCTATCCACCCATGAATTCGCTGTAATACTAGCCTTGCCACAACTTTTTGCATACATGCGATCAGGCTAATAGGCCTGTAATTGCCTGGATCCGAGCATGCCCCCTTTTTAAAGATGGGGATAATCTCGGCTCCTTTCCAGGTCTCAGGGATAGGCGAGCCCTTTGCAATAGCGTTGGCTAAAAGCTGAATATAGGTGGCCCATAGATCCTTGTCATGCATAAACAAATCTGCAGGGATAAAATCTAAGCCCGGGGCTCTGGCTTTAGGTATACAGCTCAGAGTTTTTAGGATGTCATCTTTTGAAAAGACTAAGGGGCTCTCGAGGATATCTACAGAAGCTAGACATTCCTCTTCAACTTCGTCCTCAGCAGAAAAGTGGGTAGAAAAATGGGATACCCATGCTTCTGGTAACACATGGTTAGTGGGTTCTCCTCTACTAGACCCCCTTCCCCATTTGACGATGTTCCAGAAGGGTGTCATGGATCTTTCCCTACTGGCATCCAGTAGGTCCCTCCAATAGCCTTCCTCCCAATCCCTTTTTGCACTAAGTTGCACTTTTTTGTACATAACTCGAGCCTCCCTTATTTTAATTTTGTCTCGAGTTTTAACCGCATCTGACAGTAGTCTATAGGCAGTCCTGCAGGACTTGTCATACCACTGATCCTCCTTTCTAATTGGTCTACGTGGCTTTTTCTTAGCTTTCTTTACAAAAAATAATTTTAAATTGTTAAAAAATTTATCGTGGATCCTGCTAATTTCATCTATCGGGGTATTATTTTCAAGTATATCCTGGACTTCTTGAATGGCCGAAGTTGTTAGATCCCTTATGGCTATCAAGCTTTCCTCATTTGCTGCACAAATTGCCCATCTAATGTGTCTTTGATCGTTAGAAAGGTTTATCTGGACAGTTTCCATCTCTTCCTCTTTTGCCATCAGATCGAACAATTTAAAGGTTAAAATCAGTGGGTCGTGATCACTTTCCACCCTAGTCTCAACCCTCATATCAAGAACTTTCCCCCAATTCTCTTTATTAGTTAATATATAATCAATACGGCTTTGCGTAGTTCCATTAGAGAAAGTAGGGGCGCCCTGCTTGTCCGATGGCGTTCTTCCATTAGTGGCCCTCAGCCCAGACTCAGCACATAATACTTTTAACTGTAATGCAGCCTCAGTCCATCTTTTGATGGGTATCAAGGAAAGCTGTGGGATTTCCCAAATGAAGTCCTCCTCAGTAATGAGGTCAACATCCTGGTTGTCAAGTGGTTCAAAACAACAATTAAAATCACCACCAATAATAATATCAGCATTCAAACAGTGTTGATTTAATAGTACATCCAATAGCTCAACCGCCTTGGTGGATTTACCACCCGGAAGGCCCCTTGAGTAGATGTTAAAAATAAAGATGTCCCTACTTGGCGGTCGCTGTAGTTTGACCAGTAATATATCAGAACTATTGGTATCTATTTGTAACACTGTGTAGTCATTCCTCTGCTTAATCCATGTAACCAAGCCACCTTTTGCCCTTCCCCTTAAGCTCGGGGTGGCTGGAATAAAATAATGTAGATATCCCTGAATTGGATCCGGTTCTAACTGCCAAGTCTCCTGTAAAAGGACTATATCCTTAGAATCCAGGAAATTTAGCAGATCCTGTGATAAAATCTTGTTTTTTAACCCTGCCACATTCCAGGACAACAAGGTACTTTGTATGTCAGCATTGTCACTGGTAGGTTTTGTACTATTGGTTAGACCCTTACCATGTTGCTGAGTAGAAATATATTCACATGCATTACCTTCTATAGTACCCAGTTCAGGGGAGAGAATCTCATATGACTCGAGTATATCATTATTTGTAGTAAGTTTGGGACATTCGATACGCTGTTCGACATTAATCACATTACCAGACTCGACCTGAGTGCTACTTACATTGGTCAAAGCATCAGCTAGTCCAGTACTTAAACAAGTGCCCATTTCCCTAGCCTCATAAGTGACATCAGGAATTAGAAAATTTTCAAGACTATTACCCAGTCAATCACAGTCATTTAGCCCTGATAGGGCATCATATCTATTACCTAGAACCATACCCCAGTCTTTTTGGGGAACACCTTGGCCTCTGTTGTTTCTCACAGTGTTCCACATAGGTCCCGGGGTCCTAGGAAAAGTCACATTCTTTTGCTCACCATAGAAGAATTTTAACGTAAGGGGAACGACAGATCCTGCTCTTCTTTGGGGGGGATTGATGTGTTTTAGGAGATTTGGCAGAACACCTGGATGAAAAAAAGTCACTATAACACAATCTCCCTTGAAAACTTTCGGTCGATTTCCAATCCACGCCACCCTCTTAGCGGATTTAATCTCAGATGCAAGTTGATGTTTACCCCCTGGTGCCATTTGCATGTTATTTGTTAACCAATGGAGGGCTTTACTGGACAAAGATTCCGGGGTTTCGAGTTGTGCATCTGCTGGCGCGGGAACATTTGCCAGAACCAGGACCACAGGAGACGCTTCCTCAATAAATTGGAGGGGATCTGTTTCCTGACAGTTTAATGGCAAGTTTTTGGGTCCTGATACCCCGGCAATGTTTGGAGGTCGATTAATAGGATGAGTTTCGTTCCCAACTGTACTTTCTGGGAGCATAGGACTAATCTCCTTTTCTATGGAGCTCTTTGCCTTAGGTTCAATTGATTTTGCCATTTGTGTCACTAAAGTATTGACCGTCTCAGCCCCTTCCACAGCTTTGATTTGAAGAATAGTCATCTTTTTTACCTCCGCATTCAGTTTATCAATCTTGGCGATCAAAGGCTTAATGATAGTTTGGATTTTGGAATCAATAATGTCTGCTATTTTCTGAAGCAAATCATCTTCGTTATAGCTTTTTTCATGATTGCTTTTATCAAGGACATTAATATCACCATCATCTAGAGTTTTTGACTTGTTTTGCCCTATTGGAGAAACATTTTTCCTCCTGTTACTGGAACGTAACCCCATCCGTTTTTGATGAGTTCTCCTGTTTTTTCTCGTAGGTCGAGTTTCCTGCTCAGGAGAAGGTAAGTCATCAATATTATGCACCAGAGCCTCATGGTCATGTTCAATATTTACTCCTTGGTCTAGTGGCATAGCATTAGCGGCATCATCCAGATTAGGACTAATCTGATCATCCAAATTGGGAGTAGGATGAACCGTGATGTCTATTAAGTTTGGGGTATCATCCAGTACTAGAGAACCTGAATGCTGAGGACTTTGAATTGGGCTTAATAACTGTAAGTCAGGCGACTGACTTAATCCCAATGATTCTCTTCTGTCTTTATTTATTTTAGTTATGACTTGAAGCATGTAGTTTTCAATGGGCTTAGAGTTGACTATAGGCTTAGAGCTAGCAGGAGGCTGTTTTTTAGAATTCTTTTTAGACATGTTGAGATTATATAATCGATTGACCAGGGATTATATAAGCTTTACCAATACACACCGGATACTTGAATAGAGCCTTACGTAATGACACTATAAAGTAAAGTCAGTAAAGAAAGGGATTTTCTTACTTGCTTGGGTTGCAGACGTTAGAGGGGTTGCCCAGTCCAGTCCCGGCCAGTCTAGGACTGTCTAAGACTGTCCCGCCCTTGTCCCGGGCTTCTCCCGCGCGCGACTCGCGTGTGCGAGAGGCGTTCCCTGCTGATAAGGCGCCTCCTGGCGCGTAGGCGTCGTCACCCCCGCCGCGTCCACCCCCGGGGCAGCTGGGTGATGTAGTTCCCCAGCTGCTGCTGCACCGGGTGGATAGCGGAGGATGGCGGTATGGGCGCTGCGTTTCAGGCCGTTACCCTCACGGCGCGGTTAGGCAAGGTTTCAGGCTGTGGGCTTCTGCAACAGGAAACGAGATGGCCGTTTCCCTCACGGCAAGTGCTGCGGCGTTCAAAGTGTCCCAGGAGCGCTTCGGCGCTCCCTGCTGATAAGGCGCCTCCTGGCGCGTAGGCGTCGTCACCCCCGCCGCGTCCACCCCCGGGGCAGCTGGGTGATGTAGTTCCCCAGCTGCTGCTGCACCGGGTGGATAGCGGAGGATGGCGGTATGGGCGCTGCGTTTCAGGCCGTTTCCCTCACGGCGCGGTTAGGCAAGGTTTCAGGCTGTGGGCTTCTGCAACAGGAAACGAGATGGCCGTTTCCCTCACGGCAAGTGCTGCGGCGTTCAAAGTGTCCCAGGAGCGCTTCGGCGCTCCCTGCTGATAAGGCGCCTCCTGGCGCGTAGGCGTCGTCACCCCCGCCGCGTCCACCCCCGGGGCAGCTGGGTGATGTAGTTCCCCAGCTGCTGCTGCACCGGGTGGATAGCGGAGGATGGCGGTATGGGCGCTGCGTTTCAGGCCGTTACCCTCACGGCGCGGTTAGGCAAGGTTTCAGGCTGTGGGCTTCTGCAACAGGAAACGAGATGGCCGTTTCCCTCACGGCAAGTGCTGCGGCGTTCAAAGTGTCATTCTTACACCCTTCCTTTCATCCTCCCACCATACCTTTCATCATCCCACTCCTTTCTTCCTACTACTCTGCCGTTCATCCTTCTCCTCTGCTTTTTATTCTTACACTCTTCCTTCCATCCTCCCACTTTGCCTTTCATCCTCCCCCCATGCTGTTCATCCTTCCAACCTTCCTTTCATCTTCCCACTTTTCCTTTCTTCCTACTACTCTGCCTTTCATCCTGCTCCTCTGCCTTTCATCCTACTTCTCTGCCTTTTGTTCCTATACTCATTCTTTAATCCTCCCACCATACCTTTCATCGTCCCACTCCTTTCTTCCTACTACTCTGCCGTTCATCCTTCTCCTCTGCTTTTTATTCTTACACTCTTCCTTTCATCCTCCCACTTTGCCTTTCATCCTCCCCCCATGCTGTTCATCCTTCCAACCTTCCTTTCATCTTCCCACTTTTCCTTTCTTCCTACTACTCTGCCTTTCATCCTGCTCCTCTGCCTTTCT
The DNA here is from genome assembly GCF_964261635.1 of Lissotriton helveticus. Classification (NCBI taxonomy): domain Eukaryota; kingdom Metazoa; phylum Chordata; class Amphibia; order Caudata; family Salamandridae; genus Lissotriton; species Lissotriton helveticus. Next base: position 68,671,744 of record NC_136063.1, read on the forward strand.
TCCTACTCCTCTTCCTTTTGTTCTTATACTCAGCCTTTCATCCTTCCACCCTTCCTTTCATCTTCCCACATTTCCTTTCTTCCTACTACTCTGCCTTTCATCCTGCTCCTCTGCCTTTCTTCCTACTTCTTTTCCTTTCGTTCTTATACTCATCCTTTCGTCCTCCCACCTTACCTTTCATCGCCCCACTCTTCCTTTCTTCCTACTACTCTGCCTTTCATCCTACTCCTCTGCCTTTCTTCCTACTCCTCTTCCTTTTCGTTCTTATACTCATCCTTTCATCCTCCCACCCTACCTTTCATCGTCTTACTCTTACTTTCTTCCTACTACTCTGCCTTTCATCCTACTCCTCTGCCTTTATTCCAACTCCTCTGCCTTTCGTTCTTCTACTCATCCTTTCGTCCTCCCACCCTACTTTTCATCGTCTACCTCTCCCTTTCTTCCTACTCCTCTGCCTTTCATCCTACTCCTCTGCCTTTCTTCCTACTCCTCTTCCTTTTCGTTTTTATACTCATCCTTTCATCCTCCCACCCTACCTTTCATCGTCTCACTCTTCCTTTCTTCCTACTACTCTGCCTTTCATCCTACTCCTCTGCCTTTCTTCCAACTCCTCTGCCTTTCGTTCTTCTACTCATCCTTTCGTCCTCCCACCCTACTTTTCATCGTCTACCTCTCCCTTTCTTCCTACTCCTCTGCCATTCATCCTACTCCTCTGCCTTTCATCCTACTCCTCTGCCTTTCATTCTTACACTCTTCCTTTCATCCTCCCGCCCTGCCTTCCATCTACAGCTGTTTAACTCTGATCCATCTACGAAGCTAACTAACTTTGCTTGAAACATTAAATCTGCTCTCCAGACCCAAGCCCAGCTCATCAGATGCACTTTTTGTGTCTGCTGTGATCTTCTCCAATCGGGTCTTTCGGTTCCTCGAGGACTTTTGCTGTTGTTTGAGGAGCCAATCCCTGAAGGTGTGCCTGTGTCCAATCCCAACTTCACCCTCCTACAGAAAGAATACAGGCAACACGAATATATCACGGTGCAGGGACTGTAACAAACCCAATTTACCACACTCGAAAGCTGCTTATTATTATCTTAGCTCTGCCACCTCAGAGGCGACCCCAGGGCAGTCTCTCCAGGACAGACACACCTTGTGATCTGTGCAGAAAGAGACGTCATCCTTGGGGCTGAAGGCTGATTGGAGGATGCTCAGCCTCTTCTGGGTATATAAAGGACTGGGTCTAAGGTCAACGAAGCATCTCTCTGAAGGAAGAAAGATTGTCTGGAGGTGACCTGAGCTCTGTTCCAGAACCAGAGAATGGACAGCAGAGCATGGACCCTGGTGGCAGTGTGCCTGGTGGGCACCTGCTGGAGCTTACCTGTACAGGTGATACCCCCTTTAACAATGGTATATAGAGCTGAGTGCAGGTACAGGTGAGACCCCCTTTAACCATGGTATATAGAGCTGAGTGCAGGCACAGGTGAGACCCCCTTTAACAATGGTATATAGAGCTAAGTGCAGGCACAGGTGAGACCCCTTTAACAATGGTATATGGAGCAGTGTGCAGGCACAGGTGAGGTCCCTTTAACCATGGTATATAGAGCTGAGTGCAGGCACAGGTGAGAGCTCCTTTAACAATGGTATATAGAGCTGTGTGCAGGCACAGGTGAGACCCCCTTTAACAATGGTATATAGAGCTGAGTGCAGGCACAGGTGAGACCCCCTTTAACAATGGTATATAGAGCTGAGTGCAGGCACAGGTGAGACCCCCTTTAACGATGGTATATAGAGCTGAGTGCAGACACAGGTGAGACCCCCTTTAACAATGGTATATAGAGCTGAGTGCAGACACAGGTGAGACCCCCTTTAACAATGGAATATAGAGCTGAGTGCAGGCTCAGGTGAGACCCTCTTTAACGATGGTATATAGAGCTGTGTGCAGGTACAGGTGAGGCCCCCTTTAACAATGGTATATAGAGATGAGTGCAGACACAGGTGAGACCCTTTAACAATGGTATATAGAGCTGTGTGCAGGCACAGGTGAGGCCCCTTTAACAATGGTATATAGAGCTGAGTGCAGGCACAGGTGAGACCCCCTTAAACAATGGTATATAGAGCTGAGTGCAGGCACAGGTGAGACCCCCTTAAACAATGGTATATAGAGCTGAGTGCAGACACAGGTGAGACCCTTTAACAATGGTATATAGAGCTGTGTGCAGACACAGGTGAGACCCCCTTTAACAATGGTATATAGAGCTGAGTGCAGACACAGGTGAGATCCCCTTTAACAATGGTATATAGAGCTGAGTGCAGGCACAGGTGAGACCCTCTTTAACGATGGTATATAGAGCTGTGTACAGGTACAGGTGAGGCCCCCTTTAACAATGGTATATAGAGCTGAGTGCAGACACAGGTGAGACCCTTTAACAATGGTATATAGAGCTGTGTGCAGGCACAGGTGAGGCCCCTTTAACAATGGTATATAGAGCTGAGTGCAGGCACAGGTGAGACCCCCTTAAACAATGGTATATAGAGCTGAGTGCAGGCACAGGTGAGACCCTCTTTAACGATGGTATATAGAGCTGTGTGCAGGTACAGGTGAGGCCCCCTTTAACAATGGTATATAGAGCTGAGTGCAGACACAGGTGAGACCCTTTAACAATGGTATATAGAGCTGTGTGCAGGTACAGGTGAGGCCCCCTTTAACAATGGTATATAGAGCTGAGAGCAGACACAGGTGAGACCCCTTTAACCATGGTATATAGAGCTGTGTGCAGGCTCAGGTGAGACCCCTTTAACAATGGTATATAGAGCTGTGTGAAGGCACAGGTGAGACCTCTTTAACAATGGTATATAGAGCTGTGTGCAGGCTCAGGTGAGACCCCTTTAACAATGGTATATAGAGCTGAGTGCAGGCACAGGTGAGACCCCTTTAACAATGGTATATAGAGCTGAGTGCAAGCACAGGTGAGACCCCCTTTAACGATGGTATATAGAGCTGAGTGCAGGCACAGGTAAGTCCCCTTTAACGGTGGTATATAGAGCTGAGTGCAGGCACAGGTGAGACCCCTTTAACAATGGTATATAGAGCTGAGAGCAGGCACGGGTGAGACCCCCTTTAACAATGGTATATAGAGCTGAGTGCAGGCACAGGTGAGACCCCTTTAACAATGGTATATAGAGCTGAGTGCAGGCACAGGTGAGACCCCTTTAACAATGGTATATAGAGCTGAGTGCAGGCACAGGTGAGACCCCTTTAACGATGGTATATAGAGCTGAGTGCAGGCACAGGTGAGACCCCTTTAACGATGGTATATAGAGCTGAGTGCAGGTACAGGTGAGACCCCCTTTAACAATGGTATATAGAGCTGTTTTCAGGCACAGGTGAGACCCCTTTAACAATGGTATATAGAGCTGAGTGCAGGCACAGGGGAGACCCCCTTTAACAATGGTATATAGAGCTGAGTGCAGGCACAAGTGAGACCCCCTTTAACGATGGTATATAGAGCTGTGTGCAGGCACAGGTGAGACCCTTTAACAATGGTATATAGAGCTGTGTGCAGGCACAGATGTGACCCTCTTTAACGATGGTATATAGAGCTGTGTGCAGGAACAGGTGAGACCCCTTTAACCATGGTATATAGAGCTGAGTGCAGGCACAGGTGAGACCCCCCTTTAACAATGGTATGTAGAGCTGTGCGCAGGCACAGGTGAGACCCCCTTTAACAATGGTATGTAGAGCCGAGTGCAGGCACAGGTGAGACCCCTTTAACAATGGTATATAGAGCTGAGTGGTGCAGGCACAGGTGAGACCGCTTTAACAATGGTATATGGAGCTGAGTGCAGGCACAGGTGAGACCCCTTTAACAATGGTATATAGAGCTGAGTGCAGGCACAGGTGAGACCCCTTTAACCATGTTATATAGAGCTGAGTGCAGGCACAGGTGAGACCCCCTTTAACAATGGTATATGGAGCAGTGTGCAGGCACAGGTGAGACGCCTTTAACCATGTTATATAGAGCTGAGTGCAGGCACAGGTGAGACCCCCTTTAACAATGGTATATAGAGCTGAGTGCAGGCACAGGTGAGACCCCCTTTAACGATGGTATATAGAGCTGAGTGCAGGCACAGGTGAGACCCTCTTTAACGATGGTATATAGAGATGTGTGCAGGTACAGGTGAGGCCCCCTTTAACAATGGTATATAGAGCTGAGTGCAGACACAGGTGACACCCTTTAACAATGGTATATAGAGCTGTGTGCAGGCTCAGGTGAGACCCCTTTAACAATGGTATATAGAGCTGTGTGCAGGCACAGGTGAGACCTCCTTTAACAATGGTATATAGAGCTGAGTGCAGGCACAAGTGAGACCTCCTTTAACAATGGTATATAGAGCTGTGTGCAGACTCAGGTGAGACCTCCTTTAACAATGGTATATAGAGCTGAGTGCAGGCACAAGTGAGACCTCCTTTAACAATGGTATATAGAGCTGAGTGCAGGCACAAGTGAGACCTCCTTTAACAATGGTATATAGAGCTGTGTGCAGGCTCAGGTGAGACCTCCTTTAACAATGGTATATAGAGCTGTGTGCAGGCACAGGTGAGACCTCCTTTAACAATGGTATATAGAGCTGAGTGCAGGCACAAGTGAGACCCTTTAACAATGGTATATAGAGCTGAGTGCAGGCACAGGTGAGACCCCCTTTAACGATGGTATATAGAGCTGAGTGCAGACACAGGTGAGACCCTTTAACAATGGTATATAGAGCTGAGTGCAGGCACAGGTGAGACCCCTTTAACAATGGTATATAGAGCTGAGTGCAAGCACAGGTGAGACCCCCTTTAACGATGGTATATAGAGCTGAGTGCAGGCACAGGTAAGACCCCTTTAACGATGGTATATAGAGCTGAGTGCAGGCACAGGTGAGACCCCTTTAACAATGGTATATAGAGCTGAGAGCAGGCACGGGTGAGACCCCCTTTAACAATGGTATATAGAGCTGAGTGCAGGCACAGGTGAGACCCCTTTAACAATGGTATATAGAGCTGAGTGCAGGCACAGGTGAGACCCCTTTAACAATAGTATTTAGAGCTGAGTGCAGGCACAGGTGAGACCCCTTTAACAATGGTATATAGAGCTGAGTGCAGGCACAGGTGAGACCCCCTTTAACATTGGTATATAGAGCTGTTTTCAGGCACAGGTGAGACCCCTTCAACAATGGTATATAGAGCTGAGTGCAGGCACAGGTGAGACCCCCTTTAACAATGGTATATAGAGCTGAGTGCAGGCACAAGTGAGACCCCTTTTAACAATGGTATATAGAGCTGAGTGCAGGCACAGGTGAGACCCCTTTAACAATGGTATATAGAGCTGTGTGCAGTCACAAGTGAGACCCCCTTTAACGATGGTATATAGAGCTGAGTGCAGGCACAGGTGAGGCCCCCTTTAACAATGGTATATAGAGCTCTGTGCAGGCACAGGGGAGAGCTCCTTTAACAATGGTATATAGAGCTGAGTGCAGGCACAGGGGAGACCCTTTAACAATGGTATATAGAGCTGTGTGCAGACACAGGTGAGACCCTTTAACAATGGTATATAGAGCTGTGTGCAGGCACAGGGGAGACCCCCTTTAACCATGGTATATAGAGCTGAGTGCAGGCACATGTGAGACCCCCTTTAACCATGGTATATAGAGCTGAGTGCAGGCACAGATGTCACCCTCTTTAACGATGGTATATAGAGCTGTGTGCAGGAACAGGTGAGACCCCTTTAACCATGGTATATAGAGCTGAGTGCAGGCACAGGTGAGACCCCTTTGACAATGGTATGTAGAGCTGTGTGCAGGCACAGGTGAGACCCCCCTTTAACAATGGTATGTAGAGCTGTGCGCAGGCACAGGTGAGACCCCCTTTAACAATGGTATGTAGAGCCGAGTGCAGGCACAGGTGAGACCCCTTTAACAATGGTATATAGAGCTGAGTGGTGCAGGCACAGGTGAGACCGCTTTAACAATGGTATATGGAGCTGAGTGCAGGCACAGGTGAGACCCCTTTAACAATGGTATATAGAGCTGAGTGCAGGCACAGGTGAGACCCCCTTTAACCATGGTATATAGAGCTGTGTGCAGACACAGGTGAGACCCTTTAACAATGGTATATAGAGCTGAGTGCAGGCACAGGTGAGACCCCTTTAACAATGGTATATAGAGCTGAGTGGTGCAGGCACAGGTGAGACCGCTTTAACAATGGTATATGGAGCTGAGTGCAGGTACAAGTGAGACCCCTTTAACAATGGTATATAGAGCAGTGTGCAGGCACAGGTGAGACCTCCTTTAACAATGGTATATAGTGCTGAGTGCAGGCCCAGGTGAGACCTCCTTTAACAATGGTATATAGAGCTGAGTGCAGGCACAGGTGTGACCCCCTTTAACGATGGTATATAGAGCTGAGTGCAGGCACAGGTGAGACCCCTTTAACAAGGGTATATAGAGCTGAGTGCAGGCACAGGTGAGACCCCTTTAACAATGGTATATAGAGCTGAGTGGTGCAGGCACAGGTGAGACCCCCTTTAACGATGGGATATAGACCTGTTTGCAGGCACAGGTGAGACTCCCTTTAACAATGGTATATAGAGCTGAGTGCAGGCACAGGTGAGCCCCCCCTTTAACAATGGTATATAGAGCTGTTTTCAGGCACAGGTGAGACCCCTTTAACAATGGTATATAGAGCTGTGTGAAGGCACAGGTGAGACCCCTTTTACGATGGTATATAGAGCTGAGTGCAGGCACAGGTGAGACCCCTTTAACAATGGTATATAGAGCTGAGTGCAGGCACAGGTGAGACCCCCTTTAACGATGGTATAAAGAGATGAGTGCAGGCACAGGTGAGACCCCCTTTAACAATGTTATATAGACCTGTGTGCAGGCACAGGTGAGGCCTCTTTAACAATGGTATATAGTTCAAGTTCAAGTTCAGAAATTTGTATAGCGCACTATTCACCCAGAGGGTCTCAAGGCGCTTGAGGGAGGGGGGGAGCTTTACTTATCGAATATCCAAGTTTTTAGTTGCTTTCTGAAGGAGAGATGGTTCTGTGTAAGGCGGATGTGGGTGGGGAGAGAATTCCAGGTTTTGGCCGCTAAGTAGGAGAAGGATCTTCCCCCCATGGTGGATCTATGGATGCGCTTAATTGCGTCGAGGGCTTGATTGGACGATCGTATTTGGCGGGTGGGGGTGTAGAAGGACAGTCGCGTGGTGAGGCATTCGGGTCCTAGGTCGTATAGGGCTTTGTGTGCGTGGGTGAGGAGACGGAACGTTATTCTCTTGTTGACGGGGAGCCAGTGGAGGTCTTTCAGGTGATCGGAAATGTGAGCTTGGCGGGGGATGTCCAGTATGAGTCTGGCTGAGGCGTTTTGGAGGCGTTGGAGTTTTTTCTGTAGTTTGGCTGTGGTTCCGGCGTAAAGGGTGTTTCCGTAATCCAGTCGGCGGGTGACCAGTGCGTGGGTGACCGTCTTTCTTGTTTCGGTGGGGATCCAACGGAAGATTTTTTTGAGCATGCGTAGGATGTTGAAGCATGATGATGAGACGGCGTTGACTTGTCTGGTCATCGAGAGGGAGGAGTCAGGATGAAGCCCAGGTTACGTGCGTGATCCGTAGGTATGGGTGCGGTTCCCAGGGCCGGAGGCCACCGTGAGTCGTCCCAGGCAGAGGGGGATGAACCTAAGATGAGGACTTCCGTTTTGTCCGAGTTTAGTGCAGGCACAGGTGAGGCCCCTTTAACGATGGTATGTAGAGCCATGTGCAGGCACAGGAAAGGCCCCTTTAACAATGGTATATTGAGCTCTGTGCAGGCACAGGGGAGAGCTCCTTTAACAATTGTATATAGAGCTGAGTGCAGGCACAGGTGAGAACCCTTTAACAATAGTATATAGAGCTGAGTGCAGGCACAGGTGAGACCCCTTTAACAATGGTATATAGAGCTGAGTGCAGGCACAGGTGAGACCTCCTTTAACAATGGTATATAGAGCTGAGTGCAGGCACAGGTGAGACCCCCTTTAACAATGGTATATAGAGCTGAGTGCAGGCACAGGTGAGGCCTCCTTTAACAATGGTATATAGAGCTGAGTGCAGGCACAGGTGAGACCTCCTTTAACAATGGTATATAGAGCTGAGTGCAGGCACAGGTGAGGCCCCTTTAACAATGGTATATGGAGCGGTGTGCAGGCACAGGTGAGACCCCTTTAACAATGGTATATAGAGCTGAGTGCAGGCTCAGGTGAGACCCCCTTTAACAATGGTATATAGAGCTGAGTGCAGGCACAGGTGAGGCCCCTTTAACAATGGTATATAGAGCCGTGTGCAGGCACAGGTGAGACCCCTTTAACGATGGTATAAAGAGCTGAGTGCCGGCACAGGTGAGACACCTTTAACAATGGTAAATAGAGCTGAGTGCAGGCTCAGGTGAGACCCGTTTAACAATGGCATATAGAGCTGAGTGCAGGCACAGGTGAGACCCCTTGTATCATTTGTATATAGAGCTGTGTGCAGACACAGTTGAGACCCCCTTTAACAATGGTATATAGAGCTGTGTGCAGGCACAGGTGAGACCCCCTTTAACAATGTTATATAGAGCTGAGTGCAGGCACAGGTGAGGCCCCTTTAACAATGGTATATAGAGCTGAGTGCAGGCACAGGTGAGACCCCCTTCAGCGATGGTATATAGAGCTGAGTATAGGCACAGGTGAGACCCCCTTTAACGATGGTATATAGAGCTGAGTGCAGGCACAGGTGAGACCCCCTTTAACGATGGTATATAGAGCTGTGTGCAGGCACAGGTGAGGCCCCTTTAACAATGGTATATAGAGCTGAGTGCAGGCACAGGTGAGACCCCTTTAACAATGGTATATAGAGCTGTGTGCAGGCACAGGTGAGACCCCCTTTAACGATGGTATATAGAGCTGAGTGCAGGTACAGGTGAGACCCCTTTAACATTGGTATATAGAGCTGTGTGCAGGCACAGGTGAGAGCTCCTTTAACGATGGTATATAGAGCTGTGTGCAGGCACAGGTGAGACTCCTTTAACGATGGTATATAGAGCTGTGTGCAGGCTTAGGTGAGGCCCCTTTAACATTGGTATATAGAGCTGTTTGCAGACACAGGTCAGAGCTGCAGGAACAGGGTGTATATGGTTCTGCGTTTGCCTAAACTCTCAGGTGTGCATCACTGTAAGTACACCTGTGCAGGTGAGAGCCGCAGTACCAGGGTTATATATGGTTCTGTGTAGGTGCAGACTCTCAGGTGTGTATCACTGTATGTACACCTGTGCAGGTGAGAGCCGCAGTAACAGTGTTGTATATGGTTCTGTGCAGGTGCAGTCTCTCAGGTGTGCGTCACTGTAAGTACACCATTGCAGGTGAGAGCCGCAGTAACAGTGGTGTATATGGTTCTGTGTAGGTGCAGGCTCTCAGGTGTGCATCACTGTAGGTACACCTGTGCAGCTGAGAGCCGCAGTAACAGCGTTATATATGGTTCAGTGTAGACTCCCAGGTGTTCATCACTGTAAGTACACCGTGCAGGTGAGAGCCGAACTAACAGTGTTATATATGGTTCTGTGCAGACTCTCAGGTGTGCATCACTGGAAGGACACCTGTGCAGGTGAGAGCCGAACTAACAGTGTTATATATGGTTCTGCGCAGACTCTCAGGTGCAAGTACACCTGTGCGGGTAAGAACTGCAGTAACAGTGAATATATTTATGGTTCAGTGCATCACTGTAAATGTAAATACACCTGTGCAAGTGGGAGCCAAACTAACAATGTTATATATGGGTCTCTGTAGGGGCAGACTCTCAGGTGTGCATCACAGAGAGTGCACCTGTACAGCAAGAGTATATGAGTGACAGTATCACAAAGCCCTGAGTACAAGTAACTCTTCTCAGGTGTGCTTCACTGTCAGCGCACCCGTACAGCAGAGTGTATCAGTGACAGTATTACACAGTCCTGAGTACATGTAATAACTCTCAGGTGTGCTTCGCAGAGAGTGCACCTGTACAGGAGAGTGTATCAGTGACAGTATCACACAGCCCTTAGTACATGTAGTGACTCTCAGGTGTGTTTCATTGAGTGCACTCTTGAGCAGGGGAGTATGTCAGTGACATTATCACACAGCCCTGAGTACATGTAACACCTCTCAGGTGTGTCTCATAGAGTGCACTCTTGAGTAGGGGAGTATGTCAGTGACAGGATCACACAGCCCTGAGTACATGTAATGCCTCTCAGGTGTGCTTCACAGAGAGCGCACCTGTGCAGCTGAGTGTATCAGTGACAGTATTATAGAGCCCTGTAGAGGAGAGTGTATCAGTGACAGTATCGCACAGCCCTGAGTACATGTAACGCCTCTCAGGTGTGTTTCGTAGAGTGCGCTTTTGAGTGGGGAGTATGTCAGTGACAGTATCACACAGCCCTGAGTACATGTAACGACTCTCAGCTTTCTTTCATATAGTGCACTCTTGAGCAGGGGAATACGTCAGTGACAGTATCACACAGCCCTGAGTACGTGTAACGACTCTCAGGTGTGTTTCATAGAGTGCACTCTTGAGCAGGGGAGTACGTCAGTGACAGGATCACAAAGCCCTGAGTACATGTAACGCCTCTCAGGTGTGTTTCATAGAGTGCACTCTTGAGCAGGGGAGTACGTCAGTGACAGTATCACACAGCCCTTAGTACATGTAGTGACTCTCAGGTGTGTTTCATTGAGTGCACTCTTGAGCAGGGGAGTATGTGAGTGACAGTGTCACACAGCCCTGAGTACATGTAGTGACTCTCAGGTGTGTTTCATTGAGTGCACTCTTGAGCAGGGGAGTATGTCAGTGTAGGAGATATAACCGCGAGGATTATAAGGCACCTAAGAGTATATGGTATGGCCTTATCCTGAAACAGCTTAGGGAGTTGTTCCCGACGGCTGCAGACAGGCTCAGCTCATGCTAGAGCTCCATCTCACATTAAACCACGCACTCTGCCTCCAGGATTGATGAGGCCTTCCATAGGAGTGGCTCACAGGTTAATATGTGTCCTGATATAGGTTTAGATATAGGTATACTATATCTAAGCAAGGGGTGGTTGCACCACCTTACCCCAGCTGAGTGATCAGCCAGTTGTGTCAATTTAAGAACCAGCCAGGGGTGGCAAAAGATATGCTGCAGCCCCTGGTAGGCCTTGGTGGCCCCTATGCCCTGGGCACCTATAGTGCATTATACAGGGGCTGACAAGGAGTCCATTTCCAATTGGGGTATGTACCTATAGCACATGTATTAGTAATTTAGTGAGAGAACATCAGGCTGGGGGTCTGATCAGCAGGCCCACAGCCTCAGTAGTCGCAAACCAGTGAAGCAAAAAGCAAACATTTGGGGTGACCATAGGATAGCAGACCCTACTCTCCTACACAACCCCCCCCAAACGCAGGGACATTAAACTAACCTTGACCAGATAAGTCTTCATGTTCTAAGTGGAAGTACCTGGAGAGACCATCTGCATTACCATGGTCAGTCCCTGGGCGGTGCTCCACTGTAAAGTCCATCCCCTGTAGGGAAATGGACCACCTGAGTAGTTTGGGGTTTTCACCCTTCATCTGATTTAGCCACAAGAGGGGCTTATGGTCTGTCTGAACTAGGAAGTGAGTTCCAAACAAGTAGGACCTCAACTTCTTCAGGGCCCAAACCACAGCAAAGGCCTCCCTCTCAATGGCTGACCAACGTTTCTCTCTGGGGGTCAGCCTTCTGCTAATGAAAGCAATGGGCTGGTCTTGACCATCTTGATTAAGTTGTGAGAGCACAGCTCCCACCCCCAACTCAGAAGCATCTGTCTGTACAATGAACTGTTTGGAGTAGTCAGGACTCTTTAGGATAGGTGCAGAGCACATGGCCTTCTTCAGGTCTTCAAATGCCTTTTGACAGCTAGCTGTCCACTGAACCTTTTTTGGCATCTTCTTGGATGTCAAGTCATTTAATGGTGTCACTATAGACCCATAGTTTTTCACAAACTTTCTGTAATACCCAGTCAGGCCCAAGAAGGCTCTGACTTGTGTCTGGGTAACTGGAGGAGCATAGTCCTGTATGGTCTGGATTTTGCTCTCCAGTGGCTGAACCTGACCCCCACCTACTAGGTGGTTCAGGTACACAACCTTACTCTGCCCTATCTGGCACTTAGTAGCCTTGATAGTCAGGCCTGCCTTTTGCAGGGCCTCCAAAACCTTCTTCAGGTGGATCAGGTGATCCTCCCAGGTGGAGCTAAAGACAGCAATATCATCTAGATACGCTGCACAAAAGTCATCCAACCCAGCAAGGACTTGGTTCACCAACCTTTGGAAAGTGGCAGGTGCATTCTTCAAACCAAAGGGCATTACCACAAACTGATAATGTCCACTAGGGGTAGAGAATGCTGTTTTGGCTTTGGACTCCTCAGCTAGTCTGATTTGCCAGTAGCCAGCTGTCAGATCAAATGTGCTCAGAAACTTGGCAGAAGCCAATCTGTCAATGAGCTCATCTGCTCTTGGAATGGGGTGAGCATCTGTCCTAGTGACAGCATTGAGACCCCTGTAGTCCACGCAAAATCTCATTTCTCTCTTTTCATCTTGGGTATGAGGTTTTGGCACAAGGACTACTGGGCTGGCCCATGGGCTCTCTGATGGCTCAATCACTCCAAGCTCCAACATCTTTTGCACCTCAGCCTTGATGCAATCCCTGACATGGTCAGGTTGCCTGTAGATCTTATTCTTCACAGGCAGACTGTCACCAGTGTCCACCACATGGGTACACCAGTCAGTCTGGCTGGGTGTGAGTGAAAACAAATGCCTGTGGGCCTGCAAAACCTGTCTGCAGTCCATCTGTTGCTGGTCAGTGAGGCTGCCCGCCAAGGCTACTCCATCAACTGAACCATCATCAGGGTTCTGAGAAAGCAGGTCTGGGAGAGGGTCACTCTCTTCCTCCTGATCCCCATCTGTGGCCATGAGCAAGCTCATGTCCTCCCTGTCCACAAATGCTTTCAAACGGTTTACATGGATCACCCTGTGACCAAAGTCAACCAAGTAGGTGACTTCTCCCTTTTTCTCAATGATAGGATAGGGTCCACTCCATTTGTCCTGGAGTGCTGCTGGGGCCACTGGCTCCAGTACCCACACCTTCTGTCCTGGTTGGAACTCTACCAGTACAGCCTTTTGGTCATGCCAAGCTTTTTGCAATTCTTGGCTGGCCTCCAGGTTTTTGGATGCTCTCTCCATGTATTCAGCCATCCTGGAGCGGAGACCAAGTACATAGTCCACTATGTCTAGCTTAGGCTTTTTGAGAGGTAACTCCCATCCTTCCTTCACCAAACACAATGGACCCCTCACAGGGTGGCCAAACAAAAGTTCAAAAGGGCTGTAGCCAACCCCCTTCTGTGGGACCTCTCTGTAAGCAAAGAGCAGGCAAGGTAAAAGAATGTCCCATTTCCGCCTGAGCTTCTCTGGTAATCCTTTTATCATGCCTTTTAGGGTCTTGTTAAATCTCTCCACAATCCCATTGCACTGTGGATGGTAGGGGGTGGTAAACTTGTAGTTTACTCCACACTCCTTCCACATTGCTTTCAGATAGCTAGACATAAAGTTCGTGCCTCTATCTGATAGTACCTCCTTTGGGAGGCCCACTCTTGAGAAAACTGCAATGAGGGCTTTTGCCACCACAGGTGCTGTGGTGGTCCTCAGGGGAATAGCCTCTGGATACCTGGTGGCATGATCCACTACCACCAGTATAAATCTGTTCCCAGATGCTGTTTGGGGGTCCATTGGACCCACAATATCAATTCCAACTCTTTCAAAGGGGACCCCCACCACAGGTAGTGGTATTAGGGGGGCCTTTGTTGTGCCACCTGACTTACCACTGGCTTGGCAAGTGACACAGGAGCGACAAAACTCCTTGACATTTTCTGACATGTGAGGCCAGTGAAAGTGTGAAACAAGCCTGTCCCACGTCTTGTTCTGGACCTAAGTGTCCTGCAAGGGGAATATCATGGGCCAAGGTAAGAAGGAACCCCCTAAACTTCAGAGGTATAACCAACCTCCTGGTCATGCCAGGCTTGGGGTCTCTAGCCTCTGAGTAAAGGAGTCCATCGTCCCAATACACAGTATGGGTACCTTGGGCATCCCCAGCATCCCCAGCAGCCTCAGCAGCAGCCTGCTGTCTGAGGTGTTCAAGGGAAGGGCAATCTAATTGAGCCTGCCTCAGGTCTGCCCTTGAGGGTCCCCCTGTCCCCAGAAACTCAACCTGGTCAGGTTCAAGTTCCTCAGAGACAGTTTCCTCTTGGACTGCAGAATCAGTTTCCTCTGAAACTTGATCCTCAACCTGGGGCAAGGTGGAAGGCTCAGCCTTTCCTCTCTTGCTCCTCCTCTTGGGTTGTGGTTGGTCTATTGTTTCGAGATCCACCACTGGTTCCGGAAGGCACTTCTTAGCCTGAGACCTTGTCACTGCAAGGACATGGGCTGAAATCCCTAGCATTTCTGCATGAGTCCTGTACTCCACTTCTGACCAAACTGAGCTTTCAAGATCATTGCCTAACAGACAGTCTACTGGGAGATCTGCACTCACAACAACTTTCTTTAGGCCATCTACCCCTCCCCAGGAGAAGTCCACAACTGCCACACTATGGGAAGTAGTGGAGTTGCTGGCGTTGGTCACTAGGTATCTTTCACCTAGTACAATTTGTCCAGGGTTCACAAAGTCAGGTGTCACCATTGTGACACTGGCACATGTGTCCCTGTAGGCCTGAGCCAGTTTCTCATTGATTAAAGGCGTCTGCCTATATTTGCCCAGGTTACTGGGGCTCACTGTAGTGGACAAAGTCAAGTCCACATCATATAGGAGAACTGCCTGAGTAGGGGTTCTGACTAGGCCAGATCCTACTTCAATACCCAGGGTCAACCCTGCTACACCCTTGGACTGTGTTCCACCACTGCTTACTGGACTAGGGGTTGCAGTTGCTTTAGGAGCTGGAGTGGTGGGGACTGGATTTGTCTTAGTGCATTCACTGCCCCAGTGTGAAACTGATTTGCAGGTATTACACCAAGGTTTCTTTGGGCCATTATTCTTCTTCTTCTTGTTTCCATTTTGGGAACCACCCTCCTTACTATTAGTTTGGGGGCCTGAAGACTTCTGGTCTTTTTCTTTATCTTTCTGATTTCCACCCTTCTGGTCTGTTTTCTTCTGGTCACCACCTTGGTTCTGGGGTTTCTGCTTAATCCTTGTTCTGACCCATTTGTCTGCCTTCTTTCCCAATTCTTGGGGAGAGGTCAGATCAGAGTCAATAAGGTAACAGCTGGCTTGTACAGTTATTAAGGATCTGCTCTCTCATGATAAGATTGTACAATCCTGTATAGTCTGAAACTTTACTTCCCTGCAACCAACCCTCCAGAGCCTTAGTGGCACAATCTACGAAATCAGTCCAGTCTTGAGTCTGTGCTTTTTGGGTGTCTCTGAACAACAACCTGTATTGCTCAGTGGTTAGGCCAAACCCTTCAATAAGAGCACTCTTCAAGACAGAGTAGTTTTTGGCATCCTCAGGTCTAACTGTGAGGAGCCTGTCCCTCCCTTTCTCAGAAAAGGAGTACCATAAAATTGCAGCCCACTGATCCTGAGGAACCTGCTGTACCATGCAGGCTCTCTCAAGAGCAGTCATCCATTTGTGGATGTCATCCCCTTCCTTGTAGGGGGCCACAATTTTTGTCAGGTTTCTATTATCATAGCTCCTGTCTTTTTCTCTAGGAATGTTGCTGCCACCAGTGGCATCTAAGCCACACAATTTCCGCTCTCTTGCCAAGGCAAGTCTAGCTTGAGCCAAGGCTACCTCCTCCCTCTCTATTTGGAGTTTGACAGCCCTCATTCTGGCCCTATGCTCTATCTTCTGAGAGGCAGTCATACCTCTCTGAGATTCTCTTGAGGCACTAGAAATATGAGAGTCCCCTGAGGGAGATCTCACTCTTCTGTTGCCTGGGAGAATGATACTGTGGGATCTGGGGAGGGGCTGGCCCTCTCCATTTCCCAGTAGGTCTAAGTTGGCCTGGTTAAGCCTGGCAACTAGGACCTGGCTACCCCTCTGATCCTGATCTTCTGGGTCCTCTACATCTGAGTCCTCCTCCCCCTCCTCTCCTTCTTCTCCTTCTTCCTCCTGAGGGGCATCAGTTACAGTGGGGTTCACTCCATCTCCTGACTCTAAGGTAACTTCATTCACCTTCTCTAAGTCATCCTGCTCTAGAATGGCTATCAGGATAGGACAGGTGGGACTTCTGCCCCTTTTTAACCCTCTTGAGATGCACAAGGCAATCAAGTCCTTTCGGGTTAATTTGTCATAGCTGGAAGTTGCCTTGGTAAGGTCAACTGTCGCAGGAGTGGACCCTGAGGCTACTCCTGTGTCAGACATGACTCTAGTGTGGTGTAAGTGATGCACCTACCTACACTAAGTGTTTTCCTACTGTACCTTGCTAGTGAGTTGTAGTCAGGGTGTGCTAATCCCTTTAATCTACAACTACTAAGTTCAGTAGAACTTAATATGCTAAGCTTTTGATTTATATGTACCTAGAGGTACTTGATGTGATCTTTCAATTTGATAAAAGATTGCAATGGTAAAACAACAGCGAGCTCAAATCCGCACCGCTGCTCACCAATGTGAGAAGTTGGCCTGATAGGTGATGTTTCCAATTCTGGATCCACCTGTTATCAGACCAAACAATCCCTTATGGTGTCTGGTTGTAAGTCAACCTTATTAGACAAGCTATCCTAGGGGTAGCATGGACTAAGCAGCCTAAAGGCTTAACTTAAGAGGTCGTGTTAAGCGAGCTGTTTTACCACATACAATCCTGTAATATCAAATGAAAGGACACCACACAAGTATATATTATACAAATATATGTGTTTATTACTAAAAACAATCCCCAGTATTCTTTATGAATAAAGGGGCACAAGCGGTAAATCAAAAGCACAGTTTAAACATACAAAGTTGCACAATTATGGATGAGGGCAGGGGCCACTCAAACTATATACTAAACAAGTGGTATAAGAGATACCAATCGAACAGTGGTTAGGCCTAGGGCCTAGGGAATCGCTGGGAGCAGTCAGGACAAGCAGTGCTGAAGTCGGGAAAAGCCCGCGGGATTCGGGTGCAGTGCGGAAAGCGCACGCATGCACCAATGTTAACCAATGGTGCGTAAAAGTTGTAAAGTTAAAGTTTAAGGACACTTCCGCTGAACCTAGAGGAACAAAACTTAAGACACAGACCCTAGAGATGTGTACCAGTGTGGGAACACCGGCGGAGCAAAGTTACCTCACCCACAGGAAGCGGGTGCACAGGGTCGAAGTTGAGTCGGGTTTCGTCACGCAGGCTCTTGGTGCTTGAAGCTGAAAGGGCTGCAGGCGGGGTGAAAGAGAAGTGTCCGGTGGAGTCCAAGGGTGGACTCAAGTCGAAAAGTACCTGAAAGCAGAGGGGACAGAGTCTGGGTCACTCAGCAGTGACCAGGGTGGAACCAGGACGGAACCAGGCAATGTCGGGCACAATCAGGTGGTCGTCGAGGAGCTTCTCTCCGCTGTCACGTGGGCTCTGGGGCATCTGCGACGTCCAGGAGCAGGTCACGATCTTTCCCACGAGGGCTCTCACCGTTGGCGCAGTCGGCTTCAAGTTTGGAGCAAACAACACTTGGCAAGAGCAATCCACGCGGAACCGGGAGATTGCTTCTCACTCGAACCAGGAGGGTCAGAGTGGGGGCTCCTTTTCAGGGGAGCTGGTGCAAGTCTGGGGTAACCAGAATCACAAGTTGTCTTCGTAGTTTCGTCGGCACAGGGACCACTAGCCAGCTGGCAAGTGACCGGGCCAACGCGTTGAGCCAAATGGAGCAGAAGGGCCCCACGCAGCACTCGTCGAGTGTGGAGGGCTGAACTTCGGTGCAAGAGTGGCTCAGGGTGGGGGCTTCTCAAACCCCGGTGTACAGCTTCGAGGGTCACTCGTGGGCTGCACGGTCAGCGTCTCGTGGTCAATTCAAGATGGCGTGCCCCACGCTTCCGGTCGCCTCCACGGGTCTCAGCTCTGCAGGGACTGTGGATCGGGCTGTTGGAAGGCAGGCAAGCTTGATCTCGTCGATCTCTGTCGCTCGAGTTCCGGCGGGAACTGCGAAGACGACTTGTGATTCTGGTTACCCCAGACTTGCACCAGCTCCCCTGAAAAGGAGCCCCCACTCTGACCCTCCTGGTTCGAGTGAGAAGCAATCTCCCGGTTCCGCGTGGATTGCTCTTGCCAAGTGTTGTTTGCTCCAAACTTGAAGCCGACTGCGCCGACGGTGAGAGCCCTCGTGGGACAGATCGTGACCTGCTCCTGGACGTCGCAGATGCCCCAGAGCCCACGTGACAGCGGAGAGAAGCTCCTCGACGACCACCTGATTGCGCCCGACATTGCCTGGTTCCGTCCTGGTTCCACCCTGGTCACTGCTGAGTGACCCAGACTCTGTCCCTTCTGCTTGCAGGTACTTTTCGACTTGAGTCCACCCTTGGACTCCACCGGACACTTCTCTTTCACCCCGCCTGCAGCCCTTTCAGCTTCAAGCACCAAGAGCCTGCGTGACGAAACCCGACTCAACTTCGACCCTGTGCACCCGCTTCCTGTGGGTGAGGTAACTTTGCTCCGCCGGTGTTCCCACACTGGTACACATCTCTAGGGTCTGTGTCTTAAGTTTTGTTCCTCTAGGTTCAGCGGAAGTGTCCTTAAACTTTAACTTTACAACTTTTACGCACCATTGGTTAACATTGGTGCATGCGTGCGCTTTCCGCACTGCACCCGAATCCCGCGGGCTTTTCCCGACTTCAGCACTGCTTGTCCTGACTGCTCCCAGCGATTCCCTAGGCCCTAGGCCTAACCACTGTTCGATTGGTATCTCTTATACCACTTGTTTAGTATATGGTTTGAGTGGCCCCTGCCCTCATCCATAATTGTGCAACTTTGTATGTTTAAACTGTGCTTTTGATTTACCGCTTGTGCCCCTTTATTCATAAAGAATACTGGGGATTGTTTTAATTTCAAAGTATGTTTATTGAGTTTTAGAACAAGGAGAAAAAGAAAAGGCATGGCATTGCGAAGGACAATCAACAGGCAATTTAGGCAAGCGAGACAGACAGACACGTCTTCTCTTAATAAGCGTTAGGTGAGCAGGACGAGCATGCTCAAATGTAAAGGCAGTGCCCGGAAGTCGAAAGACGCCCCCAGTTGGGGCGACAGGTAAACAAGCCAGCCTTAAGAACCCGCCTTCCCCCCCTAACACCCCAATTCAACACCCCTCCCCACCCCACCAGTACGCCAGTCTTTCATAGAAGTCTTGTGAGGTATAAGTAGTCTAAATATATCAAGGTGCCTCTGTTTGCGTCCGGTCCATCATGCAGTCTGTAAGTCGTAGGATACGAAGGTACTTCGGGCAGGTGATTTCGTGGAATTCCCTGGAGAGTAACATCAGGAGTGGCTGCCAAGTGGTGCGGAATGCGTCAGTGGTATGTGTTAGTGTTGCCTGGATCCGTTCCATGCCCAATGTGAACCACAGCTTGTGTAGCCAGCCCGTGTGGGTGGGTGGGATAGTAGAGCCCCACAGCGACAGGATGTGTTGCGATGCCGCCTGCATGGCGATGCCCATCTGTTTGCCGCGAGCTGACCTTAGGGGGAATGTAAGTGCATTGGGAAGGCCTAGGAGTGTATATGCTGGGAAACGTGGGATCTCAGTGTCGAACGTGGAGTCAATATCGTCCAGGACGACCTTCCAGTACTCTTGCAAGGCGGGACAGTCCCATAGGAGGTGAGTCAGTGTTCCCCGGCTGCCACATCCTCTCCAACACAGTGCGCTACGGGTCGGGTTGCCTTGATTGAGTCTCGCTGGGGTAAGGTGCCAGTAGATAGCCAATTTTATCGCCGATTCCCTGGCTTTGGTGTTGCGGGTAGTGTGGGCGGCCCTGTAATATATGTGGTTCCATTCTATCGTGGAAAGAGGTCTTCCAAATTCCGTTTCCCATCGCCGCTGCCCAGCGGTTTTAGCAGGGTCAGCAGCAGGGGAGAGCATCCGATAGAGGTCTGAGATAAGATGTTTATCTGAGTCTTTGGACACTAGCCAGCGTTCGAACGGCGTCATTTGCCGGCCCACCAGGGGGGCAACGTCCGGGCTCAAGAGCCAGTGGCGGATTTGGAAATATTGATACATGTGAGGATTATCCACTCCATAGTCTCGCGAGATGTCGGCGAGAGAGAGGAACCCCTCCGTATCAAAGAGGTGCCCAGTTGATCGGCACGGTGTGTCACGCCATTGCAAGAAAGCTCGAGTATCCGTGCCGGGTGGGAATGCGGGGTTGTCAAAGAGTGGAGTAAGTGGGGACGGGAAGGTCGTGAGGCCCCTTTTGACCGCCACCATGTCCCAGGTCGCCATAGTGGTCCGAGTAATAGGGGAACAGAGGAGATAACGTGGCCTGTGTCGGCGAGCAAGAAACGGTATCTTCCACAGGGAGGTCTGTGCCATGGCCCTGTCCTGGAAGAGCCATCTCTTCTCTGATTCGGGCCGATACCACTCCACTAGATATCGAATTTGCGAGGCCTGGAAGTACTGCAGCAAGTTTGGGATCCCGAGGCCGCCCTCGTCCACAGTCCTGTGTGCCACTCGTCGATGTAGCCTGGCGCGTTTCCTCTCCCACACAAATTGGTGAAGATCATGTTGGAGGTCAGCTAGCATTCCCATTGGCGGCGACACCGGGAGGGTCTGAAAGATGTATAGTATTTTGGGTAGGACCGACATCTTTACCGCCGCGATCCTCCCAAGTAAGGAGAGGGGTTGCTTTGACCAACGCGCGAGGTCAGCCCGGATCTGGGATGATAAGGTAGAGTAGTTGTGGGTAACCGTCGAGACCGTGGAGGAGGTCAGGGTAATCCCCAGGTAAGGCAGTCGAGTGGTGGACCGCAGTTGGCAACCGAAGGCGGCTGGCGGGCTGTTGGAAAGAGCATGGCTGCCAAGGGGCAATATCAGGGATTTCCCCTGGTTGACCTTGAAACCCGACACCGCGCCGAATTGTTCCAGCTCCGTCAAGAGCGCTGGTATGGAGCTAGATGGACGGTCCAACGCGGCGATAATGTCGTCTGCGTATAGTCCCACCGTGTGGGGTTCGCCGCCGAAAGACATACCTAAAATGTGGGGGTTATCGCGGATTTTCTGTGCCAAGGGCTCCACGTATAGAGCAAATAGGAGTGGTGAGAGGGGACAACCCTGGCGGGTTCCCCTCTGTATCTCGAAGGGGTCGGACTTGAGGCCACCCAGCCGGACACGCGCCAAGGGACGATGGTAGCAGCTCGCGATCCAGGCCTGGAATCGGTCGCCCAGGCGGTAGCGTTGCAGCACAGCCTGCATGTAGGTCCAGTCGACACGGTCGAAAGCCTTCTCTGCATCGATGGCTAATAGGGCAGAGTCGGAAACCTGAAAATGAGCTTTGTCCACGAGGTGCAGGAGTCGTTTGGTATTGTCACTGCACTGGCGGTTCGGGACAAAGCCCGATTGGTCCGGTTCGAGGATGCCCGGGAGGCAGGGGCCCAGGCGAGCCGCCAGTACCCCCGTAAACAGCTTCAGATCGAGATTGAGTAAGGAGATGGGGCGGAAAGCGGAGCAGTGCGTAGGGGGTTTGCCCGGTTTAGGCAAGACCACAATGTCGGCTGCAAGCATATCGGGCGGGATGGAGCTTGGCCCTTCAAAGGAATTAAAGAGCTTGGCGAGAATAGGCGCCAAGACATGGCCGAAGGACTTATAAAAGCCCGATGAGAAGCCGTCAGGGCCCGGGGATTTAAGCGGACGGAGGCGTGCAATGGCAGCGAGGACCTCGTCGGGGCGAATGGGGCTATCAAGGGTTTCCACGCTCGCTGAACATAACGGCGTAATGTTGGCCGATTGCAAGTAAGCGTCAATGGCTGTCGGTAATGCCTTATCTGCGCTATACAGAGAGGCATAGTAGGAGCGAAAGGTCGAGGCAATCTGTGCGTCCTCAGTAACTGCATCGCCGGCGTCGTCTAGCAGCGTCGTGATTTTGGAGCGTTGGAGTTTGGCTTTCAAGGCGCTGGCCAGGAGCCGGCCAGTGCGGTTGCCCCCCACGTAGTACGTGTGGCGGAGGCGAAGAGCAGCAAATTCTGCTCTGTCGGTATCGAGGCTAGCCAACTGAGCTCGGGCGGCCTTAAGTTGGCGCCAAATTCTCGGGCGCCAGTGCGGCTGTGAACTCTCTCCAACTCTTTGTCGGAAAGGTCGCTCCTCTTTTCTTTGCGAAGTTTGGCGTCTGCAGCTGATATCGCTATCAGCTCCCCTCTAACGACAGCTTTCAAAGCCCCCCATAAGGACGACATCGACACATCAGGGGTGTCATTGGTGGCCAGGTAGTCTGAGATGCATTTATGAAGTTGGCGGGTGACCGCCGGTTTTTGTAAGAGGGTTTCGTTAAGCCTCCACGACCCCGGAGTGCGTGGCGTGCGGGGCACGTTAAGCGTCAGCTCCACAGCTTGATGGTCGGAGAGGGCAGCCGGGACAATTGACACTGTGGCGATGTGGGGAATGAGGGTCGATGAGCCCATGAAGTGGTCTATGCGTGCGTAGGTGTGGTGTACGTGTGAGTAGAATGTGTACTGCGTCGTAAGTGGGTGTGCGTGCCTCCAAAGGTCCGATATGTCCCTATCATGCAGCCAAGTAGTGCCTTTCTGCGAGATCGCCCCTGTGTCTCCGTAACGGTGCCCCGATCTATCCTTGACTGTATCCATGACGAGGTTAAGGTCCCCCCCTAGTATCATGTATGTGTGAGGTGCTTGAAGCGTTTCTGAGATTGCGGAAAGCAAGAAGGATTCCTGACCCGTATTGGGGGAATAGATGGAGCCTATCGCGTAGGTGGTGTTGCCTATCTGGAAGGCGTGGGCTAGAAGGCGCCCCTTGATTTCCCCTATTTTAGCCCCTACCTTGCCTTTGAAGCGCCGTGATATGAGCAGAGCCACCCCAGCCTTTTTGGACGTGAGAGAGGAGAAGAGTTGTTGTGGGAAAGCGCGGGAGCGTAGCCGGTGCCAATCCTTAGCCAAGAGGTGGGTTTCCTGCAGAAGGCAGACGTCGGCCTCAGAGTTCTCCAGGTAGGAGACGATAGCCCTGCGCTTAATCGGGTTATTGAGTCCCTTGACGTTAAGAGACAGGATTTTGAGCGTGTCAGCCATCACTGGGGCACACAGGGGCGAACGGGTTCAGTTTTGCAAGACGCTGCGCAGCGGTGGAGAACGTGGGCAAACTCTGGTGTGTGTAAAGATCCCATGGCGTACTGGTCCCCACCCCCCATGGCGTACTGGTCCCCCCCAACAGTTCCCTCCCCCCCGTGGCCACCCTAACCC
Organism: Lissotriton helveticus; assembly: GCF_964261635.1. Lineage (NCBI taxonomy): Eukaryota > Metazoa > Chordata > Amphibia > Caudata > Salamandridae > Lissotriton > Lissotriton helveticus. Next base: position 68,695,164 of record NC_136063.1, read on the forward strand.
CAACAGAGTGGACCTCCCCAACTCCCCTCAAATGCAGAGCCCCCCATCCCCAACTTCCCCACCCCCTCCCAGAACATTCCCCCCAACAGAAACCAGGAAAAGTCTCGGGCCTAGTCGTGCAGGGCACAGGTCCGTAGAATGTCAAAGAAAGGGGTACCGTGGTTGCAGCCCAATTGGCGGCTCCCCGGCCCAGACCCCACTTAAGCCATGTGCGAATGAGAGAACACCCCCAAGCTAGTCAAGATTCACAAGGGCAGTATTCTACAGGTCGGGTGCTGTGTTATCTGCCACTTCCTGAATTGCAGCCTCTCGTTCCTGGGCGGCCGTGATCGGGTCCGGCTTTGGGATGGTTCTCGGCGTCCTCCTCCTGCGGACCGTCTGCCAGCCGTCAGTTGCAGGGCGAGGTGGGTCTCCTTGCGACCGGGACGGAGAGGCGTCCCTGGAGGTTGAGCTGTCCGGCATGTCGATCCCAAGTAGGGAGCAGGTGTCGCGGAGTGATCTAAGCTGGTGAAGGGATCCGTTCCACTTGAAGACCAGACGGAACGGGTGGCCCCAGGAGTAGGGTATCCCGGCCTCTCTCAGGAAGTTCGTCGCAGGTCTGAAGGATTTGCGCTTCAGGAGGGTGATATTAGAGAGATCCTGAAAAAGGGCCACAGGGTCATCGCGGAATTTGATGGGCTGCGCTTTCCTGGCCTCTCTAAGGATGCGTTCCTTCAGGGGGAAGTCCGGCAGGAATGCTAGGATGTCCGGAGGTGGTGCCGGCGCCCTGCGTGCCATGCCCACCCTGTGCGCCCTGTCGATTCGGATGTCGAAGTCGTCCGACTCCCCTAGGATGTGCCTGAATAGGTCCTGCAGGTAGGTGGTCACACTGTCCTTTTCAGCGTTCAACGGGACACCCCTGACCCTTATGTTATTCCGCCTGGAGCGGTTCTCCAAGTCCTCAGAGTGCGACTGTAAGTCCACCTGTTGATCCTGAAGTCGCAGGATTTCCTGCTGAAGACTCTCCACCTCTTCACTGCGGGACCGATCAGCCTCCTCCAAAGAGGCAACCCGCTCACCTAGGCCGTCAATGTCGCGACGGAGTTCGCGCTGTTCCCCGGCCATGTCCTGTTTTAGAGTTTGGAAATCTTCACGCAGTGTGTTGAAGAGGGAGGCCAGGAAGGCTTTTGTAATCGGAGCGGAGTCTTCATCCTGTGGCTGAGGGCTCGCGGGGGGTTTCGGGGACGGCTGTGGTTGGGTCTTGTCACCTTTCGACGCTGCTTTATGCATAAGTTCCACCACGTTCCGGTTCCCTTTGCGACTAGAGTGCGTCATTGTGTCCAGAGCAGGGTGGTGGGCCAGCTGGCGGGCGTCGTCGGAGGTCGTCGAGTGATCGCCCAGCAAGGAAATGAACCGTGAAGGGTAGTGGACGAACCAGAGCTGGCGCCGGGACCCTTGAAGAGGCGAGGAGCAGCGACCCAAGAAGAGGCTCCGCGGGGTGCCGTGGGGGCAGCCAGAGGAAAAGTCTCTCGTGTGGCGCCGCAAGGGTGGCGCTCAGGGTGCGTCGTGGCCGGTGAGGCGGTGGGGGTAGAGGCGACCAGGCCAGTCAGGTTGGGGCCACTGCGCCTCGTTGGGCAAGGTTATGCCTGAGGGAGGAAGAGCAACGTGGATCTAGGAAGAGTGCTTAGGCGCCAGGCTGAAGAGCAGTGCCCCTGGAGCAACCGAAGGTCGCGGAGGTGTCCACTTCTGGACCAAGCGGGGAACCGGTGGACAGCGGTCAGCAGGCAGCAGGGAGGAGGCCCGGACCGACGGCTCCGGTCAGCGGGGGCCCAGGGTAATGTCCAGTCGGGCTATGACACCGACCTCAGCTGTCGAGGGACACCCAGCCTAGAGTGCAGGGACCCAGGGGGGGGAAGCAAGCGGTAGTCCAGGTCGCAGAGCGCTGCTCACCTGATGCCCCCCGTCCAAGGGGTCGCTTCCAATGCGGGGGTGTACTGCTGTGTGGCTCCTCGCGTCGTCAGCGTATCCCTCCGCCGGGAAATCAGGGGATGGGGGGGCTCCGGGGTTCCTCCGGTGGCGGGCCGACGCCGCCCAGTGAGACGTCCGCTGTGGGTGGGGTGGCGGTTGGAGATCCCTCCGACCCTCGAGCAGGCCCACGCCGGGGCGTAAAGTGGCAGGAGGCGTCCGGCAGGGTTCGCAGTACCCGGAGGGGCCGGAAGAGCAGGCCTCAGCTCAGGTGGTGACTCTCCGCTGGCGAGCAGGGGTGCGGGGGAGACTCCGGTGAGATGTGGGGGCGGGTGAACGGCTCCCCGCCTGGTGAATGGCGCTGTGGGGTGAGTCTGTGCCACCGCCCGGGCCCAGAGTGTCCAGAGGGCTCCCGTTGGGGCACACGAGGCACCCGTGGAGCAAAGTCACCGATCCCGGCGCGCCCCCCCCAGGGGCCACTGATGAGGTGGGGGATGGCCGGCGAAAGTGCGCAGGACCGGAGGCCGGCGCACCCCACGGGTCAAGGATCCGTAGGCCCGCCAGGTGAGGGCCCGAGGTCGGCGGTCTGCTGCTGATGAGGCCGCCCGGGGGGGTTGAGATCTCCGGCCCCCAGGTGGTCCGCCCTGAAGTGTTCTGGGCGTCCGTGCTCGGGCGGCCGACCGCAGGGCTGGCAGGCCCGTCTACTCCCGCAGCCACCGGGAAGTCGGCGCGCGGCGGAAGGGCTCTAACCTTCTTCGCCGGTGCACCGGGCCCAGCTACAGCAGAAGCCGCGGGTTGTCGGTGTCCGTTGGTGCCCAAGTCTCCGGTCGGCGGTCCCTCGGCAGAGCAGGGTGGATGCGCGCGGGATGTGGGCGCTGTGGGGCCGCCGGAGTCGGGCCAGTCCGGTCTCCTGGTAGGCCCACGCCGGGGCTTAGATTTGCCAGGGGTCCGCCTGCGTGGCGCTCTATGTCCAGGGGGTTCGGGATGCACCGCGTCCCCCGGGGAACTCCCGCGGCCGCTGGGCACTCCTCGCTGCAGTCCGGTGGGTTATGCCACGGCGCTCCGGCGTGGTGAATGCAGCCTCCGCGGTGTAGCCGCGCTGTGGAAGAGCTCAGACCCCCGTCGCCATCACGCCGTCCTCCCCGGCGACCGGGAATGCGGGGCCACCGGCGGTCAAACGCCCAGAGGAGTCCGAGCGGCAGCTCTCCAAGGCAGTAGAGAGGGTCGAGCTTGGATTTGGGCTGAGGCACGGGGGTGATAGCTGGAAATTACGTGGTAATGGGGCTCAGGGCCGGGGAGCCTCTCGAGACACGTCCAGTCAAGCCGCCATCTTGGCCACGCCCCCTGGGGATTGTTTTTAGTAATAAACACATATATTTTTATAATATATACTTGTGTGGTGTCCTTTCATTTGATATTACAGGATTGTATGTGGTAAAACAGATCGCTTAACACGACCTCTAAAGTTAAGCCTTTAGGCTGCTTAGTCCATGCTACCCCTAGGATAGCTTGTCTAATAAGGTTGACTTACAACCAGACACCATAAGGGATTGTTTGGTCTGATAACAGGTGGATCCAGAATTGGAAACATCACCTATCAGGCCAACTTCTCACAGTCAGTGACAGTGTCACATATCCCTGAGTACATGTAACGCCTCTCAGCTGTCTTTCATAGAGTGCACTCTTGAGCAGGAGAGCATGTCAGTGACAGTATCACACAGCCCTGAGTACATGTAACGACTCTCAGGTGTGTTTCATATAGAACGCTCGAGTAGGGGAGTATGTCAGTGACAGTATCACACATCCCTGAGTACATGTAACACCTCTCAGCTGTCTTTTATAGAGTGCACTCTTGAGTAGGGGAGTATGTCAGTGACAGTATCACACATCCCTGAGTACATGTAACACCTCTCAGCTGTCTTTCATAGAGTGCACTCTTGAGCAGGGGAGTATGTCAGTGACAGTATCACACAGCCCTTAGTACATGTAACGCCTCTCAGCTGTCTTTCATAGAGTGCACTCTTGAGCAGGGGAGTATGTCAGTGACAGTATCACACAGCCCTGAGTACATGTAACGACTCTCAGGTGTGTTTCATAGAGTGCGCTCTTGAGTAGGGGAGTATGTCAGTGACAGTACAACACATGTGAGGCCTCCACATCTCCTGCACCAGTGGAGACAACATGGCAGACGCAGCTCCTTGCACAGCCGAGGGAGCTTCTTGTAAACTCACAGATGGGGTGACAGGTCACCACCACCAAGGTTTTAAGGTACACCTTTTACAGCGCTTTGAGGCTATGAGACAGGCACCGCAATGTCAGCAGTGTAGCAAGAGTGCCGTAGGCCCTATGCAAGAAAGAGAAATGTCCCCTCCTGTGCAGATGTTGTGTAGTATAAGACAGGCATAGCAGCCGCCACAGTAGGAGTAAAGTGGGACTCTCTCCCCTGTGGGCCCTAATGCCGCAGCAGCATTGTAAACTACAACCCTGATCCAAGTGCCTAGACACCGAGAGTAATCTTAGAGGCGCATCACAGGCGTAAGAGGGACTTCCCTGAGCACATGTGAGGTATAGGTCTGGTAGACCGGGGTCACCATAAGGGATCGAGCTGTGATCAGAGGTCCCCTTACCTGCACAGGTGGTAAGTGTCAATCACACTTGAAGTGACTTTGAAAGTATGATTTCCACCTGGGCTTACTTTACAAATCCTAATAGAAGTAAGACTGCGGGTGGGGTGGGGTGGTCGTAGTGACACTCCCAGGACATCCTCCAGTACCCAGGTCCTCATTGTGGGCTGGCATCCCACCAGGAAGTTCACACGTCTCTGATTGGGCCATGTAATTCCCGCATCAAACCGAGCTCATTGTAAGCGGTGGTACTGTGTGGGGTGGTATTTAGTGTAGTGTTCACACGGTGTACGGCCACTGCACAATCTGCTCACTTTTCTGCATTTGAGGTCTCAGAATGGGGGGGTGAGGCCTAAATCACATGTGCTAGAAGATGTAAATATATTTGGATACTCCACCATGGATTTTGTGGAGTGTGCCTGCTCAATTTTTGACACTTTTTACCAGGAAGAAATTTTTCTCGCCAAAAACCTGTGGGTATGGAATTACCAGCAAGTTTGAATTCCGATTTTGGCGCAAAGAGGAGTTTGCACCAAAATCAGGATTAGTGCGGCCATCTGATGGTCCTACTTGAGGTACCTCAGAGACAACTCACAGACTCTTCTGTTCCATTATACGAGATTTCTGTACATCCTCCGAGCCATCTGTGCTGCTGAAGGCCATTTGTTCTTGTGACACATTTTACCGAAACGTTCCTCCAGCAGTTAAGTCAGCATCCAAATAGGTAGAAGAGCCACAGACTTCACCCTTGACATCTGTGCAACCCTGAGTGCATGAAACAAGGGGCGAAACCATGCCAGGAGCCACAGTGTTTAACCACCATATGGACGCTTTATTATCGACTGCAGCAATATTGACGGCAAGATATCAGCTGCCCAGTATCGACAAGGAGAGTTAACAAGGAGGCATCGGAACAGTAAATCCCCGCATCCCAATATACTCTTACCTTGATGATACTGTGCAGGGTGATGTCCTGCAGCTCAATCCATTGCAGGTCGAGGTTTGCTGTGTCCATATTTTGACATAAAGCCCAACGTACATCTTGTGTCATTTTTTAAAACATTGCAAAAAACACAGTTGATGGACAGAATGTAGAACAATGTCATACATTCACCCCAGTACAAGGATCTGGGCCTAAATCCATCTTTTTTTGCACTCCACACCACCCTGGGTTAGACACTGGCTATATGCAAATCAGCTCTGACCCTGTGCCTCATGGGAACAGTCCAGTCCAAACTACCAAGCCATGTCTTTCCCAGACCGGAATCAAGTATCCAAGGACCGGTTTCTGGCTATCAGCCTTCATCAGCCTGGATAGCTTAACTCCAGTGGTGTGGAGAGCCTGGGACTCACGTCTGAGCATCCCCAGCCCACTCGGGGTGAAATTGCAAAAAACACAGTTGATGGACAGAATGTAGAACAATGTCATACATTCACCCCAGTACAAGGATCTGGGCCTAAATCCATCGTTTTTTTGCACTCCACACCACCCTGGGTTAGACACTGGCTATATGCAAATCAGCTCTGACCCTGTGCCTCATGGGAACAGTCCAGTCCAAACTACCAAGCCATGTCTTTCCCAGACCGGAATCAAGTATCCAAGGACCGGTTTCTGGCTTTCAGCCTTCATCAGCCTGGATAGCTTAACTCCAGTGGTGTGGAGAGCCTGGGACTCACGTCTGAGCATCCCCAGCCCACTCGGGGTGAAATTGCAAAAAACACAGTTGATGGACAGAATGTAGAACAATGTCATACATTCACCCCAGTACAAGGATCTGGGCCTAAATTCATCGTTTTTTTGCACTCCACACCACCCTGGGTTAGACACTGGCTATATGCAAATCAGCTCTGACCCTGTGCCTTATGGGAACAGTCCAGTCCAAACTACCAAGCCATGTCTTTCCCAGACCGGAATCAAGTATCCAAGGACCGGTTTCTGGCTATCAGCCTTCATCAGCCTGGATAGCTTAACTCCAGTGGTGTGGAGAGCCTGGGACTCACGTCTGAGCATCCCCAGCCCACTCGGGTGAAATTGCAAAAAACACAGTTGATGGACAGAATGTAGAACAATGTCATACATTCACCCCAGTACAAGGATCTGGGCCTAAATCCATCGTTTTTTTGCACTCCACGCCACCCTGGGTTAGACACTGGCTATATGCAAATCAGCTCTGACCCTGTGCCTCATGGGAACAGTCCATTCCAAACTACCAAGCCATGTCTTTCCCAGACCGGAATCAAGTATCCAAGGACCGGTTTCTGGCTATCAGCCTTCATCAGCCTGGATAGCTTAACTCCAGTGGTGTGGAGAGCCTGGGACTCACGTCTGAGCATCCCCAGCCCACTCGGGGTGAAATTGCAAAAAACACAGTTGATGGACAGAATGTAGAACAATGTCATACATTCACCCCAGTACAAGGATCTGGGCCTAAATCCATCGTTTTTTTGCACTCCACGCCACCCTGGGTTAGACACTGGCTATATGCAAATCAGCTCTGACCCTGTGCCTCATGGGAACAGTCCAGTCCAAACTACCAAGCCATGTCTTTCCCAGACCGGAATCAAGTATCCAAGGACCGGTTTCTGGCTATCAGCCTTCATCAGCCTGGATAGCTTAACTCCAGTGGTGTGGAGAGCCTGGGACTCACGTCTGAGCATCCCCAGCCCACTCGGGGTGAAATTGCAAAAAACACAGTTGATGGACAGAATGTAGAACAATGTCATACATTCACCCCAGTACAAGGATCTGGGCCTAAATCCATCGTTTTTTTGCACTCCACACCACCCTGGGTTAGACACTGGCTATATGCAAATCAGCTCTGACCCTGTGCCTCATGGGAACAGTCCAGTCCAAACTACCAAGCCATGTCTTTCCCAGACCGGAATCAAGTATCCAAGGACCGGTTTCTGGCTATCAGCCTTCATCAGCCTGGATAGCTTAACTCCAGTGGTGTGGAGAGCCTGGGACTCACGTCTGAGCATCCCCAGCCCACTCGGGTGAAATTGCAAAAAACACAGTTGATGGACAGAATGTAGAACAATGTCATACATTCACCCAAGTACAAGGATCTGGGCCTAAATCCATCGGTTTTTTGCACTCCACGCCACCCTGGGTTAGACACTGGCTATATGCAAATCAGCTCTGACCATGTGCCTCATGGGAACAGTCCAGTCCAAACTACCAAGCCATGTCTTTCCCAGACCGGAATCAAGTATCCAAGGACCGGTTTCTGGCTATCAGCCTTCATCAGCTGGATAGCTTAACTCCAGTGGTGTAGAGAGCCTGGGACTCACGTCTGAGCATCCCCAGCCCACTCGGGGTGAAATTGCAAAAAACACAGTTGATGGACAGAATGTAGAACAATGTCATACATTCACCCCAGTACAAGGATCTGGGCCTAAATCCATCGTTTTTTGCACTCCACGCCACCCTGGGTTAGACACTGGCTATATGCAAATCAGCTCTGACCCTGTGCCTCATGGGAACAGTCCAGTCCAAACTACCAAGCCATGTCTTTCCCAGACCGGAATCAAGTATCCAAGGACCGGTTTCTGGCTATCAGCCTTCATCAGCCTGGATAGCTTAACTCCAGTGGTGTGGAGAGCCTGGGACTCACGTCTGAGCATCCCCAGCCCACTCGGGGTGAAATTGCAAAAAACACAGTTGATGGACAGAATGTAGAACAATGTCATACATTCACCCCAGTACAAGGATCTGGGCCTAAATCCATCGTTTTTTTGCACTCCACACCACCCTGGGTTAGACACTGGCTATATGCAAATCAGCTCTGACCCTGTGCCTCATGGGAACAGTCCAGTCCAAACTACCAAGCCATGTCTTTCCCAGACCGGAATCAAGTATCCAAGGACCGGTTTCTGGCTATCAGCCTTCATCAGCCTGGATAGCTTAACTCCAGTGGTGTGGAGAGCCTGGGACTCACGTCTGAGCATCCCCAGCCCACTCGGGGTGAAATTGCAAAAAACACAGTTGATGGACAGAATGTAGAACAATGTCATACAATCACCCCAGTACAAGGATCTGGGCCTAAATCCATTGTTTTTTTGCACTCCACACCACCCTGGGTTAGACACTGGCTATATGCAAATCAGCTCTGACCCTGTGCCTCATGGGAACAGTCCAGTCCAAACTACCAAGCCATGTCTTTCCCAGACCGGAATCAAGTATCCAAGGACCGGTTTCTGGCTATCAGCCTTCATCAGCCTGGATAGCTTAACTCCAGTGGTGTGGAGAGCCTGGGACTCACGTCTGAGCATCCCCAGCCCACTCGGGGTGAAATTGCAAAAAACACAGTTGATGGACAGAATGTAGAACAATGTCATACATTCACCCCAGTACAAGGATCTGGGCCTAAATCCATCGTTTTTTTGCACTCCACACCACCCTGGGTTAGACACTGGCTATATGCAAATCAGCTCTGACCCTGTGCCTCATGAGAACAGTCCAGTCCAAACTACCAAGCCATGTCTTTCCCAGACCGGAATCAAGTATCCAAGGACCGGTTTCTGGCTATCAGCCTTCATCAGCCTGGATAGCTTAACTCCAGTGGTGTGGAGAGCCTGGGTCTGGGAAAGACATGGCTTGGTAGTTCGGACTGGACTGTTTCCATCAGGCACAGGGTCAGAGCTGATTTGCATATAGCCAGTGTCTAACCCAGGGTGGTGTGGAGTGCAAAAAACGATGGATTTAGGCCCAGATCCTTGTACTGGGGTGAATGTATGACATTGTTCTACATTCTGTCCATCAACTGTGTTTTTTGCAATTTTCACCCCGAGTGGGCTGGGTATGCTCAGACGTGAGTCCCAGGCTCTCCACACCACTGGAGTCAAGCTATCCAGGCTGAATGAAGGCTGATAGCCAGAAACCGGTCCGTGGATGCTTGATTCCGGTCTGGGAAAGACATGGCTTGGTAGTTCGGACTGGACTGTTCCCATAAGGCACAGGGTCAGAGCTGATTTGCATATAGCCAGTGTCTAACCCAGGGTGGTGTGGAGTGCAAAAAAACGATGGATTTAGGCCCAGATCCTTGTACTGGGGTGAATGTATGACATTGTTCTACATTCTGTCCATCAACTGTGTTTTTTGCAATTTTCACCCCGAGTGGGCTGGGTATGCTCAGACGTGAGTCCCAGGCTCTCCACACCACTGGAGTCAAGCTATCCAGGCTGAATGAAGGCTGATAGCCAGAAACCGGTCCTTGGATGCTTGATTCCGGTCTGGGAAAGACATGGCTTGGTAGTTCGGACTGGACTGTTCCCATGAGGCACAGGGTCAGAGCTGATTTGCATATAGCCAGTGTCTAACCCAGGGTGGTGTGGAGTGCAAAAAAACGATGGATTTAGGCCCAGATCCTTGTACTGGGGTGAATGTATGACATTGTTCTACATTCTGTCCATCAACTGTGTTTTTTGCAATTTTCACCCCGAGTGGGCTGGGTATGCTCAGACGTGAGTCCCAGGCTCTCCACACCACTGGAGTCAAGCTATCCAGGCTGAATGAAGGCTGATAGCCAGAAACCGGTCCTTGGATGCTTGATTCCGGTCTGGAAAAGACATGGCTTGGTAGTTCGGACTGGACTGTTCCCATGAGGCACAGGGTCAGAGCTGATTTGCATATAGCCAGTGTCTAACCCAGGGTGGTGTGGAGTGCAAAAAAACGATGGATTTAGGCCCAGATCCTTGTACTGGGGTGAATGTATGACATTGTTCTACATTCTGTCCATCAACTGTGTTTTTTGAAATTTTCACCCCGAGTGGGCTGGGTATGCTCAGACGTGAGTCCCAGGCTCTCCACACCACTGGAGTCAAGCTATCCAGGCTGAATGAAGGCTGATAGCCAGAAACCGGTCCTTGGATGCTTGATTCCGGTCTGGGAAAGACATGGCTTGGTAGTTCGGACTGGACTGTTCCCATGAGGCACAGGGTCAGAGCTGATTTGCATATAGCCTGTGTCTAACCCAGGGTGGTGTGGAGTGCAAAAAACAATGGATTTAGGCCCAGATCCTTGTACTGGGGTGAATGTATGAGATTGTTCTACATTCTGTCCATCAACTGTGTTTTTTGCAATTTTCACCCCGAGTAGGCTGGGTATGCTCAGACGTGAGTCCCAGGCTCTCCACACCACTGGAGTCAAGCTATCCAGGCTAAATGAAGGCTGATAGCCAGAAACCGGTCCTTGGATGCTTGATTCCGGTCTGGGAAAGACATGGCTTGGTAGTTCGGACTGGACTGTTCCCATGAGGCACAGGGTCAGAGCTGATTTGCATATAGCCTGTGTCTAACCCAGGGTGGTGTGGAGTGCAAAAAAACGATGGATTTAGGCCCAGATCCTTGTACTGGGGTGAATGTATGACATTGTTCTACATTCTGTCCATCAACTGTGTTTTTTGCAATTTTCACCCCGAGTGGGCTGGGTATGCTCAGAAGTGAGTCCCAGGCTCTCCACACCACTGGAGTCAAGCTATCCAGGCTGAATGAAGGCTGATAGCCAGAAACCGGTCCTTGGATGCTTGATTCCGGTCTGGGAAAGACATGGCTTGGTAGTTCGGACTGGACTGTTCCCATGAGGCACAGGGTCAGAGCTGATTTGCATATAGCCAGTGTCTAACCCAGGGTGGTGTGGAGTGCAAAAAAACGATGGATTTAGGCCCAGATCCTTGTACTGGGGTGAATGTATGACATTGTTCTACATTCTGTCCATCAACTGTGTTTTTTGCAATTTTCACCCCGAGTGGGCTGGGTATGCTCAGACGTGAGTCCCAGGCTCTCCACACCACTGGAGTCAAGCTATCCAGGCTGAATGAAGGCTGATAGCCAGAAACCGGTCCTTGGATGCTTGATTCCGGTCTGGGAAAGACATGGCTTGGTAGTTCGGACTGGACTGTTCCCATGAGGCACAGGGTCAGAGCTGATTTGCATATAGCCTGTGTCTAACCCAGGGTGGTGTGGAGTGCAAAAAAACAATGGATTTAGGCCCAGATCCTTGTACTGGGGTGAATGTATGACATTGTTCTACATTCTGTCCATCAACTGTGTTTTTTGCAATTTTCACCCCGAGTGGGCTGGGTATGCTCAGACGTGAGTCCCAGGCTCTCCACACCACTGGAGTCAAGCTATCCAGGCTGAATGAAGGCTGATAGCCAGAAACCGGTCCTTGGATGCTTGATTCCGGTCTGGGAAAGACATGGCTTGGTAGTTCGGACTGGACTGTTCCCATGAGGCACAGGGTCAGAGCTGATTTGCATATAGCCAGTGTCTAACCCAGGGTGGTGTGGAGTGCAAAAAAACGATGGATTTAGGCCCAGATCCTTGTACTGGGGTGAATGTATGACATTGTTCTACATTCTGTCCATCAACTGTGTTTTTTGCAATTTTCACCCCGAGTGGGCTGGGTATGCTCAGACGTGAGTCCCAGGCTCTCCACACCACTGGAGTCAAGCTATCCAGGCTGAATGAAGGCTGATAGCCAGAAACCGGTCCTTGGATGCTTGATTCCGGTCTGGGAAAGACATGGCTTGGTAGTTCGGACTGGACTGTTCCCATGAGGCACAGGGTCAGAGCTGATTTGCATATAGCCAGTGTCTAACCCAGGGTGGTGTGGAGTGCAAAAAAACGATGGATTTAGGCCCAGATCCTTGTACTGGGGTGAATGTATGACATTGTTCTACATTCTGTCCATCAACTGTGTTTTTTGCAATTTTCACCCCGAGTGGGCTGGGTATGCTCAGACGTGAGTCCCAGGCTCTCCAAACCACTGGAGTCAAGCTATCCAGGCTGAATGAAGGCTGATAGCAAGAAACCGGTCCTTGGATGCTTGATTCCGGTCTGGGAAAGACATGGCTTGGTAGTTCGGACTGGACTGTTCCCATGAGGCACAGGGTCAGAGCTGATTTGCATATAGCCAGTGTCTAACCCAGGGTGGTGTGGAGTGCAAAAAAACGATGGATTTAGGCCCAGATCCTTGTACTGGGGTGAATGTATGACATTGTTCTACATTCTGTCCATCAACTGTGTTTTTTGCAATTTTCACCCCGAGTGGGCTGGGTATGCTCAGACGTGAGTCCCAGGCTCTCCACACCACTGGAGTCAAGCTATCCAGGCTGAATGAAGGCTGATAGCCAGAAACCGGTCCTTGGATGCTTGATTCCGGTCTGGGAAAGACATGGCTTGGTAGTTCGGACGGACTGTTCCCATGAGGCACAGGGTCAGAGCTGATTTGCATATAGCCAGTGTCTAACCCAGGGTGGTGTGGAGTGCAAAAAAACGATGGATTTAGGCCCAGATCCTTGTACTGGGGTGAATGTATGACATTGTTCTACATTCTGTCCATCAACTGTGTTTTTTGCAATTTTCACCCTGAGTGGGCTGGGTATGCTCAGACGTGAGTCCCAGGCTCTCCACACCACTGGAGTCAAGCTATCCAGGCTGAATGAAGGCTGATAGCCAGAAACCGGTCCTTGGATGCTTGATTCCGGTCTGGGAAAGACATGGCTTGGTAGTTCGGACTGGACTGTTCCCATGAGGCACAGGGCCAGAGCTGATTTGCATATAGCCAGTGTCTAACCCAGGGTGGTGTGGAGTGCAAAAAAACGATGGATTTAGGCCCAGATCCTTGTACTGGGGTGAATGTATGACATTGTTCTACATTCTGTCCATCAACTGTGGTTTTGTGCAATTTTCACCCCGAGTGGGCTGGGTATGCTCAGACGTGAGTCCCAGGCTCTCCACACCACTGGAGTCAAGCTATCCAGGCTGAATGAAGGCTGATAGCCAGAAACCGGTCCTTGGATGCTTGATCCCGGTCTGGGAAAGACATGGCTTGGTAGTTCGGACTGGACTGTTCCCATGAGGCACAGGGTCAGAGCTGATTTGCATATAGCCAGTGTCTAACCCAGGGTGGTGTGGAGTGCAAAAAAACGATGGATTTAGGCCCAGATCCTTGTACTGGGGTGAATGTATGACATTGTTCTACATTCTGTCCATCAACTGTGTTTTTTGCAATCTTTTAAAACATGGCTTCAGGGTTTCCTAAAGTTCTGAAATCCTCATACTTGCATTGAGTGATTAAAATGTCATTTTTCTCTTTTGCCGATTTTCTATGAACTGGAGAAAAATCGTAAGTACATTTTTAATCTGGATACCTTTGAACTCGTGCATAGCGCCTGCACTGAACGAGGCGCTGTATTCTGAGGCGGGTGGTGGCTGCATCGAGTACTATCTACTTAATCCCTTTAAATCGGATTTTGTGTGTTTACAAAGGGATAGAGAGTAAGATGTGCAGCCTTGAAAGAAACTGGTGTTTGGGAAAGGATTTAGAATGTCTCGCATTTTAAGAGTATCCGGCTCTTAAGAAAGATGGGCCTGCACACGTTCCCCAGTTTGCAGCATATGTCCCAGCGCCTACAGGGCTCTGCGCATTTCTCAAACTCCACCCACTCTGGGCATGAAGACTTTTGCGAGTTGGCAGAAATAGACAGTTTGTGCACTGACACTGATGCACATTAGGACCCAGCGAATATTTCACCTTCTGTAATTGCTTTATGAATCCATCTATTCCTGTGCACGAGCAGCTGATGTGAGGCTGTGAATGTGCCTTTTCTTTCAGACACCCGGCATTCAGAGGAGCCCCTGATACCAGATGTCTTCGAGATCATCACCAATGAGAACCAAGGTAAGAGACAACCTCAGGCTTCTGGGCACTAGACTTTATCACACGTGACCCTGAGCCCAGACATCTCCCAGGTCATCACCAATGAGAACCAAGGTAAGAGACAACCTCAGGCTTCTGGGCGCTAGACTTTATCACACGTGACCCTGAGCCCAGACGTCTCCCAGGTCATCACCAATGAGAACCAAGGTAAGAGACAACCTCAGGCTTCTGGGCGCTAGACTTTATCACACGTGACCCTGAGCCCAGACGTCTCCCAGGTCATCACCAATGAGAACCAAGGTAAGAGAAAACCTCAGGCTTCCGAGCGCTAGACTTTATTACAAGATAGTCAGCTGAGACCCTGATCCCAGGTGCCCTTGAGATTAAAATTGAACCAACGTAAAAGCAAACCTCTGGGCCTCAGGGCGCTACACCCTGTTACAAGAGAGTCAGCTGTGAGCCTGAGCCGAGGTGTCACAATCATCACCGAATACAGCCAAGGTGCTGGACTGCCTGCAGGGTCCCCCCAGATGTGTTCCTTCCTCTGCCGTCTTGTCCTGAACTCATTGGCTTTTAGGACTCTGTGCACTTTTTCCCTGCTGACCAGTGGTAAAGTGCTTCTATTGGCCGACACCTAATTGGCACGTTTAATTTACTTGTAAGTCCCTAGTATCTGGTGCTAGGTGTACATTAAACTCTACTCTGGGCAGTCGCACTCCTGTGGCACCCTCTAAAGTAGCCTTTTAAACATGTCTCAGGCCTGACCCTGCAGCCTGCAGTGCAGATTGAAGCAGCCTCTCGACCTGGTCTCAATACTTATTCATTGGCTCATACTTTACAAATGTAGTATATCTGGGAACAGGTACCATCCATTTAAAAACATATAGAGGAGTGGAATAACACACTTGAAAATAAATGCATTCTGGGAAATAAAGTCCTCCTGAACACAATTCAAATTCATAGCATAGAAACATCTGGAGGCAACATGCACATATGTATCATGTCATCGGTGTACAACCTTTACAACGCAACTTTTACCACGCAGTGCCTTTACGACGCAACTTTTACAACGCAAACCATTACAACGCATTGCGCTGGGGGGCGCTCTAGGATAGGGAATATATTTAATTTACTATCCAACACCTTCCCTACTATCCACGGGGACTGGAGTTGGAATAGTAAATTAAATAAATCACTATCCAGCGCCTAAAAGCACTATGCGTTGTAATGGTATTCGTTGTAAATACCGCGTTGTAAAGGCATGCGATGTAAAAGTATGCGTTGTAACGTCATACATCCATGTCATCACCACATAACTACTATTATTAATCAAAGTGCATGACTGGCCCACAAAAGTATATATTTTAAAGGAATGTCTGAATACAATTATATCAATGGAAATTAAACTAACCTTTGCGTGCGTAAATTGAACCTGCTCGTTGGTCTAGTTCAATTCGTAAATATTCAAAGAATTCTAAATATTGGTTAATACTTGTATGTAACACAGATAATGATGGAGTCGCGTGAGCACGCGAATCAAGATGGCCTCTCCGCGATAATCACCGCGACGTAGGCCATTCATTGACTGTGATTCTGACTAATATTAGGCTGGTCTTGCCGTCTAATTTGCTTCCACGGGCTTGCCAAGAACAGCACTTTCAGAATTAGTGCTTACTTCAGCGTTTGAGTGAGGTTTTGGAGGAGTATTTTCAATTGAACTCTTCAGCGGTGTTTCCTTCCACGTACTGCTGAGGTTCTCAGTCAGGAGGGCGGAGTCACTCACAGGAAAGGGTGCGGCTGTGGCCTGGTCACTCCCACAGATGGTTTTAGCTGCTGCACAGCATTATATTGTACACCCTTTCTTTTAGGTTGTTTACATTTTTAATAATTATTGCTCCCGAGCGTAGTGTAGTGCTAGTCATCTGTAGGTTATTGTTTCGGTCAAAGCGCCAGGATGCCCTTTGGGTGACAGCTGCGCTCTAAAAGTGTGTCTACATACATACATACATACATAGCTTTAAAATTTGTTCATAATTATGGAAGGCAAAAATACTCCTATGATACATAGCAAGCATAAAAAAATTGTTCGCCTCTGCCAGCCAAGTCTAAATTAGTAGGAGCCAGTGAACCTTCTTTGGCTGTATTATTTGATGAAATACAAGCTATTCGTTCCAACACAGACACTATTGCATCCGAAATAAAAAATATACGCTAAGATATGGCTATTCTTTCGATGAAAGTCTCTGACAACCCAATCAAAATTCAAGACAACAAAGTCAAATTAGATAGTCTTATAACTATTACAGCACAGATAAGCCAATGAACAAATTATTACTTGAGTTAGAAACTCATAATATGCAGTATAACTTGAGAGTTTTTAATTTTCCAGAAGATGTGAAAGGTAATTATTGCAGCATGTATTTAGAAATGCTATTGCCAGGCCTCTTGCGCCTATAGTTTCCTGAAAATTTTGAGATTGACAAGGTGCATAGAATTCCTTCCCATAGAAATCCAAACCAAATTAAACCTCGCCAAATGATACTTAAAATGTCGCATCATCATCATCTAGTGCCGATACGGAAAGCGGCAAGGGGAATTCAATTGTTAATGGTCAATGGGAACAACATTTTTATTAATCAAGACTTTGCCAAAGAGACTGTAAAAATCCGCAAAGAGTTTGTTGCTCTTCGTTGAAGTCTGAGAAGTTGTGGTTTCAAATATGGCTTATTCAATCCCTCCACGATGAGAATATGGAAAGACGGATTCTTAAAGTCCTTCCAGCATCCTCATGATTTGGTTTATACTTAGATCACCGCTCACAGCTCTCCATGGAAACCAATGAGACTGTTACTTGAAAACTATGATTTAAATGCTCTTCTAACTAGCCTAAACAGCTGAAATTCTTAAAAGGGCATTTCAGGATTAGTTATTCTTGTCATGCGTGTGTGCAATTAAAGAATTCTATTTATGTTTCTATGTTGTCTTTTTTATGTGTAGGTCCGTCTCTTTCCTTTTATCCTCTGTTTTCTATTAGAGCTATGCTTACTCTGTCAGGTGATTATTTTTTCTCTTCTATTTTCACTTTTTCATTATGATGTCTAATAGTAACGGTATTAAAATTGTTTCTTTTAATGTAAAAGGTTTACAGCACCTTGTTAAACGTACTAAGGTTTTAGATTATTTAGCTAGACATAAGGCTGATATTTGTTTACTTCAGGAGACTCATATCGATGATACTGTTTTATCATACATGAACAAAAAATGGGTTGGGAATATTATTTCTTCACCTGCTCTTAATAGGAAAAATGGAGTTGCTATTTTGTTTGCAAAAAGAAATGCATATTCAAATATTACATAAATGTTCTGATTCTATTAGTCGTTTCCTTATAACTAAAATAAAAATCGATGATACTGTTTTACACTTGATTATTGTATACGGTCCCTCGAAGGATGACCCCGATTTTTGGTCTCTTTTTACATCGCAAGTTCTTAAATTGGCTAATGTTCCACTTAATATTGGAGGTGACTTTAATCTTATCTGTGATCCTTTATTGGCTAGAATTTCCCAAATTAAATATCACCCTCCAAAGGCTTATTTTACTCTTAAATCATTTTTTAGAACTACTAGATTAGTGGATATTTGGCATTTGCATCATCCAACAGATAAACAATTAACTTTTTTTCTTATCCTCATTCTCGAATAGATTATTTATTAATATCCCTTCATTTAATACCCTCTATTTCTGATCCTACTATCCAAAATATTGATATTTCAGACCATGCACTTGTTTCATGCACTTTATGCCCTAACGTTTCTCAACAATCTCAAAAAAGATCGCGCATAAATATCAGTCTAACAGTTTTAACTCATAAATAATATAATGAATTTATGAATTACTATTCAACATTATATTATCAAACTTCTTCTAATGATTTATAACATATTGGACAGGAGGAACATGGCGGCCGCTAGCTAAACGGCTGCGGTCGGGCTCCCTCGGGCTCTCTGTTGGGGACCTTTGATGTCAGAGCCCTGAACGCATGTGTTTAATCCCCTCTCTCGCTTACCTCGGGGGGGATGATGCCTTGTGAGCCTTCCTTTCTTCCCTCTCCTCGTTCCGGCGGACGTGCACTTCTGGACACCTGCCGCGGCTCACCTGGATATTTGCACTGGAGGTGGAGGGCAGCAGCACGGGAGTGGAGACGCCAGAGCGCAGCTTGCTTCCTGCTCCGGATCGCCAGAGGCAGGGGCAGCACAAGGGTCGGCTCTGGGGGAAGTACTGAGCAACAGGCAGACTCTAGGAGGCAGAAGGCTGGTTCTAAGGCCGGTTTCCAGGTAGGGCATTGGAATTTCATTCTTCTAAAGAAAGCAAGAACTATTGGGCTAAGTGAAGGTAAGAAGGAGCGAATATTATCCCCAGATAGCCTCACTAACAGTCATACCTGTAGTATCTACTTACCTCTCTGTAAAAGGTCACTTGGTATCATAAGGGTGTAGCGCGGGGAGAGGTGCCTCATTACTGTATGGAGACAGGCAAAGTGGTAAAAGTTGCAAAAGTGGACTCCTCACAATCTAAAATGAGCAGATATACTCTGCGGGCTAGGGTGCCCCACTCCTCCCTTAATACAGATACTATTCAGCCTATCTTGACCCTCAGAGTCTCCCCTCCTGTATCAGAAGTTAAAGCATCAGTAAAGCAATGGAAGCAGAGAAGGGACACAACGGACTGCGGTCTCAAAGAAAATATTGCCCCTAAAGGTGAAAGTCACCCCATTTTTTAAAACATACTACAAAGTTATGTCTACCTCAACAGCAACTACCGGCGTACCCATAAAGAGTGTGAAGAGTGCAGACCAGGTTAGCCCTCAGGGAGGTGCACATAGCCCACAGTGCCTTGCAGATGTGGATGTGAGTAAACCCCCTGATCAACTGAGTGAAGCCCCAGAGGACATGTATTCCATCCAGCCGAGTAATTTAGAAAGGCCAATCTCCCTGAGTAAGCAAGCTGAGAGTTCGAGCAGATCAGCCATCCATTCTACAGTGAGCCTCTCAAATAGGTACTCTGTTTTGGGAACTGAAGATAGTTTGGAAAACCAGCCGGAGGTTACAAAAACTACAAGTGACATTATCACACCGCATAATGCTGTCTTAGACTCTACGACTCACTCATTGGCTGATTTACTACTAGTCATGAAAGAGGAGATGGCTAGTAGGTTTACGGTTTCAGAAACAAACCAGGCTGAGATGGCTAGCAGGTTCTCGGTTTCAGAAGCTAACCAGGCGGCTATCCAACTATCATGCGAAGTGCTGACCCAGAAATTGGAAGAAGTTACTACGTGGACGGATGCAACAGAGTCTGAGATCCCTAAACTTAAAGAAGCTATAAACACTAACTCAGCGGATGTGGTAAAATTAACGGTCCAAAACAAAGAACTTAAAGACCATCTTGAGCGCCTGGAAAATAATTCCAGGAAAAACAATCTGAGGCTCCTAAATATCTTGAAGGATCGGATATAAAGGGGTTCGTGAATTCTCTGTTAACGGGAACAGTTTTATAAACTCGTCCAGTATAGATCTCTCACATGAGATCCAAAGAGTACGCCGCGACCCTTTCAAGAGGAACCCCGGCAGACAAAGACCAAGGAAGATACTGGTTAATTTTTTGTCATACTCTGTTAAGGAGTTAATTCTATCCTCTGCCCTCAAGGAAGGTACTATTACATCTACATCAACATCCACAGGTCAAACCCCATTCTCCTTCCCTATAAGATCAGATGTCTCACATATCACCGCAACAAGACAGTGGGAGCTGGGGAAGAGGCTCGAGGATCTCAAAAGTTTGGGGGCAGGAGCACAGTTGAGGTTTCCTGTGTCATTATGTGTAATGTGGTATAATCAGATGCATTAATTCCGCACGACTGAGGAGGCGGACACATTCATAGCCAGAATCAAAATGGAGGCGAAGGGGAGAGAGGGAGATCATTGAAGCTATGGGGGGGGCTCTTTGACATCAAGGTTTGCTGATGCAACTAAATGCATTCACGTTTGTTTTAATTTTTAGGAAGCCCGAGGGGTTGGTGATCGAATAGGCTTAGCCTATTGGAAGGGAGGGTTCCTCATGGGAGAAGGGGTCACAGGATGGGAGGGGTGTGATGGTGGTGGGAAGATAGGGAGCACAGGGTGGGGTGCAGTGGATAAAATAAAAAAATATACCTCGTCTCACTTGAAGCTTAGGAAGTCTTTGTTTAGTCAACACCAAGGGTCTGTAAGCTGATAGCAGGAATACCCATAAAAGACAGTAAAGTCAACTTTATCTCTTGGAATATAAACGGGCTAAGATGTCCACGCAGACAAAGGCTGATACTGAAGTATTTAAAGCTCTCCCCAGCTCAGGTTTGCCTTATACAAGAGACCCATTTAAGTTTTGTAGAATGTTGTTCAATATTTTCTAGAATTCCCTGGATAAAATGTGTTTGTTCCTCACAACAAACGATTAACAGCAGGGGTGTAGTAATTCTGATAAAGCAAGGGGCTTCCTGTTCTATTAAATCAGTGCAGATGGATCAGACAGGGAGGTGGATAGTGGCACAATTGGCTTTTCGAGCGACAGAACTAGTCTGTGCCTCCTTCTATGGTCCAAATGTTGATGACGCAACCTATATCTGTAAGCTGCAATCAAAATTAATTACGGCATTTCCACCTATGATAATAGGAGGAGATTTTAATGTCCTCCTTGACCCTTTAAAAGACAGGTCAAATCAGAGTCACTTTATAGGGGCTCCTCGGATCCGCCAAGCAATGAAAAATCTGTTGCATGACTTAGACTTGGTGGACGTCTGGAGGGGAAAGAGGGGAGATCTCCAGGGGTTCACATTTTATAGCAAAAATATTGTCACTCATCCAGGATAGACTATATTTTAACAAACAGACATGTCCTGGGTAGTTTGACGGGGGTCTCAGTATTGTCAAGTCACCTCTTGGATCACGATGCAATATAATTCTCTACTCTTAGGAAGAGTAATACACTACAAACTAGATGGACGCTCAACAGAGCAAAGCTGTTAGACCCCGAAATTATACAGGCTACTAAATCATCCTCCCTAGAATACTTTGTTCTCAATATTAGCTCCACAACTATGGATTTTGTCTGGGACGCCTTTAAGGCCACCCTGAGGGGCAGACTGCATTGTCTTATCTGCTCTAACAATCGGGCTGAAGCCCGGGAGTTAAGTAATATGGAGGGGAGAATCCTGCAAGTAGAAACGGAAAGGAATTGACTCAGCCACGGGAGCCCAGGAAGGTTGGCAAAAGTCCAGGGAGAACTAGAGGGGACCAGGCAGGAGCATAGGGGAAAATTGGACCAGAAATTCAGGGCGCAATGGCTTATCAAGAACATGAAACATTTACAGTATGGGTAGAAGACCGGGGCTCTACTGGCCTGGAAAGCAAGAACTGATTACTCCAAGAATAATATCAATGAGCCTATAATAAATAATAAAGGGGATAAATCAAAAAGAGTAGAGGACATGCAAACTTGTCTCCTCTCCCTTTTTTGGATCTCTACAGAGAGAACTTAGCCCCCTCCCTAGACCAAATACAAATTTGGTTAAGGGGTAAATCTTTGTCAACATTAACCAAAGCTAGCTGTAATCTCCTTGATGCCCCTATTAATTTAGAAGAGAGTAAAAATCAAATAAAAAAATCTAAAAACAACAAAGCATCAGGAACAGACATACTGCTGAATGAAGTTTAGAAACCCTTATCAGAAGAACTAATTCCGGTATTGGGCACCTTGTTTAACTCAGTATATAGCTCAGCAGGCCAGATCTCCACATCCTGGAAGGACGCAAACATAGTACTAATATTAAAACCTTGTAAGGACCCATTAAAAGCAGACTCCTACCGTCTGGTCTCCCTGCTGAATGCTGACTATAAGATCTTCATGGGTATTTTAGCAAGGAGATTGACTAAATTGGTCCCCAATCTGGTCAACATTGACCAGAAGGGCATTGTAACTGGGAGATACATCCAGGAGCAGACACAACTGCTGATAGGTAATATCAACTTGGCCGTAGTAAGATCAGATCCCTTTGCAGTAGTTGCCTTGGACGCGGCCAAGGCATTTGACAGGGTCTGCTGGGTGTATCTCTGGGAGGTACTTGGGACTATGGGCTTCGGCCCTATTTTCATTCAGACCCTGAGAAAATGTTATCAGGGAGCATCTGCAAGGATTCTATTGAACTGCATGCTAACCTCTAGCTTTAATATCCAGAGGGGAACAAGACAGGGGTGTCCTATCTCCCCCCCGCTATTTAACATCTATATAGAGCTGTTGGCGCAGGCCATCAGACTGGACGATCTAATTGATCCCTTTAAATCCCAGAATTATCAATGTAAGTTAGCCCTATATGCGGACGACGTAATATTATACACCATTATACCCTAGAGCGACCATCCCAAGGGTTGAAGTTCTTTTGGAAGAATTTGGCTCCTTCTCTGGCTATACAGCTAACTCCTCCAAAATGGAGGGGATGTGTTGGAACATCGAACAATGGGAGGGCCCTACTAGCAAAGAGATAAAATACTTTGGTATCTATATAGTGAAAGAACTACATAAAATCGCTCAGATAAATCTGAGTAAAATTACTAAAGAAATTGATCGTCTCTTCACTAGATGGAGGAATCTTCTCTTGACAATTTACGGGAAGGTTAACTTGGTGAAGATGGTTATCCTCCCTAAATTGACTTACCTGTTTAGCGCAGGCCCCTTGGTTTTTCCCAGCTCATGTATTTCTCAGATTCAAATATAAAATCGGGAGCTTTATTTGGGGAGATAAAAGAGTAAGCCTATCCTGGAAGAAGTTGGGGCGTAGGCTCACTAAAGGAGGGTTGGCTTTTCCGGACATTAGATGGTATTCTGTTGCATTCCTATTTAAAGGTATTCGGATGCTACTTTCCAAACCGGCGGATTCATTGTGGGGAAGACTGTTGGGCGAAATGGCTATGATGGAGGGCGGAGGAGGTGGAGGAGGCTTTTTATACAAGTTTGGGGCTCCAAGGTACTTTAAACAAGTGCGACTGAAGGTCCTTGGGGCCGCCCTGGAAACATGGCATAAAGTGAGATGTAGGTGGGGAATTGGCTATTATTCGGAATTCTCACCTATATGGGATTCCCCTGGGACACCACTCTGCCTCCAAGATAGGCTGGCTGAACCTATTAGGAGAGCAGGCATAACCATATGGTCTGATTCGGTAGATGCAGAAGGAATTCAGCCTTGGGAGTTACTAAGAGCCAAGATAGGCCCGGGTCTTCAAAGTTTAAGTATGTACAACTTAAATCTTGGTTTGAAGTAGGAAAGGGGGAAATAACTGGAGACTGGGATACAGAGATTCTTTTCCAATCAGTACAGCCAAAAAAGAAAGACATTTCTATTTGGTATAAGAAGTCTCAAGATGCAGAAGATTTGGATCTTCCACCATTGGAGATTTACTTGAGCCCTCTCTGAAATTATTATATAGATTTAGCCAGCCTAAAGAAAAATCTTTTTTTTTGTCACCAATCGACTTTACTAAGCGCCAGCTAAGATAGCCAAGTTTGCCCCGTTGCCTACCCCAAAATGTCCTAGGTGTAAGGCACTCAACGCTATTGACATCCATATTTTCTACGAGTGTCCCGAATTAAGTGCCTTCTGGAAGGGGGTGGGGGACACTCTCCGTGGCATCTTTAAAGTAAACATTGAGATGAATCTATCATTGGTATTTTTTGGCAACGACGGCATATCTACTCCGAACCTATTACAGATTCATAGTGGGTTGCTTCTATACTTGATGCTAATTGTCTGGAGAGAAATATGTATGAAGTGGAAAGATCCCCATCCTCCGAAGAGAGAAGATTGGCTTAAAGCCACATTTGCTATGGCTCACCTAGACCAGGACGGAACTGAGGCTAGCTCTATAAACATCTGCCATCCCCTTTTGAGCTGGGGCCGAGATTTGAGATTAATATAATCTTTGCTGGCTCCTCCTATGGTCCTATGATTACACCTAGCCCTCATTACATCTGGGCCGATCTGGTCGACCTTAGCAAGTGCAGTAAGCCATAGGGAGCCCAGTTGAAGATTGATGGCTTTTTAAGATCTGCAGAAGCTTCCGGTGAGATGAGGACAAACAAAAATAAAAAATGTCTAACATATTGATAGTTTTTTTTAGAGCAGCGTGGCTTAACTAAAATTATATTGTCAGTTAGAAATAAATTAGATATTCCAATTCCCTTAGATGCAGTACGTTTAGCTATTAAATCAATTAAGCTACTTAAATATCCAGGTCCAGAAGGTATCCCGGCTGATTTTTATAAAGAATTTGCTCCATACCTATTGTCACATTTATTCAAACTATTTACTCATTTTAGCATGTAGGGGCAACTTTAGGAACCTTTACTGAAGCATTGATTATAGCCCTTCCAAAATCTGATTAAGATCCCTCTATTGTTTCAAATTATAGTCCTATTTTTTTGATTAATCAAGATTGTAAACTTTATGCAAAGATCCTTGATACTTGGTTGGCTACTGTGCTTCCTCCCATCGTACATATTGACCAATCTGGTTTTATGAAAAACAGACATTCAATGAATAATGTAAGGTTATTATTTCATGCGATTGAAGTTGGATTATCATGTCTTCATCAAGCTGGATTCCTGGCATTAGATGAGGAAAAGGCTTTTGGCAAAGTACATTGGCAATATCTTTTCCGTACCTTGAATGCATTTAATTTGGGCACCTCATTTATTCATATGATTTTATCTCTATATTCTTGTCAGTCGCCCAGCTTTTTATTAATGGTCAGATATCTAATACATTTTTACTTTTCAGGGGTACTAGACAAGGGTGCCCATTATCACCTTTGCTTTATCTTCTTGCTATTGAACCTTTACGAATTGCCATTAGAAATTCTATGGAAGTCAAAGGGCTCATTATAAATAATTTTCTATTAAAACGTCAGCTTATGCTGTTGATGTACTTCTATATATTGGTGATCCGGCATCTTCCATTTCTCAATTATTAAAAACACGTATTCTCAGTTTTCGGGACATACGCTAAATATGAATAAGACAGTTTTTTTTCTTTTAAATGTTCATTGTTTACCGCTTAGAAGACAGTTAGCTATCACGGTTGTTAGTCTGATTTTTCTGTCTTAATATTCTCAATATTATTAAGGCAAGTTAGTAAAATGCTTTTTGTGGTGCCATAAATCACTCCTGATATGACAAGATGACAACACTATAGGAATGTAAGACACGGGAAATCATTCACAGTAAACATTAACAGCTGCAATCACTCACTGTGCATGGCTGTGTGCTGAGGTCTTTTTGGTCCTTAGGGTAATTTGTTTTCCTAAGTAGGTGCTTAGGCCAAGGTTTGGCGTTTGACGGGAAATGGGCGATTTTTCCTCCGCCACGAGTGGTTCTTGCATTTTTTATTTTTTTCTTGAGATTGTGCTGTAGGTCTAAAATCAGCTTCCTTCTCTTCAGTGTGCTCTTGTTCCTTCCAGTTATATAACATACACTGACAACTTTCACTGTGTTTTACTGTTGTAGGCATCTCACAGCTGGTGCACGAGGGTGACATTGCCATCCACCCAGGCCGCAGTGCCCTCGTATGTCCAGACAACAGCTGCTTCTGGCCTAAATCCAGTGATGGGACTGTCCCTGTACCCTACACCCTCAGTCCCACTTACAGTAAGTTCACTTTTATACCAAGGCCCAGCTTTGACTTGAACTGAAACCTTTCCAGGTTGCTTCCCCTTATGTCATCCTCTCCTTTCCTCTGCTGTTCCTCAGGTGCTGAAGATGTGGCTACCATTACAGATGCAATGAGTGAGTTTGCAACAGTGACCTGCATCCGCTTTGTGACCCACACGGAGGAACCAAATTACCTGCAGATCATTCCTGGTGGTGGGTAAGTGCACATGACACCCTGAGGACTGACCCTACGCTCACCATCACACCAGAGAGGGCTCCATCAGATAGACTCATTACTTCTAGAACTTTCCAGTGAATGGGTAAGAGCACAGGACATCCTAAGGCCTGACCCTACATTCAGCATCACACCACACTGGGCTAAATCACGTGGGCTCGCTGTTACCAGCCATGTTTCCTGATTGTAACAAGACAAGGTGAATTAACGTGCATGATCTACAGATCACATAAGACCCATGGTAGAGAAATATATCCCCACACAGCATAGTTAAGAAGCTTAGAATGGGGCAAAAGTTAGTGGTGCAAAAATATTTACATTTAACGGTGTAGTCTCCCTCAGAGATGAAAGGTGGTTGTTGTGCAACTTCATGCCCCATTTCGTTTTCACTAAAGCTAAACGTCAAGGGGGAGAGCTAGCCTCAGGGAATCCCTTTACCTCTCGGTTACTTAGGGCTGCTGTTCCCAAATGAGTGATACCACTAAAACTGAGATCTTCAAATTGGCAAACCAGACGTGTGGTCTCTCATTGGTGGCCTAGTTCCTTTCATACACCATCAAATCCAGCAGAATCAGCTCACAATCTGGGAGTGAATTTCAGTTCCAATTTATCTTTTATTTTTCAAATTTCAAAACTAATATGCACTAGATATTGTATGTTGAAAGTAGTCAGAAGAGTGCTCTCCTTTTTTTTTAAACAATTTTTATTGATTTGATATCTCATGAAGCCATTACATCAGAAACGAAAATCAGCTTTAGACCTCGACCCAACTCTAGACGAGAATTCGTTGACATACATTGTACAGTAGGACATTATGTATTCATGCTTAAATGGCTCTTGGGAGCGACGTCAATACGATCAACTCATTGTGAATGTTACAACAAAACCCCCTATGTGATCTCCCTTACCCCCCCCCCACCATCTACAGTCTACCAATACAATAACCCCTACCTCCCCCCCATCGAAACATCTCCCCCTCCTCTTCCCCCCAGGCGTAAGATTGCTCTCCTTCTGCCTTTTAACTCCTAGAAAATCCTGGTCCAGTCCTTGTTATTAAGTAAACCGTATTTTTCTGACTCTGTCTAAGGCGGTCTTCCTGCGCTTCTGACCCACAAGTTTCAACTTTTTCAAAACGCAGCAACACAATTGATTTACAATGCACCTAATGAGGACTCTATATTGATATGTAGATCTTCAAGCTGTATAGATGTTTAGTTTAGAATAATATGTCTATACTCTATATGATTTTAGGTCAATATAAAAAAACAACTTGATAACGTAGTACAACACCCTAAATGAGCAATGACCTTTTCGTCGGCTGAAAGCCTGCATTCAGTGACTATCATTGTACTACTGACTACCACTATGGTTTTTGTTGCTTCAGGAATGACCATCCATGTCCTGTGGGCTCTCACTGAGATATCCCCAGGGGTTGTGTACTCTGCTTGTGAGAGCTTCCATGGGTCCAGGACTGTCCATGATGACCCACTTTGGGTTGCAAACTCACCGTGAAAGACCCCACATGCGTGGTGGATTTTAAATGATAGCCCGTACATGGGCTGTGGGCTCTCAGTGAGAGATGGTCCTCCATAGGTTGTGAGCGCTCATCACAGGAATGCCCGTGGTCAGTGGAGGATTAGTGATAGATCCTCTACTGAGATATGACCCTCAAGGAATGGAAACTATCAGTGGGAGACGCCCCTCTATTGGCAGTAGAATTTGAGTGAAAGACTTTCTACGGGCAGTGGACTCTCAGTGAAATCCTTTCCATGGGCAGTGGACTCTCAGTGAAAGACTTTGCATGGGCAGAAGACTCTCAGTGAAAGACGTTCCATGGGCAGAGGACTCTCAGTGAAATACTTACCATGGGCAGAGGACTCACAGTGAAAGACTTTCCATGGGCAGAAGACTCTCAGTGAAATACTTTCCATGGACAGTGGACTCTCAGTGAAAGACTTTCCATGTACAGTGGACTCACAGTGAAATTCTTTCCATAGGCAGTGGACTCTCAGTGAAAGACTTTGCATGGGCAGAAGATTCTCAGTGAAAGACTTTCCATGGGCAGAGGACTCTCAGTGAAATACTTACCATGGGCAGAGGACTCTAAGTGAAAGACTTTGCATGGGCAGAAGACTCTCAGTGAAAGACTTTGCATGGGCAGAAGACTCTCAGTGAAAGACTTTCCATGGGCAGAGGACTCTCAGTGAAAGACTTTGCATGGGCAGAGGACTCTCAGTGAAATACTTTCCATGGGCAGAGAAATCTCAGTGAAAGACTTTCCATGGGCAGAGGACTATCAGTGAAAGACTTTCCATGGGCAGAAGACTCTCAGTGAAAGACTTTCCATGGGCAGAGGACTCTCAGTGAAATACTTTCCATGGGCAGAGGACTCACAGTGAAAGACTTTGTATGAGCAGAAGACTCTCAGTGAAAGGCTTTCCATGGGCAGAGGACTCACAGTGAAAGACTTTCCATGGGCAGAGGACTCACAGTGAAAGACTTTGTATGAGCAGAAGACTCTCAGTGAAAGGCTTTCCATGGGCAGTGGACTCTCAGTGAAAGACTTTCCATGGGCAGTGGACTCTCAGTGAAAGACTTTGTATGAGCAGAAGACTCTCAGTGAAATTCTTTCCATGGGTAGGGCACTCTCAGTGACAGGCTTTCACTGTGATGTGGATTTAGTGGTGGGCCTTTCATGGAGTTTCACCTCTCTGTGAGAAATAATACCAAATGGGTTTGACCTCTCAGTGACAGTATATCTCTCAGTGCTGGGCACCACTGGACTATAAATAGCTTAGAGGTTTTGATGGCTGGATCCTGTATGGTTTGTTCATTCCCTAGAGGTTCTGATGGCTGAATCCTGTGTGCTTTGTTCATTCCCTAGAGATTCTGAGAGCAGGATCCTTTGTGCTTTGTTAATTTCCTAGAGGTTCTGATGGCTGAATCCTGTGTGCTTTGTTCATTCCCTAGAGGTTCTGAGAGCAGGATCATGTGTGCGTTGTTCATTCCCTAGACGTTCTGATGGCTGAATCCTGTGTGCTTTGTTCATTCCCTAGAGGTTCTGAGAGCAGGATCCTGTGTGCTTTGTTCATTCTCTAGAGGTTCTGATGGCTGGATGCTGTATGCTTTGTTCGTTCCCTAGTAGTTCTGATGGTTGGATCCTGTGTGCTTTGTTCATACCCTAGAGGTTCTGATGGCTGGATCCTGTGTGCTTTTTTCATTCCCTAGAGGTTCTGATGGCTGAACCCTGTACCCTTTGTTCATTCCCTTGTTTTGTGATGGGCTCCCACCACTGGGTTCTCCATGGCTCTGTCTATGTGTTCCTATCAATTTTTTAGCACGCCGTGTATATTTTTGTCTGTGAATCACGTGTCCCTCAAATATAATCAGCACCATTACACCACATTACACATGTTATACGTTTTCTTAGCATTGTGATAGCCTCACTGAAGCTGTAACTCCCTAGCTGAAAGAAGTCATCCTGGAAAAATCTGTGAGTGGCCACTGTTTTTACAGTTGTTTCAAAAAACTGTTAAGATATTATTAAGATTTCTGGGACAGTGAGTGGTTACTGGGCAGTATCAATGGTTGGTGCCTACTGTGCCCTATCCTTCACCGCTGGTGTCCCAGGGCCACAGGGCCACAGGTCCCTTTGCACCACAACTGAATTACTAAGTTTCTCCTGTTGTACTTGTGACGGCTTAAGAGCAGCAAGGCTGCGTAGCCAAGGTTTGCTCCAAGAGGAAGTTGAGGGTTTGGAACTCACAGTACAACAAAAGTGATTGTACACGATTAACAAAACATCCAGTAAAAAGGCTATTTTGGCCCAAATACAGCAAGCAATACCCTAGCATGATTCTAGTGCAGTGCAGTTTGAGTCCTTGCAAAGTGTTATCCTATCGGGGATGGTATGCTGTCCTCTGCTATGGCCAGGAATGGGTCTTCACGCTTTCAATAGGGTGCTGTATGTAATCCTCCTGCTCAGAGGAGCAAAGGTGCGAAGACTATGTGCTCCAGTGCATCAGCCTGACTTCGACATGTCTGATGTTTGACTGGTCAAGTCTGTCTATTCGATGCCCATCACAACACAAGGCAGGAGGGGGTCCCAGGGCCTTTTGCTAGGCAAAAATGTTGTGCCTAGCAGAAAAGAGATGTACTTTATATTCTAGGTCCACCCATAGATCCAAGAGGTCTAAATGCAAAGATTGCAGAGGCAGAAACAAGTACACAAATGATAAAGACATGCTGAAGAGACTCATCATTTTAGGACACCACTCTCAATGCCTTTGCTTTCTCAGCTGCACACACATGTAACATGCCACACGCAACCAGAACACTGACTGTGTTGGAGTATGGATCCCAGTCATGGGGGACTGAGCAGAATGACCCATGGGCTGCTGGTAGATCTGTCCCCCCAGGCAGACAATAGTCACAAATTCAATTCAATTCATGACATTTATAGAGCCCACAGCTACCTCCAGGGAGGTGTCCAAGGCTCTAGCGGAAAGCTCATGAAAGTGATGGGAGAACTGTAAGATTACACAACCATAAGAGAGGTTATCAAACAGAAAGGTTTTGAGATTGAGTCTGAAGACCGATTCCAAGGGGCTACAGCGCAGACTGATGTGGAGTCTACTGGGAGGAAATATCACAGGGTAGGCCAGAAATGCATCAGACTGGTGCAGGATGACACAGCTTTCCTTTGGATGCAAGATCTTTCATCACAACCTAGACTGTGCATTGTCTTTTCCTAGAACCCCTCATCCCTTGCAGATAGCCAAGTCAGAGAGGAGACGCACAGGCAGATCCCTTGTATGTAGTAAGATTGTAATATTCTTTCTCTAAAGGTGCCATTGCAGTAATCTATGGGTCTCCCTGGTCCATCTTCTTCCCTAGGTGCTGGTCATACATCGGGAAGACAGGAGGAGGTCAGCAGGTATCTCTTCCCTCGGGATGTCTGTCGAAAGGAACCATCCAGCATGAGCTGCAGCACTCCCTGGGCTTCTACCACGAGCAGAGCCGCAGCGACCGCGACAACTATGTGACCATCATGACGGAGAACCTCTCGCCCGGTCAGTGTCACCCCCGGGCTCCACTTACCACTCAGAGGGAAAACGGAGTACAACTCAGATTGCAGCTGAGCACACCTTGGCACTGATTTAGACACCCGATTGGTTCAGCTTAGGTTTGATCACAGATACTCGGCAACACACCCGTTCTACCAATCTGACCCTTGGTTACGGTGATCAATATTTGTTACTGTCACAGTCTGGTGTCCTTTTCACGAACGCTACCACTGCTGAGGGCATTAACTGGACCACATAGAAATGTCTGGCACAGGATAAATAATGACCCTTGTTTAAAATGCATTTTCCTGAAATCGATAATGAGGATCAGTGATTGCTAACTGCAGTGCCCGCTTCAGAGACACGGGGTCCAGATTTACAAAGAAGTGTTCAGCTGAAGTGGCTGCGCTGCATCGTGTGAATGAAATACTTTGATGTGGCACTACACTGCTGCCGCCCAGTGCTGGTGGCAGACTTTAGACAGACATGCACCAACACAGAGACCCTTGCGCCATGGTGCTAGAATGTATGCGATGTCTGAAGCACAGACTTTGTGCTGAAAAGGGTCCCTTTCAATACAAAAATGATGCTTTGAGACTTGTCCTACTTTGTGTGCTGAACAATGCAGCACGAATGCAAAGTGGGAAAAACAAGGAGAAATGAAAATACTTCATCCTGGTACACTTGCATTGAGGAGGCACAGCATTTTAGCCCAAATCCCTGTTTACCATGTTTTGTAGATATGGATTTATGTCAAAACCCATGGGTGACGTCATAGTAACACCTGTGCACCAGCCATAGAACACCCCCTTGACGCAAAGTAATGCAAGGCAGCGCAAAGCATAACTTTTTGTTACTTTGGGTTACAATTCATATTGCGATTAGCGTTGGATTGTAAATCCCACCTGAACACTTTAATTTGGGTTTGAATTAGAAAAGTAACATAAACCCGACACAAAGCATGCGTTGTTAAGTGGGCCCGGGGCTGGTTGGGATGTACAGCGCCTTGAGCACCACTCTTTCGTACTCCCATATCTCACATACAAATAATGGTGTTTCTTTCTACAGTTTTTTCATCCTCCGATTGCATGGCTTCTCAAAAACCCTCCTCTGTAATCCCAAAACTGCATGAAAAACTCCCCTCTCCCTTTCATTTTCATTCGAATGACTATCTCCTTATTTTTCATACTACGCATGTCTCCACTCTCTGAGCACAGCCTACTTTACGTCACAATCATGTTTGCCTTAATCTTTACTATTGCATTTCTGTTAATGTCCTCATTTTCTTCCAACCTTTCAACTAAGTCACCTCTTCCTTGAAAGTCATACCTGCGAACTAATAATTCCTAATCCCTCTCAGGTATTAATCCCACAAATCATCTCCATGAACTCGCATACTCGATCCACTTCCCAAATGATCACCACAAACCCCAAATAATTTACTCTTCGTCAAAGAAACTGGAGTAAATGCATGGAATGGTTTTCTTGAGAGCACAAGATTGATCCCAATAACCAACAACCACTGGATTAACCATTAAACCTTGGGTGCCTGGAGCAGTGTGCTCCAGTGCCTTGTCAATGATAGTAAGCCCTATATAAATGCAACTACAATACAGTACAATACAATCTAAGGTGAAGGGTGCATCCTGGAGATGGATCCCTTTATGAGGCAAAAAAGTTTTCATAAGGAAAAAACATGATGATTTTCCCTTCAAAAGGACAACAGTGAGCTATCTCTAAACCTGGCTGAAACTCCAGTGTGTCCTTCCCGGATGTATGTAGGCGCTGGTATTTATTTAGTGTGATTCTCGCTTGGGAGCAAAATGGTGCGCCTCATTAAATAGGGTTTAAATTTAGAATTATACAACTTCTTATCACATGCTGAAGTTATTAAGTTATTAACCTCAAATCACATGC
The DNA here is from genome assembly GCF_964261635.1 of Lissotriton helveticus. Taxonomy (NCBI): domain Eukaryota; kingdom Metazoa; phylum Chordata; class Amphibia; order Caudata; family Salamandridae; genus Lissotriton; species Lissotriton helveticus. Next base: position 68,728,355 of record NC_136063.1, read on the forward strand.
TTTTCGATCTTGTTCCCAGGGTCCAGATTTTAACCCCCTTCCCCATGTTCCAAATTCGACAGCTTTGCCATTAGACTACTCCTAACCCCTGCAATGGCACATGGGAGCACTGCCCCCTGGTGAGTTGGGACCTTCTCTGTATTGCAATGTGCCATATCAGACTCAGTCCTCACTAACTCATCTGTACCGTCTGCTCATCTAAACAGACAGCATCGGCAACTTTAACAAAGAGAACACCAACAACCTTGGCCTGGAGTACGACTACGCCTCCGTGATGCACTATGGGATGTAAGTCTCCGATACTCAGCTAAGAAGAGATTTCTGTTTACAACTCTGATGAAAGGCTTTTATATATAGACAGTGACGCTGATTTAGATTTTGGCAGACAGGGTACTCCTTTGCAAACATGACGGATTACCCTCTCCGCCAAACCCTTGGACCACCCGCTTCATTTAAAGTTGGGCAGACCGTAAGTATCCTGTTGACAGACCTTCTATAGGGTCTGTTGATGAAATACTTCCTCTGATAGCCCGATACAGTAACAGCCATCTGAGGAATGGCATTACAATGCCTGCCCTACTTTGGGGGGATAGTGTAATATCTTTTTTGCTTGTCCATCATCATCTGGAAAAATCTAGCATTGATCGACAGGACGAAAATAATAACTCCCACAACCCGGGTGAAAACCTTTAGTAACTGAAAGGAACAGCAGTAATGATGGTTCCTTTAATTATGGAGAGATGGCTGCTGGGCTGAGGTCATGTCTAAATTTGGCCATGGTGTGCCATCGGGATAGCATTGGTAATGTCCTCTGCCACCTCCCATAATCCTCCTTCCATCCAACTCTAAATCAGACCCAGTGATTGTGATCACATTCTGATGTGATCTTTTTAATTAGAGCTGAGACTGTTGGAAATGGGAAGTAGAGTGTGGTGTTTATTTCACATTTGATTGGGGGTCGGGAGGACAGAGAGCAGAGCATGGTGCCTATTGGAACCTATATATCCGAGGAAGGGCACTAGAGGGGTGACTGTGACTGTTAAAGGGAAGAGGAGCAACAGAAAGATGGCTGTGTTGGTGTACATGATTGGTTAGGATTGATGCTCTGTATGTGTAGCGGGTACGGAATGATGGCTGGGTTGGTGTATATGGGCACCAGAGTGTGGAACTGCCATAGATTGTGAAGGTAAGAAAGTGAAGTTGAGTCATGGCTGAGTCACTGAACTTGTTCCCATAGAGTTGAATGTCCACATGTGAGGATGGGCAGGTGAACGTTGTCTGAATTGGTGAACAACTTGGTTTAGAGTGGAAGATCCATTGTTGATGAATCGCATGAGGATGGTATCTCAGTACTAAAGCCAGCCTCTGTCACAAGAGAAAAAGTCATGAGGCTACAAGGGAGACATTTTTCAAATCAGTGCTATTTGGTGGGGCGCTAGGTGGCGCACTGGTGAATGGCAGCCTCTTTGTAAGGCTCCCACATCCTGGCGACCGATATCCTCTCATTGATCCTCTTATCGGCATGTAATCAGGCTGCAACTGCCCTCGCTTGTTCAAGGAAGTCAGCGGAGGCTCCGGTGCGAGTTTGAAGCGGATTGGACGCTGTGCGCCGCCGGTGGAGACGTCCTGACGGGCAGCGGGGATTGCAGCTGGAGGCACCAGCGGACTCGAACGGCCTGACTGGTGACGCGAGGCCGGGGCTTGGTGGGCGCCAACTAGGCCCTGTAAGGCGCGAAAACGCCGGAGGACCACGAAAACTCGGCGGGGGAGGACGGCGGACCCGATTTTCCCTGCACGGGACGTCGCTGCCTGTAGCGCAGGTACTATCCTGTCTTTCCTGCTCCCTGAAGGTGGCTGCGGGCTCTCTGCCTGTCACTGCTGGACCGGCGCGGCATACCTCTGCGGGGAGCGGCTCCCACCTCTGCCGTCTCCCCACCAAGACTACCGGCCAGCTCTGGGTGAGTGTCCTGCTGTCCTCAGACCCTCTGGGGGCCCGACTCGCGTAACCCTCGCTGCAAGGCCGCCCCCGCTGGACGACTGCACCGCGTATGAATGGCCTTTCCCTGAGGTCTCATCGCCGGCGGCCATAACCACCGCTCCGGCCATAGCGCTTCGTTCTGACCCTGCGCCTGAACACTGGGGTGCGTGGACTGCTGGCTGGGGACTAGAGCGGACAAATCCTACTATAATATAATCCTCCCGCCCTGGCATTGTGAGGGACATATGCGCACTACACGGATTGCTCAGAAGAGCCTGGCTTAGATCCTATGCAACGTATGTGCCTGGGGTACGCCTGGTCGTAGCACATAGCGGTGGTGCATATTCCCGCGGTATTCGGCAATCTGGGCCCGCACCTCTGGCACACCTGCTCCTTGCTTCTGCTTGGCACGTACTCCTGCATGACAGCCGCCTCTCCTGCGAAGGCTGACCTTTCTGTGGTAGGCTCCAGAGTGTCGCACGGAGGGACGGCTGCATTGTTGCGCTCCCGGAGGACTGCTGAGTTTCTACGCCTGGGGGGCGCGGTGTGCCTGGACACTACGACAGTCGCCTACCTTTCTCTGCTGCCCGTGGCCCCCTCATCCCCAACACGTGCGCAAGTGCTGCCACATATTGGAATGCAGCTGGTGAGTGGGAGCTCCACGGCCTGATCTGCTGACCAGCGGGATTGCATAGACGGTGCGACTCTCCCTGTCTTCCGAATTGCGGATTCACCTGTCTTTGCTGGGCCGCTAGGATGGGTCGACCTGACACACGGCAACCGAAGCTTACGTTTGATGCAGCAAAAAAGACGAATCGTACCAGCCCGGACTCTCAGAAACAGATGGAGGTCAACAATCCCTCTGATAACCAGGCGACCACCTCCACGGATACCCAGGAACTCCTTCGTGAAATGCGCCAGGGATTCGCGACCATCGCAGACAAGGTGGACAGGATGTCGTCCCGTATGGATGCTGTAGTCCACAAATTGGAGGTCCATGAAGGGAGGTTGACGGAAGTGGAACAGCGGGTGTCGGATGTCGAGGACACCTCCGGACAGCACACAACGCGTCTAGCTCGGATGGATAATTTGTTGCGCACCATAGCGGCTAAGAACGAGGATTTAGAAGCGAGAAGCCGGCGTAATAATGTACGCATAGTAGGGATTCCGGAGTCCACCAATGTGGGTAGAATGGAGGAATATGTAGAACGCCTGTTGAGGACTGCAGTGGGGTCGGAAGCATTCTCCCCCCAGTTCATAGTGGAGAGGGCGCACAGATCCCTGGGACCGGTGCCCAAGCCGGGCATGAAACCAAGACCTATCATAGCCCGTCTATTGAACTACAGGGACAGAGATGCGGCCTTGCGAGCAGCTCGATCTTCCAAAAAACTAGTGTGTGATGGTAACGAATTCACGATCTATCCTGACTTCACACCCATGGTGCAGGAAGAGCGGCGCAAATTTCTGGACGTTTAAGCGAAACTTCGGGCCCTACAAATTGACTATGCTTTACTCTATCCGGCCAGACTGCGAATCACTTATCAGGCACGCCAAAAGTTCTTCACGAACCCGCAACAGGTTGAGGACTTCATTAAGCAAGTGAAACGCTCAGCACACCAGCGCAGGGAGGAGGCGGAAGATCCAGCTCGCGGAGACGACCGGCTTGAAGATGATGAACACTGACCCTGCTGCATCTGCACCGTTGGGTGTTGCGGGGGATCCTGTATGTGAGTACCGATGTAGAGTACGCAGAGAGATGAGGTCTGTGGTTACGGCCTATCTATCTCCCCCTTTTTGATGACTTGGGCGAGGGCTGAGGCCTGGGACATGCTGAAACTGTACTGCGTCGCCAGGTACCCCCCTCTCCCCCGACAGCTGAGGTTGGTCTGCCATGGGCAGCTGATGGAGAAGAGGGGTTGTTGTGTTGCCACCTAGAATGGTCCCTAACGGGTATTACCCTTGCTGTTGCTGTTGTTGTAGCAGGGATTGTTCCTATCCCTGGTTATTGAGGGAGGTGGGGTGGGTTGGGGAGGGAGCTAGCACTGGCGAGTTGGGGTTGCCTCTGTGGGAGGAGGGAGGGGTCTGGGGGAATGTTTGGTTGATACGTGATCTGTATGAAGTTTTGATACACAAGCAAAAGGCCACAGTCATTTACTTGAGGGAAGTGATCTGGTTTATAGCTATTTCCGCTATGCGATTGGGGAGTATGCACCGCACATTTTTACAGCACAGCCAATTGAACCAATATGGGTGTGGGGCCTGATACTAGATGTAATTTTCTATCCTGGAATGTACGAGGACTAAAAGATGCGCGTAAGCGTCGACAATTGTTGGCCTATTGGGATAGACACGATGTGCAGGTGATTATGTTACAAGAAACTCATATTCCCCCATTAACGACTTCTACATTTGGTGCGAGATGGGCGGGGGTGAGAGTTTTCTCAAATTTCTCCTCATATGCTAGAGGTACTGCTATTCTTATTCACCATAATCTCCCATTCACGCTGCAGGGGCAACAAACTGATAAAGAGGGTAGATATGTCATTTTCTGGGGGAGGCTGGGAGGGGAGACGGTTACTATTGCCAACTGCTATGCTCCCAATGTTGACGACCCTCATTTCTTCACCCGAATCTGGGGAGGTATAGTGGATATCGGCTCCAGGTATCTGGTTTGGGGCGGAGATCTTAACATGGCCTTACACCCGAGAATGGACAGAGCAGATGGATGCTCCACATACCATACTAAGGCGAGGGACTCCCTTGAGGGGATAGTTGATGAGGGAGGGTTGATTGATAGTTGGAGACACTTACATCCTGATTTGCTGGAGGGCACACACTTTACGTCCTACACGGGCACGTGGGCTAGACTAGATTACATCTTTGTGTCGCAGAATTTAGCCCAGAGTATTCTCACTTCTCGACAATTACCCAGAACACATTCCGATCACTGCCCTGTTTTCCTATCTTTAGATATGCCTGGTTTTCACAAACCACGTCCACCCTGGCGACTACATCCCAACATCCTGATTGACACTGTCTTCTGCGAAGAACTTAGAATCGACATAGCAGATTTCTTCCCCCGAAACAAGGACACGGTGGATAGTGTGGAAACGGTGTGGCAGGCATTTAAGGTCACAGTACGGGGGTGGTGTATAGCTAAAAGCTCGGGGGTGCTAAAAGATATACAACAAACACTTTCCAGATTGGAAGAGGAGCTCAGAGCTTTGGAAACTCGTATGGCGCAGGGGATAGATGGGGAGGCACACAGCACGTTCAGAACTAAACTATCGGAGTACGAAGCGGAAGCGCAGAGAGAGGTGCATTTCAAGGGGAAACACTGGCGAGCCCGTGCTTATAATGAGGGAGGGAGACCAGGTAAAGCGTTGGCCATGGCAGTGAGGATGGCACGAGGTTCGAACACTATCTTGGAACTAACTGCAGCGGATGGGGAGGTACACAAAGACAATGATGGTATACTCAACACACTCCAGGCACACTACGAACAGTTATATACCTCACGAGCCGCTGGGGAGTTTGATCTGGACGGCTATCTGGGGGATGTAGCACTTTGCTGGATCAGTGATGTCCACAGGCAGTTTTTGGGGGCACCACTCGAGCTGGAGGAGGTGCGAGATGCCATAATGTCCCTGAGCAACGGGAAAGCACCGGGTCACGATGGTCTCCCCGCGGAGTTTTATAAATGCTACGTGGAGATTATGGCTCCGGTGCTACGTGAGGTATTCAATGATGCAATGGAAGTGGGGGTACTCCCGAGATCTATGCGAGAAGTGATTATAACATCTTTACTTAAACCTGGGAAGGTTGCCACACAATGTGACTCGTATCGCCCTCTGTCCTTACTGAATTGCGACGCCAAAATTCTGGCGAAGGTACTTGCGACCAGACTTTCCTTACTTATGACCACGATTATTTTGCCTGACCAGTCTGGCTTTGTCCCCACGAGATCCACCTCGCATAACCTCCGTACGGTATTCTCCCTCATTCAAACGGTGCACCCAGAGATTCCCCTTGCCGGGGTTTTTTTAGATGCCTCAAAGGCATTCGATTCTGTGGAATGGGGATTCCTCTTCGCGGTCTTGCAAAAGATGGGATTTCCCCCTGTCTTTGTGGCCTGGGTACGGTTGCTCTATACCTCCCCAATGGCGAGAGTGCTAGCAAATGGTCAACTTACTGCCGCATTCGCGATAACGAGGGGGACCCGACAGGGGTGCCCCCTTTCCCCATTACTCTTCGCGGTGGTAATTGAACCGTTGGCCTGTCGTATCCGACAGCTCCACAAACCCAGCGCCTTCAATTGCTTTCAGCGCCAACTCTCAATTTCGCTGTATGCCGATGATGTCACACTGTACGTTAAGGATCCCCAGACTAATCTTAATTCGCTATTGCGGGAGTTCGTTACCTTCGGATGCCTTTCAGGTGTCACTATTAATTGGAACAAATCCCAGCTTTTCCCGCTGACACCTGCAGTCACTGAATTCTCGCTAGATTACCCGCTTGAGTGGTGCACTTCAGAACTACGCTACCTCGGGATACAGATCTCGAGAGACAAGGGGGAGACGTTACGGATGAACTACGGAGTGGCCATCACTAAACTGACAGATTCGGTGTCGCGGTGGATCAAACTGCCCTTGTCTATGGCGGCGAGGATCTCCCTTGTGAAAATGGTGGTACTGCCGCGTTTCTTGTATATGTTCCTTAATATTCCCTATTACCCAGGCGCATACTTTTTTAAAACCTTACGCTCGGAACTTATCCGACTGGTGTGGGGGGGAAGGCAGGCTCGGCTCCGTTGGGCAGTATTGACGCAACCCTATGGGGCGGGGGGTTTTGATGTCCCGGACTTCGAAATGTACTATTTAACTGCTCAAGCGCACTACCTATACCATTGGTTGCGCTCAACTGCTTTCATGCCACAAGTGGCAGCGGAGGACTGGATAGCGCACCCACTGCCGTTGGAGGGAGTAGTACACGGCCCCACAGCCGCACTAGAGATGCACTCTATCACGGTTTCCTGCACGATAGAGGCATGGCATAAAATAGGGACGCGATTGCAAACCCCGTTACTTTATACGACCCGTATGCCACTATCCTACCACCCACAGATAACGCTCTTACGCGAGGTGGGATTGCAACGAATGTGCAGGAGATTGGGGGTGGGGGTGTGGGGGGATCTATTCCGTGATGGGAAGTTCCGCTCTCGAGATGACTTTTTTGGAGATAGCGCGTATACCCCTCTGGAACTCTTCTACTACCTACGGCTCAGGGAAGGCTTGAGAGCCCTATTACCTGATTATCCTCATGAACCCCCCAGCCTAGCCCCGCTCACTGTAGTGCTGAATAGCCTTGATGGTGCACACCTGGTTTCTAAACTATATAAGTGCATTCGCGAGGAATTACCTGTGGTGGCTAGTGCGGCTAGAGCGCACTGAGCAGGAGATTTTGGAAGTGATATCACAGATGCACAATGGAAATACTGCTGTGATTTGTCGGGAGAGGTGATGTCTAGCTGTCGCTTTAAAATCATACATTACAAATTCCTCCATAGGTTATACTACACTCCAGCTAGGAAGTTTCGGTTCGGGCTCGCCGACTCGGACAGGTGTGAGCGATGCAGGCGGGAAGGAGCGGACTTCTTCCATTTATCATGGACCTGCCCGCAAGTGCGGGAATACTGGACACGGGTCTGTGAGGGCCTATCCCACATGATAGGTGCTGCGCTGACGCCAGAGCCGATGTTGTTCCTTCTAGGCTACACTGCGCAGGTAGCACGGACAGTTAGGAAGTTCACTAATGTAGCACTACTATTAGCTCGGAGACATTTAGCCTGTAGATGGGGCCGGGGCCGCGCTCCTAAGTTTAAGGTATGGATGCATGATATGTTATACTGTCAGGAGCAGTATGGTGTGTTTTCGGAACTGGTACCTTTGCGCTCGAGACCGGCGGACATCTGGGGCCCCCTGCAGGCCTACCTTCTCGCTAACACATCGCACGGGGAGGATGACTCTGACAATGCCGACACATCACACACACAGATTATCTAACTGGCTTGTTCTCATTTCACACTTCCTGGCCTGTGCTGGGAGGGGTATATTGGAGGATTGCTGCATTGTTAGGGATATATCCGGTATGGAGATTCCTCTCCGGAGACAATGTATTATTTGACTGATGGACTACCTTTGAAATTGTGCTGCATGCCTTGAATCGTTGTTTTTTCAGGTGCTATCTACCGCCACTGCATTGCCTTGCCCTCCCTGGCTATCCTACCATGCAACCTACTTGCATCGTCCTCACTGGTAGAACTGCATCGTTGTTTAACTAATGTGTAATGCCCCTATCCCCTTGCATTCCCTTCTGCAGCTGAGAGCTACCGATTCTGTAACGACATGTCACACCTTCTTGACTACACACCTTCCTCAATTTCTCCCCTGCAGCTATGATCTGCTGTGAATGTATTGCTTCGCTCGTGTATTGCTGATGGATGACCCTCACTGTACTCCCTGGGTCTGTGAGCTCCATGTCTATGATTGCTATAATGCATGTGTATCGCTGCCGGCCTTGTATGGTTGTAGGCACACTGCTGTGTATGACTGCTTGAATGTTAATAAAAGTTTATAATCCAAAAAAAAAAAAAAAAAATCAGTGCTATTTGGGATCTGAGATACTGAGTGTGAGTGAGGGCGATAGGGGGAGCGTGTGTTGCCTACATGGATTTGAGGCTCATGAAAATGAGAACTGAGAAGTTTCAGACTGAGCTGGACAGGATCTGCAGGGGGATCGTTCTAGAACAACATTGAGATTGAGTTTAGATATGAATCGAATTAAGCAAACACCAAATATTTGACCCTCACCTGTCCCCACCTGGACTCGCTGTATAGTTCTATGGGTTAATAATGCGTTATAATGGTGCATAAACGGTGGGATTTACCCATGAGGTCTTCCTTTCCCCAGGTATGCTTTCACTACCAAATCTGGACAGCCGACCATCGTCCCCAAGCCAAATCCTAACACAGTCATCGGACAGAGATATGGGCTTAGCAACCTGGATGTTTCCAAAGTCAACGCCCTGTACCAGTGTGGTAAGGAGTGCATCCCTGCAGATAGATGCAGAAATGTCATAGCAGACACAGCATCTTTTCCTCGTAGGCAGTAGAATTATCTTTTGTAATGATTCCAGCTCAACTTCCACCAATATCATCCATCATGTTCCTAACTAACGAATATAAAATACCATACATGTAACTGCTGCAAAAAGAGAACACAAGAGGAATGTTGTAAGGCTTTCCTAATGGTAAGCGGAGCATTTCTATTCTTAATATCCAGATGCAGGCAGTACATTCAAAATCTTTGGGCCGATGAGTGAGAATCTGCAGTTTCCCTTTCCCTGAATGTTAGTACTTCCAGCATTGAGAAGAGATAAGCCACAGGGCCCTGGGTTACGTGAGGGAACATGTCTAGTAATTTTTTCCCACAAACAGGCTGATGCTGTTCCCTTTATGCACTTGAGACAACAAATACTTAGTTGAAGATAATTACCTTTTGGATAGGGCTTTTTGATGGGTACCACCGAAGTCTAGCCTGCTGATAAGATAATGACCATTGGATAGGGCTCTTGGATGGGTACCATTGCAGTCTAGCCTGTTGAAGATAATGACCATTGGATAGGGCTCTTGGATGGGTACCATTGAAGTCTAGCCTGTTGAAGATAATGACCTTTTGGATGGGTGCCACTGACATCTAGTCTGCTGATAAGATAATGACCTTTGGATAGGGGTTTTGGATGGGTACCATTGAAGTCTAGCCTGTTGATATGATAATGATGTTTTGATAGGGCTCTTGGATGGGTACCACTGAAATAAGCCTGCCGATAAGATAATGACCTTTGGATAGGGGTGTTGGATGGGTACCATTGAAGTCTACCCTGTTGAAGATAATGACCTTTGCATAGGGGTTTTGGATGGGTACCACTGAAGTCTAGCCTGTTGATATGATAATGACGTTTTGATAGGGCTCTTGGATGGGTACCACTGAAATCTAGTCTGCTGATATGCTATGATATATCCTTAGTTTTAAAACAAGTTGTACCGCCATGTCTTGTACATGTTGCATCTCAGCAGTTTTATTTTTGGAAGCCAACTCAGAAAGGAATTGGCATAATCTGGGTTTGAATCAGTCAGTGAACCAGATAGGATTTTGTGATATTTGTTTTCGATATAGGGCAATGTATATTTCAGTTGTCTTATGCTGAATACATTTGAATGCTCTACAGAGCTGATGTGAGCCTCAAAGTTCAATTCCGTATCCCAGATGACCCTCGGATTTTTAGCTTTCTTAATCAAGGTGGATGGGCTCTCAAATAACTCCGGGGGCTAAGCGAGGTTATTCAGAAGTCTGTCTCTTGAGCCTATGCAGAGCATCTCAGATTTGCTCCATTTAACTCGGCCCACTTTTATTCATCCCCATGTCCTATGGGACCAACACGTGCACGTAGGTCTGTACGTCATCAGCAAATAAGCATTATTTGAGGTATCTGGCGCTAATGGTAAGAAATAGCAGCTTGAAAAGCAAGAGAGGAAGAAAGGGTGAACCCTGGGGTACTCCACATTCAAGCTTCCCCTCTGATGACTTGAAGAACTCCAGTCTGACATTTTGTGTCTGTCCTCTAAGAAAATTATCGGAACCATTTTAGAGCTGTATCCGACCCAATAGCCACTATTCCCCACTGGTCATGTAAATAGATCTAACAATTTCAGCCAAGATAAAAATGTTTCAACATCATCAGCTACGGCAAGCATCTAGAACTGTCCTATTGCCCTTCTGGGAACTAAAACCTGCTACAGAGACTCCCTCTTTGTTCTTCCTGCTGTTAGGATGAAATCTCAGCATTGTTCTCCTGATGAGATCCCAGAATTTATCCCCTGGCTGAATTCCAGCCTTTGTCTCATCCTGTTGCGATTTCAGCATTTATCCTCTGATAGGATCACAGCACTTGCTCCCAGTATGATCCCAGCATCTTTTTCCCAGAGTGGTTCCCAGCATTCATCTTTTGACATGATGCCAGCATTTATCTCCTGATGGGATCCCAGTGTTCATCCCCTAATAGGATCCCAGAATTTATAACTTATTGGCCTGGCAATTATTGGCCCCTGGAATCCCGAATTGCATTGCCTCAGTGAGTTCTTGCATGTATCCCCTGAATGGATTCCAGCATTTATAACCATCTTATATTCCAGCATTTATCCCCTCATTCGATACCAGAATGTAACCCCTGATTAGATCCCAACATGTATCCCATTACTGGATTCTAGCATTTATTCTGACTAGATTCCAGCATTTATCCCCTGATTGGATTCCAGCATTTAGCCGCTGATTGGGTTCCAGCATGTATCCCTTGATTGGATTCCAGTATTTATCCCCGTCTTATATTCCAGGCTTTATCCCCTCATTGGATACCAGAACGTATCCCCTGATTAGATCCCAACATTCATCATATAACTGTATTCTAGCATTTATCCTGACTGGATTTCAGCATTCATCCCCTGATTGGATTCCAACATTTAGCCGCGGTTTGGATTCCAACATTTTTCCCTTGCCTGGATGCCTGCATTTATCCTGATTGGATTCCATCATTTATTCCCTTATTAGATTCCAGCGTTTATCCCCTGATTGTATCCCAGTAGTTATCCTCTTATTAGATCCCAGCATTTATCCTAGTGCGCTGTCAGTATTCAGTTCATGATGGCATCCCAACATGTATTCCCTTATGAGATCCCAACATTCATCTACTGGCATAAATCCAGTGGATCCTGGAATTTGCTACTAATTGGATCCCAGCCTTCATATGTAAATAGGATCCCACTATTTATTTCTGGCTACAATGTCTGCTTTGGTTCTACTGGAATCCCAGCATTCATGTACTCATCGCATCCCGGATACATCCACCGATGAGACACCATCACTGACCTTCGATAGGACCCGAGCATCCGTCTACTGATTGATTCCTTGCATGCACCCCCTTGTTGGAATATCAACATTCTTCCTTCCATGAGAGCTTGAAATTCGTATGGTAGGCAGACAAAATATCGAAATTAAAATATCGATATACAATAATATCGATGTTTTAATATCGATGGTATAGTAAATCGATGTGCACTAATATCGACAGACAGAATATCGAGATTAAGGTATGTATGTTAGTAATATCGAAATTTTGTTGTTTAGTGTTATGTATTTTATTTTGTTGTTTATATGTTCGCTAAATATGTTTAGAAATGTATGTTTGAAAATTAGTAATTTTGTTAACATTTTGCGTTTTAGTATTAGAGCGGGTTGTGGGTTTATAGGGGAATAGGGTGGGAAGTAATTTAATAATAATTAATTAATTAATTAATATATGTTTGTAAATATTTTTAATAAATAATTAATTGGTAATTAATTAATATTAATTAGTTAATTAATTAATATATGTTTGTAAATATTTTTAAATAATAATTAATTGGTAATTATTTATTATTAATTAGTTAATTAATTAATATAATTTTGTACATATTTTTAATTAATAATTAATTGGTAATTAATTAATATTAATTAGTTAATTACATTAATATAATTTTGTACATATTTTTAATTAATAATTAATTGGTAATTAATTAATATTAATTAGTTAATTACATTAATTAAAGTAATTTTTAAATATATATAATTTTTTTTATTGTTAATTAATTATTTGGGAAAAATTAATATTAATTAGTAAATTAAATTAATTATAGCTAATGTGCTAATATATTTACTTTATTGCTATTGTTAATTAATAATTAATTGGTAATTAAATAATGTTAATTAATTTTGGGTGAAGGAGTATTTTTAGGGTTCAGGGTCAGTTTTCAGTTCTTGGGTAAAGGGGTATTTTTTGGGTTCAGGGTCAGTTTTCAGTTTTTGGGTAAAGGGGTATTTTTAGGGTTCAGGGTCAGTTTTCAGTTTTTGGGTAAAGGGGTATTTTTAGGGTTCAGGGTCAGTTTTCAGTTTTTGGGTAAAGGGGTATTTTTAGGGTTCAGGGTCAGTTTTCAGTTTTTGGGTAAAGGGGTATTTTTAGGGTTCAGGGTCAGTTTTCAGTTTTTGGGTAAAGGGGTATTTTAAGGGTTCAGGGTCAGTTTTCAGTTTTTGGGTAAAGGGGTATTTTTAGGGTTCAGGGTCAGTTTTCAGTTCTTGGGTAAAGGGGTATTTTTAGGATTCAGGGTCAGTTTTCAGTTCTTGGGTAAAGGGGTATTTTTAGGGTTCAGGGTCAGTTTTCAGTTTTTGGGTAAAGGGGTATTTTTAGGGTTCAGGGTCAGTTTTGGGTTTTGGGGTACAGGGGTATTTTTAGGGTTCAGGGTCAGTTTTGGGTTTTTGGGGTACAGGGGTATTTTTAGGGTTCAGGGTCAGTTTGGGGTTTTTGGGGTACAGGCGTACAGGGTAAAAATAAAAGAAATTTAAATTTAATTTAAATCAATTAAATGAAATAAAAAAAAATTACATTAAATTATTAAGTTTTTTATTTATTTTAAATGTATATGTATTACTTTTAATTTTTTAATTATGTTTTAATGTTTTTATTTAATATTTGTTAAATTATATGTATTTTAAAATTATTTTTACATTATTATTAATACATTTAAAAAAACGATATATTTATTTTCGATATTTTTGTACTACGATATTATTTTTTTGATATTTTTGTACTTACCATTATGTAGATATAATTTCGATATTTTTGATTTCGATATTTTTGTGTCGATATTTTTGTATGTAGATATTCTGTCTGTCGATATTATGTCAGACATTCAATTCGTATCATGTAGCGATCCCAGGAGCATATTTACATGGGGATAACATCACCAGAACACCACTCTTAGCGACCTTCTGGTGGCGATATGCCCTTCTCCATATGTACAAAGCGTCGTAAGCCCCTTTTTGTGGCTCAACCCCGCCTTGTAAAAAAGCCCCCCTCACACGCATCATTTAGTGTGAAAGGAGCGTGCTATGGGTGTTGCTATGAGCGTTCCACCACAACACCCACTGCTCTTTGATGCGCCCAGATTCACAAGGAGGTGTAAATCTGAGGCAGCGCCAAAACTAACGTCATGCAACAGCAGGCGTTACAATGTAGGAACAAGGAGAAATGCTTTTATTTCTCCATGTTTTTGCATTCTGCAGCAGACGATTTGCTACTTCTATGTATAATGCATTCAGCAGCACACATAGAAGTAACAATCACCATAAAGGATTGTTTATGTGCAGGAAGGGACACCTTTCTGCACATAAATAATCATTCCTGCAATGCAGGCACCCTTGCACTATGGGTCAAGGGTACCTGCGTTGGCTCTATGCAGTTAATTTTAGCGCCAGCACTAGGGAAAACACAGGGGAGCGTTGTATTGGTGTAAATACAGTGCATTCCTGCATTTTGGAAATGTCAGAGTGCTGCGCTGCCGAAGATGGAGCAGTTACGCTCTCCGACATTTCGTTTTAAATATGCCTCCCCAGTATCCATTCACCGATGGGATCCTTGCATTTATCCGCTGGTGGGATCCCATTCTTGGGAGAATTACGTAATTTATCCTCCGACTGGGTCCCAATGTGCATCACCTGAAGAGTTCCAAGCACAATCTACTACTTTATGGAAACATACTCCTCTTATATTGGAGTTTCAGATGGGTTGAATGTTAGAGTTCTACTATGACCCTGTTTGTTCCCTTTATGCAGCTTGACATTTGGGTTCCCAGCTTTGAAAATGTCCCTGCCGTTGGGTTCATTGTCTTCTTCGCAATAGGAGTTATGTGGCCTTATAGATATACACCATGTAGGTTTCTTTGACCTGAACTCTGAAGTCACTTTAGACCAGTGAAGAGAAAGTGGAGTGACAGAAAGATTCTGTTCTTGGTCCAAATTAATTAGCTTTTGCAGAGTTTAATTTTTATCTGTCTGCCAAAAAAATCTATCCCACCTCTACTGCCATTTTATCTGCACCAGGACAGATTGTGTTGAAGTTTAGTGTGCACAGTGTAGTTTTTGGTACCTACTTATATTCTTGTCTGAGCTTCCATTTCATTGCTGAGACCTGCACAAGCCACAGAGACCATTGTTTAGGTCAAGGCACTTCCTCCTGGTGGAGATATAAGATGCCAGCTAAAATACTAGTGAATCTAACTGAGAAATAATTCTCAGGAGGAGCCACTGGAGGGAAGAAACTCAACCTGTCAGTGTCATTGTGCTGTTGCAAGACATTAATATTTAATGGATTTTCCTTTTCATATTTGATTTCAGGTGTTTGCAGCACTATTTTATCTAACCCGACCGGCACCCTGGCGTCTTCCAATAACCCTTCCTCGTACCCAAACAACGTCAACTGTGTCTACCTGATCCGAGTGCCTTCCAATAAGGTAGGTTCTTCACTGAGAAGCTGATGGGGCTAGTCGCGCTTTCCTCCTGCCAGAGTCCTGAGCCGCCTAGGGGTGGGACTTAGAGTAGTGCACTAGGTTAGGAGCTGCCTGATTGGTGGCCAAGGTAGCTGCTGAGATAGGTCAATCTAGTTAGAGTGGTCCATCAGAGAGGAGGAGAAGGACCTACCCTTGGAATTTTCTCTCCAATGATGTCAGCACCATAGCTGCAGAGCTTCAGAGAAGAACCAATCAGACGTTAATATTGAGATCTACAGTAGTGCTGACACCGCAAAGTAGACAGAATACAACTTAAAGAGTGGGTCTACAAGGGGCAAATAAGTCAGACTTTAATCAAGTTCAAATTCCACTTCAAAGAAATGCCACATGTGGGCAATAAGCAATGGTGAGAGGGAATGCCAGTCGAGTTCCTCAAAGGACTTGGGCACACAAGGATTAACCTATTAGTGGGCAGTGTAGCAGGACAAACTACTGAGGTGACCAGCAAAAGGTACCCCCTCGGTGTATGGCTCAAGAATATTGAGTTTTGAATACAGTGCTACAAAAACATCTTAGCCAAAATATCAGCTAACAAAGTATGGTTTAGGTCAATATGTATAGGTAAGTGTAGACTTCGGTACTTATTTCACATTTATCTTGAGAATATATAGGTATATGCCTTCAAGGTAGGCTGATGTGAAGAGTAGTACATCTTTACTTAGCTGTACACACTCTGGATGATGTGATAGCTGATATTCTGGCTACAATGCTATTGTATGTGATATTTCTCTGCTCAAAATTCACCGTCAACCCTTGCACAAAGCATGAGCATCTGTTCCCAGTGTGGAAATCCTTTGTGAGATTTCGTCTGAAGAGCTGCAGCCTTCTTTCTGTCATGGTCTGCTGGTGGGCATCACTCACACTCAAAGGTAGGACACAGGTGATTGGTAATCCAGAGGCAGTGCCCCAGAGAGGTGGAGGGCCATCCTTATCAGCCCAACGAGGAGCCAACTGTACCATGTGCCATGAAGCTTACCCCAGCTTGGCTCTCCTGGTTACTCCTTTAAGTTGACTGACAGCCCCAGCTTAGCACAGGCAACAAGAACCCAGTGTGTAACTTCTTCACAAGAGGCAGCAAAGCTTCAGAACAGGTTTGGTTCCAAGTAGAGGCACCATGAGAGAAGACAGGAGGTGCAGGGACAGCATAAGGGTGTCATGTCTCTTTGAACACACAAATGAAGTTTAGGGATGGTGGTGAAGGAGGCTAGAAATAGAACAAGTCAATGCAAAATCACCAGCTGAGTCTAGTCTGCGGATAACTTTCCAAAACTGAAAATCTGTCCTTTTTCAACAAATGATGGATAGAAAGTTCTAGATACCCTGGAGGTTGTATGTCTGATTTACTGCTCTTTCTTCTCAGATTCTTCTACAGTTTGATGCCTTCGATCTCCAATCCTCCTCAAACTGCGACTCCGACTACCTCACAATTTACGATGGCGACAGTAAGGCAGCCCCAGTCTTAATCAGCAAAGCTTGCGGGACCGGACAGCTCCAGCCATTCATCTCGTCTGGAAATGAGATGCTGCTGGAGTTTGTGACGGACGGGTCCATCACCGCCAGTGGGTTCAAGGCCTCCTACAGCAGTGGTACGGTCCTTGGTGTCAGGCCGCTCTTATTCAGGGAGCAGGAATGTAGAAGCCTCCTACAGCAATGGTATGGTCTTGGTGTCAGGCCGCTCTCATTCAGTGAGCAGGAATGCAGAAGCCTCCTACAGCAATGGTACGGTCCTTGGTGTCAGGGTGCTCTCAGACAGGGGACGGAGGACACAGAGGCCTCCTACAGCAATAGTACGGTCCATGGTGTCAGGCCGCTCTCAGT
The DNA here is from genome assembly GCF_964261635.1 of Lissotriton helveticus. Lineage (NCBI taxonomy): Eukaryota > Metazoa > Chordata > Amphibia > Caudata > Salamandridae > Lissotriton > Lissotriton helveticus. The sequence goes on from NC_136063.1 coordinate 68,745,644, forward strand.
CAGGGAGCAGGACTGTAGAAGCCTCCTGCAGCAATGGTATGGTCCGTGGTGTCAGGGCGCTCTCAGTCATGGGAAGGAGGTTGCAAAGCACCGCTATGGCAATGGTATGTCCTTGGTGACAGGCCACTCTCATTCAGGGAGCAGGAATGCAGAAGCCTCCTACAGCAATGGTATGGTCCTTGGTGTCAGGCCGCTCTCAATCATGGGAAGGAGGTTGCAAAGCACCGCTATGGCAATGGTATGTTCTTGGTGGCAGGCCACTCTCATTTAGGGAGCAGGAATGCAGAAGCCTCCTACAGCAATGGTACGGTCCTTGGTGTCACTCTCAGATTGGGGAGGAAGGAAGCAAAGGCCTTCTACAGCAATGGGGAAGGAAGCTCGCTAAGACCTCTTGTTGGGATCCAGTGAGCTGTGCTCCCAGGATATCTGGGTGTGTTGGCATAAGGCTCACTGCAGGAAGTGCTTGTTTCTCAGAGTCAATAGAGGTTTTACCATGGAATACAAGGTATCGTGGGGCCAGTACACCAACAAAATTCTGTTGAGTCTAGGGAAAGGAGCAAGGGGTGGTCATGGATTAACATTTTTTTGTTTCTGATTTCTCTGCCGGTGGAGTCTTGGCCACCGATGATCGGGGGTTGTCAAAGATCACAGTGTGCACAAAATATATGGGAACACATATGATTAGTGACATGGGACAGTAGTGACACGAATCTCTGAAAGTGGGGGTCCTCTATTGGCCGTGACATGAGCTCTGTTATTTACCATCCTAACACATATTTGTACTTTCTGACTAGAACCCCATACCATGTCTCCAGTTTCTTGCCATGTACCACTGAGGCACAAACAGCGTGCAGGGGATGTATGACGGTACAACGAGTGGTATTACCACGCGTACCGTTACAATGCAGGTTTTTCAACGCAAGTCGTTACAACGACTTGCGTTGGGGGGCGCTAGATAGTGAATAGTTGAATTTACTATTCCAACTCCAGTCCCCGTGGATAATAGGAAAAGTGTTGGATAGTAAATTAAAGTATTCCCTATCCTAGAGCGCCCTCCAGCGAAAGTCGTTGTAACGACTTTCGTTCTAAAACCTGCATTGTAATGGTACCGCGTTGTTAGGGTTTTGTTGAAAAGGATGCTCCCTGCGTGCAGGCGGCATCAGGTAGGACCCTACTCCTGGCTCTGGTTTGGCACACAGTTGTGGAAGGGCCGAAGCTGAGATGTGTTTGTGCATGCGGACTTTGTACATTTATCACCAGTACTCTATGTGCAAAGCACTAAGATGAGTCTTTCTTCTGTTTGACAGTAAAATGTGGTGGCACATTCACCAGCTCTGACGGCACCGTCTCATCCCCTAACTTCCCCAACAATTACGATTCCAACATGGACTGCGGCTTCTACATCACGGCTCCAGCTGGATCCAAGGTAAGTGCAGGACCTACCCAATGTCATTCTAGTACTGAGAAAAAACAGAAGGCAAGCAGACCCTGGAAGCATGAAGAACCTTCTAGAATGTTCGCCGAGAGGGCAGTATGACATCATGACTTTCCAGCACAGCTTTAAACAAGCATTAGTAAATGCATTAGGTTTCGCCTATGTGATTAATAAGCTTTTTTTGTAAGTTGTAGTTTGCTGAGTAGTTGTACAATGTTGTACAATGTAAGTTACAGAAAGTCTGTTAAAGTGTTATGACTTGTTTATGTACAAAAAGACAATGGGCTTGATTCACAAAACTAACTTAAGACAAAATCCTAAACCTACTACCATTTTGGTATTCGCAGAAGGCACTTACTCATTTCGGTATTCACTACTCCTAAACTGAGAAAAATCCTAACTTTAAGACTTTCGGTATTCAGAGAAGGCATTTAGGAGTCCTAAAGTTAGGACTCCTAACTTCTGTGAATACCGAAATGGTAGTAAGTTTAGGATTTTGTCTTAAGTTATTTCTGTGAATCGGGCCCAATATATTGTGTTGTTACTAGTGGTATTATAAAGTGGGGAGATTGGGTAAATGGTAGAGGACAAACATAAAAAAAACATATACCTGATAAGTAGACTTGAAAATGGTGCAGCTATGGGAATAATAGGTAAAGGGTGGATGAAAAATCATACAAGAACAGCAAAAGCACTGTTTTTGCAAATCAAAACAACAAGATTACGAAAACTAGATATAAAAGGTGCTGTTTGGTTATTGCCCATTGGTAAGATAAACAAATGAAAATTAAAATGTTTAAATAAGCATTTGAGCAGGTGTGCAATATAAGTGAAAGAAACACACTGAAAGTGAGACTATTGTTTTATTGAGAAGTGCAAGTTTTTTTTATTGCAGATTTCTCTTACAAAGTTTTTATTTATTTTGCTTTGCACATTTTTCTTTTATTATTACGAAAATACTTAAGCATGAGCATAAATTCTGAAACAATAATGAACTGTTAGAAATGGGATCTCTGGTTGGCTAAGGCTTGCGCCAAAGCCAGGCACAGACCACCACTCTAGTCAGGGCAAGGGAGTTACACGCCAAAGATAACCCCTGCTCACCCCATTAGTAGCTTGGCACGAGCAGTCAGGCTTATCCCTGAGGCAATGTGTAAAGCATCTGCGCAACACACACACACAGCAGCAACACACTAGGCACACCACAAAAGGAACTCCACAAAAGGTTATATATAAAAATAGCCTTTGTATTACCATAAACACATTAGATCATAATCACACAATTTACACTGTGCCAACTGGCACTGGGCAGTATCTACAGGAGATTATATACACATGACAGGGCCAATTGGGCCACAATCAGAACAATCAGTGAGGGAAATTAGCAAATGTAGAACATATACTAACTGTAGCATAAAATAATAATTGTAGAGCACAACTAGTAATTACTGGCGGAATAATGACCTCAGCATTATCACATTAGGCATAAACACATTAAGAGGCATAAATCCCGGAGAATAAATACAGCACATAACTCACATGTCCTACGCACCTACATAAATCACAGTATGCACCAATCACCTTGCGCAAGAATCACATTAGGCCTAAATCACATTACGCAATCGGCATCACCGTACAAATACAGTGTGTATTTACCATCATAAACCCAGTGTGCCCTAAGCGGGGGCACCACACACTGAACTGGCCCTAGGCCAACTGGCCTCTCACAGGGCTCCAATGTTGCCTGCAAGGTAACTGCATTTGTGAATGCCTGTTTAGTAGTAAAAAATAGCGATATTAAGTGATTAGTGGTGTTCCTCGAGCCTTTGGTCCCCGTGTTACTGCACCTGCTGCACCATTATGATCATGACCAAGGTGCCTGCTATATAACTGGACTTGTGACTGTCTGTTTAGTAGTAACAATTAGCAGTAATCTGGGTTTAGTGGGATCCGTAGAACTTTTGTCCCTGGTGCCACTGCACCTGCTGCACCATTCAAATCATGCCTCTTTTAACTGCAAGGAAACTGCAATTGTGACCGCTTGTTTATTTGTAAAATATAGCAATATTAAGTGCTTAGTGGTGTTTCTCGAGCCTTTGGTCCCCGTGTTACTGCACCTGCTGCACCATTATGATAATGACCAAGGTGCCTGCTAGATAACTGGAATTGTGACTGTCTGTTTAGTAGTAACAATTAGCAGTAATCTGGGTTTAGTGGAATCCGTAGAACTTTTGTCCCTGGTGCCACTGCACCTGCTGCACCATTCAAATCATGCCTCTTTTAACTGCAAGGAAACTGCAATTGTGACCGCTTGTTTATTCGTAAAATATAGCAATATTAAGTGTTTAGTGGTGTTCCTCGAGCCTTTGGTCCCCGTGTTACTGCACCTGCTGCACCATTATGATCATGACCAAGGTGCCTGCTATATAACTGGACTTGTGACTGTCTGTTTAGTAGTAACAATTAGCAGTAATCTGGGTTTAGTGGGATCCGTTGAACTTTTGTCCCTGGTACCACTGCACCTGCTGCACCATTCAAATCATGCCTCTTTTAACTGCAAGGAAACTGCAATTGTGACCGCTTGTTTATTTGTAAAATATAGCAATATTAAGTGCTTAGTGGTGTTCCTCGAGCCTTTGGTCCCCGTGTTACTGCACCTGCTGCACCATTATGATCATGACCAAGGTGCCTGCTAGATAACTGGAATTGTGACTGTCTGTTTAGTAGTAACAATTAGCAGTAATCTGGGTTTAGTGGGATCCGTTGAACTTTTGTCCCTGGTGCCACTGCACCTGCTGCACCATTCAAATCATGCCTCTTTTAACTGCAAGGAAACTGCAATTGTGACCGCTTGTTTATTCGTAAAATATAGCAATATTAAGTGCTTAGTGGTGTTTCTCAAGCCTTTGGTCCCCGTGTTACTGCACCTGCTGCACCATTATGATCATGACCAAGGTGCCTGCTAGATTACTGGACTTGTGACTGTCTGTTTAGTAGTAACAATTAGCAGTAATCTGGGTTTAGTGGGATCCGTTGAATTTTTGTCCCTGGTACCACTGCACCTGCTGCACCATTCAAATCATGCCTCTTTTAACTGCAAGGAAACTGCAATTGTGACCGCTTGTTTATTTGTAAAATATAGCAATATTAAGTGCTTAGTGGTGTTCCTCGAGCCTTTGGTCCCCGTGTTACTGCACCTGCTGCACCATTATGATCATGACCAAGGTGCCTGCTAGATAACTGGAATTGTGACTGTCTGTTTAGTAGTAACAATTAGCAGTAATCTGGGTTTAGTGGGATCCGTTGAACTTTTGTCCCTGGTGCCACTGCACCTGCTGCACCATTCAAATCATGCCTCTTTTAACTGCAAGGAAACTGCAATTGTGACCGCTTGTTTATTCGTAAAATATAGCAATATTAAGTGTTTAGTGGTGTTTCTCGAGCCTTTGGTCCCCGTGTTACTGCACCTGCTGCACCATTATGATCATGACCAAGGTGCCTGCTAGATAACTGGAATTGTGACTGTCTGTTTAGTAGTAACAATTAGCAGTAATCTGGGTTTAGTGGGATCCGTTGAACTTTTGTCCCTGGTGCCACTGCACCTGCTGCACCATTCAAATCATGCCTCTTTTAACTGCAAGGAAACTGCAATTGTGACCGCTTGTTTATTTGTAAAATATAGCAATATTAAGTGCTTAGTGGTGTTCCTCGAGCCTTTGGTCCCCGTGTTACTGCACCTGCTGCACCATTATGATCATGACCAAGGTGCCTGCTACATAACTGGACTTGTGACTGTCTGTTTAGTAGTAACAATTAGCAGTAATCTGGGTTTAGTGGGATCTGTTGAACTTTTGTCCCTGGTGCCACTGCACCTGCTGCACCATTCAAATCATGCCTCTTTTAACTGCAAGGAAACTGCAATTGTTACCGCTTGTTTATTTGTAAAATATAGCAATATTAAGTGTTTAGAGACGTTCTGAAAACTTGTGGGCCGGGTGCCACTGCATCTGCTGCACCATTCAAAACATGACCCAATCGCCTGCAAGATAACTGCACTTGTGACTGCCTTTTAAGTAGTAAAATATAGTAATATTTGATGTTTAGAGGGGCTCCTACAGCTTTGGGCCCCAGTGTAACTGTACCTGCTGCAGCATTTAAATCACGTAATCGGTGTTTATAATAGTTCAGACAACTTTTGGGTCTGGCGCCACTGCACCTGCTGCACCATTCAAATCACGTAATTGGTGTTTAGAGTAGTTCAGACAACTTTTGGGCCTGGCGCCACTGCACCTGCTGCACCATTCAAATCATGACCATAGTGCCTGCAAGATAACTGCACTTGTGACTGACCGTTTAGTAGTAAAATATAGCAATAATTGTTGTTTAGAGGAGTTATTTTTAAAAAACACATTTTATTGAATTTTCAAAACTAGGTCATACAGTTCATCAAAGCATGCAATTTCACTCCCTCGATCCTACACCATCTGAGCAATGATGACATCCCCACTGAATGATTGCCGCCCTCAGCTAAGTCTGCGTTAGTCGAACTGAATGTTCCGCATACCAAGTAAGGCCTTTCTAGTAGTAGAAGGTACATCCCATAGGTCTTGTGACACAATTCTACAGGCCTAAGGTGTGTCTCTCTTAGCCTATTCAGGCCCCGGCAGTCCCGGTGGGCCAGTATGGTTAACAACGAACCAAATCCCCCCCTCAAACGCCCCCTCCCCATCCCCTACCCCCGAGCCCCACCCCTCTCCTCCCCTCAGACCTGTCGCTTACCCTAACCGCGCGTGTATTGCTCATAATGTGTTCTGCACCCTCCATCCGAGTCCAATGTCAGTAGCCCACTTCTCTGCTGGGGGGATGCTCCCGCCTACCCGATCACTCCTCCCCGCCTCTCAACTCCCTATTCGGTGCTGTGGTCTCATGTGACAAAGAGGGCACTTATATCCGACGAGGTCAGTCACCATCCTCAACCGGGTTCTTGAGCAGATCCACCATCGCCACCCAAGCTCTCGCCGATTCCCAGATTTTGTCATTATCAGTCCTCCTAGCCAATTGGAGGCGGAGTGTCCCCTCGCAGTCCGCCCACTTGGTGAAGTCACGTAGCCAGCGCGCAACGCTAGGGGCCGTGACCGCCTTCCAGTGGCTAGTGATTTCACGTTTGGCTAGTACTAATCCCAGGTCTAGGAACTTACTGGTAATTTTGTTGCGGGAAGTATGGGGAAACCAGTGCAGCAGGCACACCCCAGGGGTATTCTGCAGGTCCCTCTCGGTCACCTCTGTCAGTTTGGCCATTACCTCTCCCCAGAATCCCCGAAGCAGCGGACAGTCCCAGAACATGTGCATGAATACTGCATCCTCCAGTCTGCACCGTGGGCAGGCAGCGTGTGAGCAAAAGAACTCATTAATTTTGTGCGGTGTAAGATACGCCCGATGAAACACGTAAAATTGGATAAAGTTGAAACCTCGCGTTTCGGGAGCACTTCCAGGCCCGTTCCATTAACAATTCCCAAGGCTTCTCCTCTATAGGTGTTCCCAGATCAGTTTCCCACTTAATGCGCAGTCCCTCCAGGGGTGCCCTCAAGCCCTGCGTCAACCTCCGATATAAGCACGTCACCGCCTTGATCCTACCTGCAGAGGTGACCGCATATTGGCAAGGGAGGAAGACCCGTGGCTCCGCCAACCCTGTTTTCCAGTGCTTGCGCACAGCAGCCGTTACGCCCGCGTGTAAAAGAAAGTCCTGAGCTGGAAGGTCGTGCCTCTGCATGAGGTCTTGAAAGGGCAAGAGTGCACCATCTTCATACAGGTCTCCAATCGAGGAGACCCCCGCCTCCTCCCAGTCATGAAGCTGCTGCCAGTCTCCTCCATGGGGGAGCTCCACACAGAACCACACCGGGATCTCAGGTGCATATGCCGGGCTCTCTTTATTGCGTCTCAGGGCCCTATACCAACATTGTCTCAGGACCCACAGATCCCTGGGCACCTCACGATCCTGCATCGGGAGCTGTAACAAAATCCGACTCAAGTGGGTGTTTAGAGGAGTTATGACAACTTTTGGTCCTGGTGTCACTGCACCTGCTGCACCATTTCAATCATGACCCTACTGCCTGCAAGGTACCTGAACTTGTGAATGTCTGTTTAGTAGTCAAATATAGCTATATTAAGTGTTTAGTGGTGTGTCTCAAGCGTTTTCTCCCGGTGTCACTGCACCTTCTGCACCATTGTAATCAGGACCCTAGTGCCTGCTAGTTAACTGCACTTGTAACTGTCAGTTTAGTAGTAACATTTTGCAATAATCTGTGCTTATTGGGGTCCCTAAAGCTTTTGTCCCTTGTGTGACTGCACCTGCTGCACCATTTATATCCAGCCCTTCTTAACTTTAAGGTAGCTACAATGGTGACTGCCTGTTTAGTAATAAAATATAGTTTAGAGGGAAAGATAACAAAATGTAAATAGTATGCAGCGTTAAGCAAAAAAAAAAGAATTTTAAACCACAAATGCGGATGGGAATGAGTAGTTAGGCCATAGGAAATTGATAAGAAAGACACCAAAGGGAGGATGGGAACAACATATAGAAAAGGAGGAAAGTAAACTGGCAAGCATATGGGCCAATAAAATGTGAAGGTGGGTTGCAAGTCCTTTTTTTTCATATGTCTTTTTATTTAATCATAAAACAACAAAATACAAACATCAACAATGCATTGGGAATATTATGACATTAATACAAATGTGCTAGGAGCAGAGGACGTCTCGCAAGCAGGATAGAAGACAGTATAGTAAAAGCTTGGAATCAAGGGGAATCCATAGTGTCCAAATCGGTTCGCCTGGCTGGGGGAACGCAAATATCTCCCCGATATACATTCCACAGCCCCCATATCTTCGTCCATTTCTCTGGGCAGCCCCTCGCAACATACACCGCAGACTCCCTGAACATACACCAGTCGAGGTCCTAGGCCCACTTGGCTCGTTGTGGTGATTGAGTGGCGCCCCACAATTGTGCTATATTGCGCTTGGCAATCATACAGGCCAGTGTAACCCATTGCTTTAAATATTGATTGAGATCCGTGGGTTCCCAAACAATTAAGAGACACCTACGCGCCTCCAAGCGCACGTCACATCCCAGAACATCTCGCAGGCTCTCATGTATGTCGTGCCAATAGGCCTGAACTCTATTGCAGTGCCACAATATATGTAGGAACGTTGCAATCTCCCCGCAGCCCCTCTTGCATTCACTATTCGTACTCCATCCCATCTTCACCAGCCCAGGACCAGTAACATAGGACCTATGCAAAATCTTCAATTGTACCAAGCGCAACCTCATCTGTACCGCCACCACCTTGGGGGAGGATACCGCCTCAACCCAGTCTTCATTATCCAGCTCTAAACCATCTGCAATCCAAGCCTCCCTGAGAGACCTCAGTGGGTCATCCAAGTGATTGATCAGCTTACGGTAAATCAGGGAAATGTTTTTTTCAGGTGTGTGCCCATCCAACACACGATCCTCAAGGGGGGAAGCCTCGGGGAGGGGGTCTCCCGGCAAAACATGGGATAAAAGGGCATGTCTGACCTGTAAATAACGGTAACGCTCATTGGCGTGAAGGTGGTGACTCTGTTGAAGTGCCTCAAAAGTCAGCAACCCCTCCTTCCCCAGACATCTTTTATCTGACTTAGCCCAATCAACTCCCACTTGTCAAAGCCCTTGGTGGTCCACAAGTTACCCAGTTTGGCGGAGCCAAAGAGAGGGGTGGCGAGGGTCAATCTCTCTTCCCATCCCAGATTCCTATTAGCCGCATGCCAAACCCTTATTGCATGTGAGGTGGGACCCGCGAGAGAAAATCGCCCCGGCCGATTATGCAGAGCCCGAAGGAAATCTCACCCGGGGGACTGACAACGATCCATAGCATATCCAAGGTCTCCCGGCAGGCCGCAGACTATCTGATTGATAGCTGCTAACTGGGAGGCCCAATAATATTTTCTCAAGTCAGGAAGACCAATACCGCCATCATACCAGGCCAATGTGAGTTTGGTGTAGGCAATACGGGGTCTACCACCCCAGAGGAGGAGTCTCTGGAGCGCCTCAACCTCCTTAAAATACTTGGCAGGCACCGGGTCCAATGCATTTTGAAGAACATATAAAAATCGCGGAAGAGCTAACATTTTAAAGAGAACCGATCTGCCCAGAAGCGACAAAGGCAACGCCCTCCAACGCTCAACATCTGCACGCAACCTAACCAATGGCGATAGCAAATTCTCGGCATATCTCGTCTTGGCGTCCAAAGCAATGTAGATTCCCAAATATACGAAACCCTTAGAAGCTATCTGGAGAGGGCAGTTCTGTGGGACCACCGGCGGGGCCCCAGACAACACCAATAACACCGACTTAGACCAATTAATAGCAAAGCCTGAGAACTCACCAAACACTCTGAGAATATCAAGAAAGACATCTAATGAGGATCTATGTGTGGAAAGGTAGAGAAGGACATCATCAGCATAGAGAGAAATCTTATCCTCCCAATCAGGGGACCACCGCAAACCATGTACCATCCTGTCCCATCTAATCCCGGCCGCCAGGGCTCTAGTGCCAGCGCAAACAGAAGGGGCGACAGTGGACATCCCTGCCGCGTTCCTCTCTCCAGTTCAAAATCACAAGATTGACAATTATTCACAACCACGCGGGCCAAAGGGGCAGCATAAAGCAAACGCACCCATCAAATAAACTCGGGCCCGGTGCCCAGCTTTTCCAACACAGCAAAGAGATACGACCATTCAAGTCGGTCAAAGGCCATGGTAGCATCAAGAGACACCAAGACGGCGGGTTGCGACATGTCGCGGGCTCTACCCAAAACGCCATGCAAACGTCGAAGATTAAGTGCGGTGTTACGGCGCGGCATGAAGCCCGACTGATCCGGGTGCACTAAGGTAGAAATCACCTTGACCAACCTAATCGCAAGCAATTTGGCCAATATCTTGGGCTCTGCATTAAGCAGGGAGATAGGTCGATAGGAAGAGAGGGAGGCACAGGGCTTAACCGGTTTGTGAATCACGACAATATTAGCTATGCGCTGATCATAAGGAAGGACGCCGACCTCCCTGCTTTTAACGAACATGGCCCTCAAGTGCGGCGCTATTTTCTGAGCATTCAATTTATAGAGCTCAACTGGTATACCATTGGGGCCCGTAGCTTTCCCTGAGTTAATGCTCCTAATAGCTCCCCCAATTTCGTCATCAGTAATAGCGGAATCTAAATATTTCCGGTCATCATCGGACAATTTAGGCATAATTATATCACGGATCATCTCAGCGTGCTCAGAGTCGTCGTGTGTATCCGACGAAGAATAGACATTTTTGTAGTAGGAACCAAAGGAGTCCGCGATCAACTGAGGGTCTGTCAAAGTCGCAGGACCATCACCATCAAGCTCAGGGACCAACCTGGAGGCGCAATCCCCTCGCTCCAGCCACGCTATAAGCTTACCAGCCCTATCACCGTGTTCATAGACTCCACTCTGGACCTCATTATGCTGTGTCACAGCCGACTATCTAGACAACCCGTGATACTCGTCTTGTTTGAGGCGCAGTTGATGCCGATTCTCGGCAGTTGCATAACTCGCAGCTCGCTTTTCCAAGCGGATAATCTCCGCCTCAGCGGCATTGATTTCCGCCAAATGTCGCTTTTTCTTACCAGCAATGAGAGATAACGCCTCTCCGCGCAAAACCACCTCATAAGCCTCCCACAAAGTCTGGGTCGATTCTACCGTTCCACAATTGTGCTGGAAATAGCGCTCGGAAGCCCCACATAATTCCTTCTAAATAGCAGGATCGCGAAGATGCCAGGCATTAATGGGAGCAATTCTACCTACCATGGGCTGTCCCAGCTCGACTCAAACCCAAACTGGGGAATGATCGGATATACCCCTGCCCAGGTGACGCGCCTCCCTTACAGTATCAACCATTGCAGCCGGAAGTAGGATATAGTCAAGTCGCGACATAGAGCCATGTGCCGCCGAGAGATGAGTATAACTCCTAAGTGTAGGATTCAAAAGACGCCAAACATCGACCAGACCCAAAGAGTCCAAGAACTCAAAAAGCCACTGACGCGCCGGGGGGAGCGATCTCGGCGGGATACGGTCTAGGCTGCCATCCAAAACAGTATTGAAGTCACCACCCAAAATCAGAAGGCCAAGTGGGAGTGAAAGGAAAACATTAGCAAGATCCTTAAAAGTATTGGATTGTAGGGCCGGGGGAACATAAACAGAAAGGAAGGTAACCACTTTACCCCCGATCCTCCCAGACACTCCCACATATCTGCCCCGTTGATCCGACCATGTTGCTTGCACATCGAACAGAAGTGCCTTCCTCACCAAGATCCCAACACCCCGGGATAGGTCGTAAACCCAGCATGTGCGATTAATTTGTAGCCCCCTGTTAGACCTGGCACCTTGGCGTGAGTTTCCCTTCCACTTTTTGCTGTTGTGCCTCAAATGTTTTGCTGGTGTCTGCTACTCAGGGCACTGCGCCACGGCCAACCCGTGCCGCAGTACAAGTGCTCCCTACTGTAAAGTGTACATATGATTGATGTCCATGATTGGTTCATTGGATTCACTGTTAGTCCCTAGTAAAGTGCACCAGGAGTGCCAGGGCTTGTGAATGCCAATACTGCTAGTGGGCCTGCAGCGCTGGTTGCGCCACCCACAGAAGCAGCCTTAAAATGTGTCTAGGGTCTGCCATTGCAGAACCTGCGTGCAGTCTGGTACTGTCACCCTGGCTGGGCAAGTGCACACACTTGCCAGCCCCTGAACCTTCCCTTAACTTCATATTAGTCACCCCTATGGTAGGCCTGAGGGCAGGGTGCATTGTAAGTGTAAGGTAGAACATGCCCTGATGTGTGTGGCATGTTCTAATAGTGAATTACTGCCAAATTCGTTTTTCACTATTGTAAGGCTACCTGTTCCCTTCTAGGCCAGATGGGCTGCTGGAATTATTACACTCTATAATCCCCGCAGGCTCAGGGAACATGGTAGAAATTCATGTTTAGTATGCCTGAACTCAGAATAATAAAATACTTCTTTTAGTAAAGTTTATTTTAATATCCTGTGTTTGCAAATGCTACTTTTAGAAAGTTAGCATTTGCTTGCCTAACCATTTCAGCCCGCCTCTGCTTGGATGTGGATCTGACTGTCTGGTGTGTGTGAGTGACAGGGCTGGGAGTTGACAGGTAGTGAATAGCCAGATGACACCTTAGTGGGTGGTGGGAGTTTCCCCTGAATGATGCATCAGGCTGTGCTCTGCCTCCACAATGCTGGCTCCGCCCTCCTGGGGAGCGACTGATGACTCAGCCTGCACCTGGCCCAGGAAGGACCGAAGCTTGTAAACAAAGTACTCAGGCCACTCCTGCCCTCTCAATGCCGGCTCCGCCCCCCTGGGGAGCGGCTGATGTGCCTGCCCTCACACTGAATGCAGAAGTCATAAGTACCCACAACAAGTACTCAGAGACTGGAGCAGTTATGCAGAGGCCCCCCTGGCTTGCTAGAACAAAAGAAACTGGGTATAAAAGTAGGAGCCCTGCTCCTTGTAAATTAGATCCTGTTTGTGCTACAAGAGAAACTCTGCCCGAAGAGAAGGACCTGGAAGGACTACAAGGAGGAGTGCTGACTCTGGCCTGTGTCTGGTGCCTTGCTGCCAAAGGAGAGGAAGAGAAAAAGACTACAAGAGACTTTTGCTTTATTTTGAACTTTGTGCCAAACTCTGCTAAAAGATCTCCAAGGGCTTGCTGCTGAACTTGCCCCCTGACCAGCGCTCCAGGAACAGTGAGCGCTACCCCCTGACAGAGGAACCACTACAAGACGCTGATTTCCTTTTGCGAGCCTCTCCAGGAAAAGCAGAGCGCGCTCTGACAATCGCGCTTTCTAGCACCACTCTGGGAGCTGCCCTCGCTCTAAACAAAGTGACTGCCGCCTGCCTGGCCCAGAAGCAACGTGACGACCAGCCCAGCTGATCCTAACACCGTGACTGGCCCCGAGCTGCAGCTCGCATCGTGAAGAGGAGGCCGTGCCCGGTGCCTGCTTGCCCCCCTTCGTGTCTTGTGCCCCTAAACGCGCCGCCGCTGTCTGGGAAACAGCTGCTGCGTGGGGTGCCTGAGCGTCGCCTGGATTGACAGAGGCTTGCGCTGAGGATCACTGCCCTCTGCGTGTGTCCCCCCTTCTGTGAGGAAACCCCGAGGCGTTTTCATCAGCCTGACCCGGCCCGCGCCGCAACGCCAACCCCCGAGCCAGAGCCGAGCCGCCGCTCGCTCTACCGTCGGAAGGAAGACACCGCGACGCGGATCGCCGCGCTGACAGACGCCCAGCTGCTTCAACGAAAAGGTACTGTTTCCTGCCCCGCGGTGCGAGTCCTTGCCATCCTCGCTCGCACCGCCCTCTGCCTCGCCCAGCCCTCGGAGCCGCGTGGAGAGCGCTCCCTGAGCCCCCGCTCTCTCCCCAGCCAGCCGCACACAGCCGTGCAGCTGGCAGAGAGAGGCGGACGCTGACTCCCCGGCCGCCGCTCCCGCCAGAAGCGTGAGAGTGGGCAGACCGGGCCCGCTTTTCCTACGCGGAGGAGCCCAGGGGCGCAGAGAGGCCCACGGACAGAGAAAGTACATTGAAGAGCCTGAACCCCTTTCCTGAATGAGAAAGAACTGTGACATTGATAAAAGAGTAACTGGAACCTGCTTTTAAAGAGTAACCAAGACTGTATTTACAAGCCTGCTTGAGATTTATATAAAGAGATATATTTTCACAAATACAGTTTGGTGTCATTGTGTGGTGGGTTGGTTGTGGTGGTGTAATATTGCAAATGTTTAACCCTACATGCCCCAGAGATTAGCCTAAGACTGCTTAAGCCACACTACCTAGAGGGTAAGCAGAGGTTGTCTTGAAGGTAACCCTCAGCCCTGACGAGGAAGAGAGAGGCCCTGCTTGTCGCCAGTGTTGCACTGCGCCAACCAGAGACTCCCCCTTCCTACATTGGTGGCAGCGGTGGGATTCGCGAATTTACATTTGCAGTGTTTTACCTTAGCTACTGACCATTGCATAGTGATTACAGTCCAGTAACTTAGCCACAGACTTTTTGATTTTTTGATTTTGCTAAAGAAGAAGATCCCTAGTGTTGCAAACATGCCTGGCACAAACAGCATTGATGGAGGAGAGTCCATAGCCTCTAGTGCGCAGGGGCTGGAATGGGACGCATCAAAGCTGGATGACTACACAAAGAAGCAGTTGAGTTATTTTTGCAGGAAACTCAAGGTTCCACACGCAGGATGCAGAAACAAACCTGAGTTCTACAAGGCCATGAGAGCCTGGATTGAATCTAGGAAGGCACCTGAGGATCAGAATGCACCTGTGGATCCTGTGGGTCTGGAAAAACCAGACAGCGTTCTTAGCTTTGGCAGAGGCCTGTCGCCAGAGGAGCTGGCAGACAGACAGGCAACCAGGGATCATGAGATCAAGATGGCAGAATTGAATTTGAAGGGCCAAATGGAGCTTGAAAGAAAAAAAATGGCTCTGGAAGAAAGAAAACTCCAGTTTGAGTATGATATGAAAATGAGGGAGATGAGTCTAAAAGAGAAAGCCTTGGATCATCCTCCCTCTGGTGGCAGCACAACGCCGGTGCAGGTAGAGTCAAGAGTGCACATCCCCAAAGATGTAGTTAAAGAGTTCTTTAAGGGGGATGACATAGGACAGTGGTTTAGGGCATATGAGGTAGCCATGCTTTCCCACCGGGTCCCTGAGAAGGATTGGGGAGCGGGGTTATGGGGAAGGTTCCTTAGCGAAGGAAGGGACACCCTGCTAGATTTGCCCACTGAAGACCAGAGATCCTATCCCCATATGAAAGAAGCTTTAATGACCAGGTATGGGCTTACCCCTGAAATGTATAGGCAGAAGTTTAGGGGGTGTAATAAGCGGCCTGGGAATACGTATGTGGAGTTTGTGACTTTTTTTTGCAGAGCACTGGATGGTTGGGTGAAGGGTAACAAAGTGAATGATTTTCAAGGTCTCTTTGATTTAATTGCATGGGAGCACTTGTCTGATCAATGTTTTCCTGAGTTACGCCAGCACCTGATTGATAGCAAGTTGTCCAACCCGAGGAAACTTGCTGAGGAGGCGGACCGCTGGCTCAGCACCAGGGTCCACAAGGGTCCAGTGGGAGACTCCGCCAAGGGTGGGCAGGGTCCCCAGCAGAAGAGTGGGGGGGACAAGGGAAAACAGAAAGGGTTCCAAAAAGGCCCCCAAAGTAATCCCCAAGGGGACCAGCAGAAAGGTTCTCAGCCTCCCCCACCCCCTAAGCAGAATGGGGCCCCGACAGGTCGACCTGTTCCAAAGGGGCCCTTCAATTGTTACAAATGTGGTGACCCGGGGCACATAGCCAGTGACCCCAAGTGTCGCCTGTTTGGAAAACCAGCACCCACTGGTGCTCCGC
The DNA here is from genome assembly GCF_964261635.1 of Lissotriton helveticus. Lineage (NCBI taxonomy): Eukaryota > Metazoa > Chordata > Amphibia > Caudata > Salamandridae > Lissotriton > Lissotriton helveticus. Next base: position 68,761,533 of record NC_136063.1, read on the forward strand.
CCCGACAAGTGACCAGTGTTCACTTAGGAGAAGAAGTGATGGTCCCGGGGGGTGGAGATCCTGTTCAGATGACCCTAGTCTCACTAGGAGACAGTGAGATGGTCCCTACAAGCTACCTGCCCTCTAACACTAAAAAATATGGGCAGGTGGTTACCATCAATGGTAAGAAAGCTGAGGCTCTTCGAGACACAGGAGCCAGTGTGACTGCAGTGAGGCATCACCTGGTGTCTCAGGAGCAGGTTGTACCCCATGCCTACTGTAGGGTTGTCAACGCTGACAATTCAGAGAGTCAGTGTCCGATGGCTCAAGTTTCCTTCGAGTGGGGGGGGGTCTCTGGTACTCTGCAGGTCTGTGTGAGGAAAGCCATGCCTGTTGACTGTTTGCTAGGGAATGACTTGGAGGACTCCCCTTGGGAAAAGGTGGAGAAAACGACTCACCTGAAGATGGTGGGTCTACCTGACTGGGCGTGCGTGACCACCCGGTCAATGGCAGCCAGTAGGGGTGATCAAGAGGTCCTGGGGCCTGACGGAGAGGCCCAGGAACCGGCCTTAGGGAGAAGGCGCAGGGCGCGCGGGAAACCGGCCCCTGAAGTTCCCACGGTCCAGGAGGAAGCAGACCTTGAGGGGGATGCCCTGGAGCCTACTGGGGAACAGATTGCCGAACTGGGGGACCTGCCTGAGCTGACCCATTGGCAGCAAGAAGGAGGCCCCTCCAGGGAGGAATTCTGCAGGGAGCAGAAAGAATGCCCTTCTCTCGTGGGTATGCGGCAGCAGGCTGCAGACCAGGCCAAGGGTGTTCAGGCCAAAACACATTATGTGTACTGGGAGAATGACCTCCTGTACTCAGAGCCTAAGGCTGCTGAACCTGGGTCAGCCCGTGTGCTGGTGGTACCCCAGAAGTTCAGAGCCTTCCTACTGGGACTGGCTCATGATGTGCCTTTAGCAGGACATTTGGGGATGGACAAGACCTATGACAGGCTTGTCACCCACTTCTACTGGCCCCAAATGCACAAGAGCTCAGATGCTCATTGTAGGACCTGTCCAACTTGCCAGGCAAGTGGGAAGAGCGGGGGGAAGAACAAGGCTCCCCTCCAACCCTTCCCTGTGGTCAGTACGCCATTCCAACGAGTGGGTATTGATATTGTTGGGCCTCTGGACCCCAAGACAGCCATGGGCAACAGGTTCATCCTGGTCTTGGTGGATCATGCCACCCGGTACCCTGAAGCCATCCCTCTGAGGACAGTGACGGCCCCCGTGGTGGGGCGTGCACTAATGGGAATTTTCTCCAGAGTGGGGTTCCCTCTAGAGGTGGTGAGCGACAGGGGGACCAACTTTATATCCAAGTATATGAAGTCCCTTTGGCAAGAGTGTGGTGTAACCTACAAGTTCACCACACCTTACCATCCACAAGGAAATGGGTTGGTTGAAAGATTCAACCGAACCCTGAAGGGCATGATCATGGGCCTGGAAGGTCCAATGAGGCGTAAGTGGGACGTCCTCTTACCATGCCTGCTCTTTGCATACCGCGAGGTGCCACAGAAGTCTCTAGGGTTCAGCCCCTTTGAGCTGCTGTATGGCCACCCCGTGAGAGGACCACTGAGTTTGGTAAAGGAAGGCTGGGAGCAATCTCCCAGGAAACCTCCCCAGAATGTATATAGCTACATGCTGGCCTTCAGAAACCAAACCAGGCGCTTCAGACAACTTGCTGAGGCAAATCTGGAAGCAAGCCAGGAGGAGATGAAGCGGTGGTACGACCAGAATGCCACTCTGGTAGAGCTTCAGCCTGGACAGGAGGTGTATGTCTTGGCCCCAGTGGAACCCTGTGCACTTCAGGATAAGTGGACAGGCCCATTTGAGGTTGTGGAGCGCAAGAGCTCAGTGACATACTTGGTGGACATGAAGACGCCCAGGAATCCTTTAAGGGTCTTACATGTCAACCGCCTCAAGCCCCACTTGAAAAGGTCCGAAGTGGGCATGCTGTTGGCCACTGATGATGGAATGGAAGAGGAGTCTGAGCCTCTTCCTGACCTCTTAGTGGCCTGTGAGAAAGATGGGTCAGTGGATGGAGTTAACCTCTCACCCACCCTGACCCCTGAGCAACAGGAAGACTGCCGCCAGTTGCTGGGGCAGTTTCCAGACCTGTTCTCCCTGGTTCCTAGTGTCACAGATTGGTGCGTCCATGATGTGGACACAGGGGACAGCTTACCTGTGAAGCATAAGGCTTACAGGGTAACTGACAGGGTACGGGCCTGCATCAAGGAGGAGGTCTCCAAGATGCTTGCTCTTAGGGTGGTTGAGTCTTCCAGCAGTCCTTGGTCCAGCCCCGTGGTCTTGGTCCCAAAGGCTGCTGCGCCGGGAGCCACACCTGAACTCCGGTTCTGTGTGGACTACAGAGGACTCAATTCAGTCACCAAGACTGACGCGCACCCTATCCCCAGAGCTGATGAGCTCATTGATCGGCTAGGGGCTGCCCGGTTCCTCAGCACGTTTGATTTAACGTCTGGGTACTGGCAGATCGCCTTGACCGATGGGGCAAAGGAGAGGTCAGCATTCTCCACACCAGATGGGCATTTCCAGTTCCGGGTCATGCCATTTGGGATGAAGAATGCCCCTGCCACCTTTCAGAGGTTGGTCAACCAGGTGTTGGTCGGGCTGGATGAGTTCAGTGCCGCCTACCTGGATGACATCGCAGTGTTCAGTGGCACCTGGCCAGAACACCTGCGGCACCTCTGGGAAGTGTTGATGGCGCTGCGCAAGGCAGGCCTCACAATCAAGGCAAGCAAGTGCCAGATTGGGCAGGGTTCCGTGGTGTACTTGGGACACCAAGTGGGGAGTGGCAAGGTGGCACCCTTGCAACCCAAAATTGAGACCATCCTGGCTTGGGAACCCCCCAAGACCCAGACAGCAGTGAGAGCCTTCCTGGGGCTCACTGGGTATTACAGGAGGTTTGTCAAGGGCTATGGCACTATTGTGACCCCCTTGACAGAACTGACTTCTAAGAAGCAGCCCAGGAATGTGATTTGGACTGACACCTGTCAGAAGGCTTTTGACACCCTGAAGACTGCCATGTGCACGGCGCCCGTGCTCCTGGCTCCTGATTTCTCCAAGGAATTCATAGTGCAAACAGACGCTTCAGAGCATGGTGTAGGGGCTGTTCTCTCACAGATGACTGAGGAGGGCTGGGACCAACCCGTAGCCTTCATCAGTAGGAGGTTACTTCCACGGGAAAGTAGGTGGAGTGCAATAGAGCGAGAAGCATTTGCTGTGGTCTGGGCGCTGAAGAAGCTAAGACCCTACTTGTTTGGGTCTCACTTCCGGGTTCAGACGGACCACAGGCCCCTCAGATGGTTGATGCAAATGAGGGGTGAGAACCCAAAACTGTTGAGGTGGTCCATCTCCCTACAGGGTATGGACTTCACGGTGGAACACCGCCCTGGCACAGATCACGCCAACGCTGATGGTCTGTCCAGATTTTTCCGCCTTAGTGATGAGGAACTCCCTGGGGAAGGGTAGTTCTCCCCACATTTCAGCTGGAGGGGACACGTGTTAGACCTGGCACCTTGGCGTGAGTTTCCCTTCCACTTTTTGCTGTTGTGCCTCAAATGTTTTGCTGGTGTCTGCTACTCAGGGCACTGCGCCACGGCCAACCCGTGCCGCAGTACAAGTGCTCCCTACTGTAAAGTGTACATATGATTGATGTCCATGATTGGTTCATTGGATTCACTGTTAGTCCCTAGTAAAGTGCACCAGGAGTGCCAGGGCTTGTGAATGCCAATACTGCTAGTGGGCCTGCAGCGCTGGTTGCGCCACCCACAGAAGCAGCCTTAAAATGTGTCTAGGGTCTGCCATTGCAGAACCTGCGTGCAGTCTGGTACTGTCACCCTGGCTGGGCAAGTGCACACACTTGCCAGCCCCTGAACCTTCCCTTAACTTCATATTAGTCACCCCTATGGTAGGCCTGAGGGCAGGGTGCATTGTAAGTGTAAGGTAGAACATGCCCTGATGTGTGTGGCATGTTCTAATAGTGAATTACTGCCAAATTCGTTTTTCACTATTGTAAGGCTACCTGTTCCCTTCTAGGCCAGATGGGCTGCTGGAATTATTACACTCTATAATCCCCGCAGGCTCAGGGAACATGGTAGAAATTCATGTTTAGTATGCCTGAACTCAGAATAATAAAATACTTCTTTTAGTAAAGTTTATTTTAATATCCTGTGTTTGCAAATGCTACTTTTAGAAAGTTAGCATTTGCTTGCCTAACCATTTCAGCCCGCCTCTGCTTGGATGTGGATCTGACTGTCTGGTGTGTGTGAGTGACAGGGCTGGGAGTTGACAGGTAGTGAATAGCCAGATGACACCTTAGTGGGTGGTGGGAGTTTCCCCTGAATGATGCATCAGGCTGTGCTCTGCCTCCACAATGCTGGCTCCGCCCTCCTGGGGAGCGACTGATGACTCAGCCTGCACCTGGCCCAGGAAGGACCGAAGCTTGTAAACAAAGTGCTCAGGCCACTCCTGCCCTCTCAATGCCGGCTCCGCCCCCCTGGGGAGCGGCTGATGTGCCTGCCCTCACACTGAATGCAGAAGTCATAAGTACCCACAACAAGTACTCAGAGACTGGAGCAGTTATGCAGAGGCCCCCCTGGCTTGCTAGAACAAAAGAAACTGGGTATAAAAGTAGGAGCCCTGCTCCTTGTAAATTAGATCCTGTTTGTGCTACAAGAGAAACTCTGCCCGAAGAGAAGGACCTGGAAGGACTACAAGGAGGAGTGCTGACTCTGGCCTGTGTCTGGTGCCTTGCTGCCAAAGGAGAGGAAGAGAAAAAGACTACAAGAGACTTTTGCTTTATTTTGAACTTTGTGCCAAACTCTGCTAAAAGATCTCCAAGGGCTTGCTGCTGAACTTGCCCCCTGACCAGCGCTCCAGGAACAGTGAGCGCTACCCCCTGACAGAGGAACCACTACAAGACGCTGATTTCCTTTTGCGAGCCTCTCCAGGAAAAGCAGAGCGCGCTCTGACAATCGCGCTTTCTAGCACCACTCTGGGAGCTGCCCTCGCTCTAAACAAAGTGACTGCCGCCTGCCTGGCCCAGAAGCAACGTGACGACCAGCCCAGCTGATCCTAACACCGTGACTGGCCCCGAGCTGCAGCTCGCATCGTGAAGAGGAGGCCGTGCCCGGTGCCTGCTTGCCCCCCTTCGTGTCTTGTGCCCCTAAACGCGCCGCCGCTGTCTGGGAAACAGCTGCTGCGTGGGGTGCCTGAGCGTCGCCTGGATTGACAGAGGCTTGCGCTGAGGATCACTGCCCTCTGCGTGTGTCCCCCCTTCTGTGAGGAAACCCCGAGGCGTTTTCATCAGCCTGACCCGGCCCGCGCCGCAACGCCAACCCCCGAGCCAGAGCCGAGCCGCCGCTCGCTCTACCGTCGGAAGGAAGACACCGCGACGCGGATCGCCGCGCTGACAGACGCCCAGCTGCTTCAACGAAAAGGTACTGTTTCCTGCCCCGCGGTGCGAGTCCTTGCCATCCTCGCTCGCACCGCCCTCTGCCTCGCCCAGCCCTCGGAGCCGCGTGGAGAGCGCTCCCTGAGCCCCCGCTCTCTCCCCAGCCAGCCGCACACAGCCGTGCAGCTGGCAGAGAGAGGCGGACGCTGACTCCCCGGCCGCCGCTCCCGCCAGAAGCGTGAGAGTGGGCAGACCGGGCCCGCTTTTCCTACGCGGAGGAGCCCAGGGGCGCAGAGAGGCCCACGGACAGAGAAAGTACATTGAAGAGCCTGAACCCCTTTCCTGAATGAGAAAGAACTGTGACATTGATAAAAGAGTAACTGGAACCTGCTTTTAAAGAGTAACCAAGACTGTATTTACAAGCCTGCTTGAGATTTATATAAAGAGATATATTTTCACAAATACAGTTTGGTGTCATTGTGTGGTGGGTTGGTTGTGGTGGTGTAATATTGCAAATGTTTAACCCTACATGCCCCAGAGATTAGCCTAAGACTGCTTAAGCCACACTACCTAGAGGGTAAGCAGAGGTTGTCTTGAAGGTAACCCTCAGCCCTGACGAGGAAGAGAGAGGCCCTGCTTGTCGCCAGTGTTGCACTGCGCCAACCAGAGACTCCCCCTTCCTACACCCCCTCTATGAAGAGCCATACAGCGATTGGCCACAAGATGAGTCTCCTGCAGAAGTACCACATCTGGCGAGTGACGCCTAATAAACTGGCTGACCATGCCCCGCTTAATTTTGTCTCCCAAACCATTCACATTCCAACTCAGCACACAAATCCCCGATCCCTGATTGCCATTAGACATTCACCCCACTCCTCCACGCACACGCACAACCGTCAGCACCCAATGCAATGTGAAACGATACTGAAAACAAAAAACAAGAAACAACCCTCCTCCCCAACTCAGAAGACTTCCCCCTTCCCTGCACCCCAGCATCAGGACTACGCCCCAACCCCAACTCGCAGTGTGCCTGTCGCCCCGCCCAACCATGGTTACTAAAAGTAGGAAGAGGAGGCGCCTGCCGCGCAGCCCCTAACCCATCCCCCCGACAAATCGTCCCAAGGAACAAACTGTTCAGTCCAAATCAATACAGTTACACGTTAACGGAAAGACTTCCAACCCCCCCATATAGGTAAAAATTCAAATAAGCAATCGAGACAGAAGTCACTCATTCTGGGCCCTGCCGAACATCCTCAGTGTCTTGTTGTAAGTCTCCAGTGTCATCAGGTCTAACGGTGTCCAACCAGTCCGATGCCACCTCCGCATTATCAAAAAACCAAGTTCGCTCATTCGCCTCGACCCGTAGCTTAGCAGGATACAACATAGAGTACTTAATCCCTTTATCCCTCAACCTCCGCTTGACTTGGAGGAAGCTCTGACGCATCTTCTGTACCACTTGCGTGAAATTCGGGAAGAAGGACACGTGACGTTCTTATACCGTAGCGGGCCGTCCGTCCGCGAGGCCTGCAGAATGGCATCTCGGTCCCGAAAGTTCAACACCCTCGCATTCATGGGCCTAAGGAAGCGCACCCACTTTCGGCGGCCCGCCCGGCTCTTTCCACCGTGAAAAACTTGCTGAGTCCCTTAGGCTTCAGGTGGTTAAGGATCAGATCCTCAACGAAGAGATCAGGCGTTCGCGATTCCGCATTTTCGGGAACACCCAAAATGCGAACGTTGTTACGGCGATTATGACCCTCATAATCATCGAGAAGCCTTCTGGTTTCCTCCCGCGCCGCCTGTAGGGCCCGGACCTCTCTCTGGAGCTCGGCGGTATCATTAACCAGGCTCGAAGTTTTGATGTCGAGGGATATAACTTTTTCGCTGGTCTTAGCGTGATCTGTGCGCAAAAGGTTAATGTCAATCTTAACCGAGTCCAATTTAGTGTCGAACGCATCCATTCTAGACACCATAGATGTCTCAATTCTGGTGACGACCTCCATTATGTCCTGCAGGGAAGTCTCGGCGCAGACACTCGGGGAGGTGGTTCCAGTCACTGGAGGTTGTTTCTGGTCGCCTGGAGATCCCTTAGGGAGAGTATATCTATCCAATTTATTGGACTGGACTGATTTCTGGACCCTGCCACCCCTGGTGGAAGGTCTATCAGTGTCCGATCTCGCAGCCATGACAAGTGACCAACGAAAATTCAAGCAAACCAGGCTGTCGTAACGCTCGGGCACACCTCCGACAACACTTCACACGTCCACAAAGCTCCACAGACCGAGCCAGGGGCGGTCGAATCAGGCAGAGGAAAGCCACATTAGAAGTGCCCAGCCACCAAAGGCAAGTCTAAGGAATGGTTCCAGGAGGGGGGACCACTTCCGGTAGTCACTGCCACTGTTGTCGCATTAGGTCCCAGTCACACCTGACACCAGAGTCCGCTGTCTAGACGACGTGGAGGCCCAAAACTTCGGACGACGCTTTGAGGGGGTAGAAATGCGTCCTTCGAGCCGCAATTTCACCAGGACGCAGTAAAACTATTCCCTCATCGAAAACGGGCCTCGGGTCTCAGGATATGTAGCAGGATATACGAACGGAGGAACGGGTCTCACGGAGCTACACGATCACGCGGCCATCTTGGTCCCGTGCTAGGCTCCTCCCGCAAGTCCTTTTTAAGATATATTAAAAACATAGGGAGCATGGCTAACAGCCCAAGATGGCTGATGCGGAATCTGTGTGTTCCTGGACCCAGGCCCCAATATCCTTCTTTTATCCTAAGCCTACGTGCAGCATGGGGCTCCTACTCAGACCTGGAGTGATACCGTGCTGTGCACTAACACCCCTGGCGGGCGTTTAGTGGGTGAAATAAGGCCTGACCACTAAAAACTCCTATACCTCACTGTGCTGACAACATGGTGGGCACACGAGTGAACTTGAAGGTTGTAGCATAAGAGCGACCCAGGCGGGCCCCAGTGCTCATCACCCCACAATCAGCTATACCCAACAACGGGGCGGCATAGCTGACGCGACTGGGTTTGGCACAAATGGACTGCTGCCAAGCATTTCTGCTGCACGAGTGGGCCTGATGCAGTCACTGGCCCGCTCCGCGTTGCGGCCTATATACTCCCCAACTACCCCAGCAGCTGCACTGATTAAGGTGAGGAGAGGCCCTGGTTCTGCCCACGTGGGCATCTGGGATGACTGTGACTGAATGCCTGGGGTGGAGATGTGATGCATTGAATTCAAGTGCCCTGATCTGGCATTAGCGCTCGGCGATTTGCTTTCGCTGTACCGGAGGATCTATAGCAGACCGGTCTGCACCTGCAGAATGCCACCCTGATTCCGTGGGCTACCCCCCTCTATTAGGGAACCTCTCGGAACATCCCTGTGAAACCCTGGTATCATTACTGAATACAAAATATAACATTCTCAGTAAAATTTTGGCCTGCCCACTGCTCCCATTACTCCTGCACTTGATCCACATGGATCAATGTGGTTTTGTTCCCAGACGCATCACCTCCTTGATCATGAAGTGCCTGTTTGGAATAATGGGCATAGCCCAAGACCACCACCCATATACCGGCTGCCTTTCCGTAGATATCTTACAAGACTTTGATACCCTAGGCTGGGAATCCCATGCTTGCTGCTTTGATTCGCTAGGGGATACTCCCAGCTTATATCCGTTGGGTGAAACTACTATATTCAGGGCACAAGTCGTAAAAAAGAAGTGGGGGGACGCTGTCACCGGAAGTGACGTGACCACAGGAAGTGACGTCACGAAAGGTCCCGAGCTCCTCGTCCCAGAGAGGCCAAAGAGTGAAGTCCAGCTGTTTGGCAGGGGGGGACCCCCCCCGGTAAAATAAGTGGGGGGACGCCGTCCACCCACGTGGTACCCCGACTCGAGCACTGACTATATTCATCACCTACGGCCAGAGCCAGAACTGGTCCCCATATCTTCGATCCCTACCAGGTGTCTAGCGGCACTCAGTAGGGTAGCCCTGTTTCCCCACCCCTCTTCACATTGGCGGTTGAGCCAATCGCACAGGGGATCCGTCAGATCGTGGACCACAGCGGGGTCACTTTAGGTCGAGTGGTGCATTGCATGTCTCTATATGCCGATGACATGCTTCTGTATTTCAAAGACCTCCGGGAGGGCAAATTAGAGATAGCCAAGTTGCTGTCCTTCTTTGGCCACTTGTCAATACTGCATATTAATGCAGATAAATATTGTGCTTACTTCTTTACTAATACCTATACAGAGCCCGCATTTGGATTTGGTTACACACAACTACAAACAGCACAAAGCACCTTTCGCTACCTTGGGATTCAGATATACCACAAAACACAAGACCTATTGGAGGGCAACCTCATGCATACGATTAACAGACTGATATCTCATGTGTCGTTTTGGGTCACTTTACCCCTGTCGATAGAGGGCCGTCTGGCCCTGACAAAAATGCTGATGTCGCCAACTTGCCCTGCTTGCTGTACCACTATGTGAATTTACCGATGATAATACCGGCATGGGTGTTTAAACTGTTGAACACCATACTGATTGATTTCACATGGGAGAGGGGACCCCGCAGAGTCAGCTACATAAACTGCAGTTACCAGAGTCCAGGAGTAGCATGGGGGCTCCAGACTTCAAAGCCTATTTTATAACCGACCAACTACAGTGGCAGGATAGTGATGGTAAATAAGAGCTAAAACATACTTCTGTTTCCTTATGTCACACTGCCCCCTGCTGGCAGAATAGTAATGTTAAATAAGGGCTAAAACATACTTCTCCTTTCTTATGTCACATTGCCTCCTGCTGGCAAGGCAGTGATGGTAAATACGGGGCAACGCATAATTCTTGTACCTTATGTCACACTGCCTCCTGCTTACAGGACAGTGATGGTGAATAAGGGGTAATTTATACTTCTGTTTCCTTATGTCACACTGCCCCCTGCTGTCAGGACAGTGATGGTAAATAAGTGCTAAAATATACTTCTCCTTTCTTATGTCACACTACCCGCTACTGGTAAACCAGAGATAATAAATAGGGGCTAACACATACTACTGCTTCCTTATGTCTAACTTCCCCCAACTGTTAGGACAGTGATCAAAAATAAGGGCCAGTACATACCGCTCGTTCCTTACATCACATTGTCTCATGCTAGCAGGACAATAATGGTGAATAAACGGCAATGCATAATTGTCCTTCCATATGTCACACTGTCCCCCACTGGCAGGACAGTGATGGGAAATAAGGGGCCAGTGCACACATATGTTTCCTTATGTCATACTGCCTCCTGCTGGCAGGACAGTGATGGTAAATAAGGGCAAACTATACTTCTTCCTTATGTCACACTGCCCCCTACTGGCATATGAGAGGTGGTAAGAAACAACTGTCACGTAGTTTTCATCCAGATGGCACACTGCCTCCTGCTGGCACTACAGAGGTACTATTTATGGACTAACACATACTTCTTATTTACATCCTGCAGGTCTCATTGACATTCACATCTATTGCCCTTGAACCTAATCCTACGTGCAACGCTGATTCCTTGTCTATTTTCGATGGTGCCAAGACCACCTCCCCGCTTATGGGTAAATACTGCAGATCCATGCCCGTCGCACCAGTGACTTCCACCGGGAGCTCCCTTCTGCTCCAGTTCCACAGTGATGGCTCAATGAACATGAAGGGATTCCAGGCCACCTACACCTTCGGTAAGTTTATCTGCAGTAAAGAGACTACTGGCTCTTCATCACTGAGCTAGGCACAGCAGGGAGGTGTCTGTTCTTATCTGAGAAGAAGTGGCAGAAGGCCTTTGTGACACCATTTCATGCACTCCAGTTTACTGTGCATGGGATTAGCCTGGACCCTCTTGATGCTGAGCCTGTGCAAAAGAGATACCCAATGCTCTATCACGAATAAAGTGTGTACAAAGAGCACAAGTTGGCACTGTAGTCCACCCATTAATTACAGGGGTCAAGAAGGGGCCTTTCTTGCCTTAAGGGTCAGTTGAAGATGTTCACACAAACGGTACATGGAATGGATTTAAAGGTTTGACCCTAGTGCATTGGAAGGCTGAACCACACACATGTTCACCAATACTCCAACAAAGTTCCAACACATGGGACCTTACTTTGTGAAAGTCCTGCCAGGGCTGTCACATGTGATGTCAATTAGTGAAAGGTTGTGCAATTTAGATCAGAGACCAGGACTCAATGAACAGGGGAGCAGGGGCAGAGAAACTATGATATGCAATTATAAAATGACCATACATTTTCAGTGTTCAAGGTCAGCATGTGGAAGATTGCTGAGGTCTGACCAATGAGCACCACTCCGTAAGGGATTGAGATTGGTGTGGTAGCAGCAGAAAAGGATAAACATACTAGTCTATATATATAAAAACGAATGTATGTCTGTCTGTCTGTCTGTCTGTTTGTCCTTCATGCATTACTACACCATTCATCCGATCGCCATGAAACTTTGGGAAGTTGTTGAGTACATTCCCGCAAAGGTTTCTGGCATATGCATTACTACACCATTCATCCGATCGCCATGAAACTTTGGGAAGTTGTTGAGTACACTCCCACAAAAGTTTCTGTCATACATTTTTTTTAAATATCGCCCCCCCAGGGCCTTCATAATCTTTTGAGTACTGATGTACACACCAGACGGAAAAACAACAAATCGTGTATCCACAAGCACTTGAATAAATAAATAGAATTAAAACACCATTCATCTGATCACCATGAAACTTTGGGAAGTTGTTAAGTACACTCCCGCGAAGGTTTCTGCCATAAATGTTTTTTAAATATCGACCCCCAGGGCCCTCATAATCTTTCGAATACTGATGTACAAACCAGACGGAAAAACAACAAATCGTGTATCCACAAGCACTCAAATAAATAAATAGAATAAAACACCATTCATCCGATCGCCATGAAACTTTGGGAAGTTGTTGAGTACACTCCCGCAAAGGTTTCTGCCATAATATTTTGTTAAAATATCGGCCCCCCAGGGCCCTCATAATCTTTCGAATACTGAAGTACGCACAAGACGGAAAAACAAAAAATCGTGTATCCACAAGCACTCGAATAAATAAATAAATAGAATTAAAACACCATTCATCCGATCGCCAGAAAACTTTGGGATGTTGTTGAGTACACTCCCGCGAAGGTTTCTGGCATAAAATGTTTTTAAATATCGGCCCCCCAGGGCCCTCATAATCTTTTGAATACTGATGTACGCACCAGACGGAAAAACAACAAATCGTGTATCCACAAGCACTCGAATAAATAAATAGAATTAAAACGACACTTTGAAATGTTTTCCATATTAAAATGAATAAGTTTCAAGAAAAATGACACAATGTAAATTGAATGTTATCATGACGAGTTTCCTTGAATTTCCTTTCTTCGGAGATCGCAGCACCGCGCGACGGGTAAGCTAGTTTACTATATAGAAAAGCATTCTAGAATACCCGAGAGCTTTGAAATAGATTTCCACTAACTCCTGAAGTCAGGGTGTGGGATCAGATACACTTCCAGATACAGCTGTGGCCACTGTTGGACCCTTTCACATCTCCGAGGATGCCCATGACAAAAGGCAATAGAGCCAGTTAATAAATAGCCTCGTCTCACACCTTCTAACTCTGGTAGTAGTGACGTTTCTTGGGGCACTAGTAACAAATAATTAATATCCTCCTCTCCTATTATCTAACTCTGGTAGTAGTGGCATGCGTTGAAGGGCACTAGTACATATTAATACATATCCTCCTCGCTCACCATCTAACTCTGGTAGTAGTGACATGAGTGATTGCCCTTCCAGTGGAAGGCAAAGGAGGTCATTTAGCAGTTGGTGGAGTGACAGTCCTGCTGCTCATTGGCATTTCAGGGCCTGGCGCGTCTCCTGTAGATGCCCAGTAAAGACGGAAACTGGTGCCAGTTCATAAAAAGCCTCCTCTTCCACCATTGTAATATAGGAGGCAAAGGGGACACTCGTTTACCGAGGGGGGTCCTGTTGTAAATTAGTGGGCTACTGCTCTGGGAAACCCTTATTCCCCCTTCTTATTTGGAGGTGGGCAGCTGCTGACTGGTACAGCCTCCACTGGCAGTAAGCCATCTGCCACATGGCTCTGTCTTTGATGCATCTTTAAACCCACTCTGTGTAGAGGGGGCACCCAAAGCAGGTCTGCCCCGCCTGTGACTGCCATGGGAGACGTGGGCGAAACCGGGCAGGGAAAAACAACTGTGGTCTCCAGGGGCTGAGGAAACACCCGACATGTCAGGGACATTGGTTTTGTCTTTTTTTGTAATAAATCCCTGCTTTGATGTAGAAGTGCACTAAGCACCTGAATGATCACACCGAGGCAAGTACTGGTGAGGGGAAGGGCTTTATTAATTTACAAGTTATCTTGGGGAAGAGCGCCGGGCGCCCGCTGGGACTCGCGCTCGGCCGTTCGCGCATGCGCAGTCCTCCTAGGACCACCGGCGCGTGTTACGTCACACGCAGGCCGGTAGCGTCTAGAACGCTAACACCACATATCTCCCTTTTTTCCCACAAAGGATTAAGACAGTTCAATGTTCAATGTTCTCTCACTCAAACACTCTGAGGTGTGAGGGTCTGACCACCAATCTCCCAGCGCGCGTGCATCTTACCGGAGTGGAGGTTCTTCGGACTAGCTCAGGAGCGGGGCTTTCCACCTTTTCTCTCACTTGATCATGTCCCACTCTCCCAGGGATCGATTCTGCTCTCGCTGATGTTTCCTTCACACTGGTCTCACCCTGGTCTTCACTTTCCATGCACGCATCTCCACCTCTCATGCTTTCTTCCACCAACTCTTTTTCTTCAGTTCCTCCGCCTGTCCCTGAACGGGCATGCTGATGCTTTTCTCCTCCGGCCACTTCACTATCTTGTTGATCTTGGCCATGCGATCTTGGGACCACACTTTGCCGTCACTAAGGAGTGCTGCTCTGCTGTACACTTCCTCCACTTGTAGGGGTGGGCTGTATTTACTCTCTCCCTTCTTCCTCAGTACAGCTTGTTTAACTCTCACCCACTCTCCTTTTTCCAGCGAAGAGCCTTTCACTCTCTTCCTTCGATTGTAGTGGTCAGTGTACACTCTTTGGGCTTTCTCCAAGTTGTGCTGGACCACAGCAGGTGACCACTTGCTGGTGATGGTTTTTTCTCTCCAGGCTACATTGTCCTTCGTGAACGGGTGCCTGTCTCTGAGGATCTGAAAGGGACTGTACCCTGTTGCGGTGGGAGTAAGTCTATACGCCCACAGCATTCTTTGAATCTCTGTTTCCCAGTCCTTTCCTTGCATTATGGCAGCTTGAATTGACCCCATCAGAACTCGATTAAACCTTTCCACTTGTCCATTGCTGGCAGGATGATACACTGACGTGTGTTTGGACTTGATTCCATTTCTCCCTGTGTATCTGTGCCATTTCTCTGATGTAAACTGCGGGCGTTGTCTGTCAAGATAGTCCTTGGGATACCTTCCCTCAGGAACACTGAGGTGAGGAATTTCATTACAACCTCCGAGTCCATTTCTTCCTGTACATGTACCTCTGGCCATTTGGAATACTTGTCCACCAGCACACACAAGTACTTGGCCGTTCCTTGTCCGTCTAATATCGGCCCTAGGATGTCGACAGCTACATCTTCCCATGGATCACGGGGTTGTTCGAAACTGCCCAAAGCTGGCCTCAATGGTTTGAGCACCTTGTCAGACTCCTGGCATTGGTTGCAGTCCCTGACGTGTCTCTCGACCATGATATCCATTCCTGGCCACCAGTACATCTGCTTCACCCTCGACTTGGTTTTCACTATGCCGAGGTGACCTTCGTGCAGTTGGTTCAGCAATGTGGGGATCAGCTCTTGTGGGGGTACCACTTTGTTCCCACGGTACAGAAATGTTCCTGAGTCACTCACGGATAACTCCTCTCTCACTTCATACAGTGTCCTGAGGTCTTCCTTCAGCTTTTTCTTTTCTGGTCACCCATTTACCAAGTGTCTCTTGGTTTCGTCCAAGGTCTCGTCTTTTCCGTATGCGTGTGCCCATTCTTGTATGCTGATCGCTTTCTCCATGTCTTCCATTACTGCCACCATTTCTTCATTCTCCTGCTCAGGTGTGGGTGCGTCCTCCATAGCCGACGCTCTGCTAAGATAGTCTGCCACTTTGTTGCGTGTACCTGGGATGTACTCGACATCATACGTGTACTCCAACAGTTTGAGAGTCATCTTAGCAATCCGCGGGGTGGCCATGGCATGACCACTTGAGGTTAGTACCTTGACCAGTGGCTCATGGTCAGTTTGTAGGCGGAACCTCGTGCCCCACAGGAACTGCCAGGACTTTCCCATCGCCCATACAACTGCCAGCATCTCCTTCTCGATTACACTGAACTTCTGTTCAGTTGTGGACAGTGCTCTGGACGCAAAGCTGAGTGTTTCAACTGTGTTGTTTTCTCTCTGTTGGGCGAGGACTGCTCCCAGTCCTTTTTCGCTGGCGTCAGTGGTGAGGATGCTGACTCCTGTCGGGTCATGTCCTTGCAATGGTACGGCCCGGCTAATGTTCTCCTTCAGCTCGTCGAACTCTCTCTGAGCTTCGTCATCCCACTGGAACGACGTCTTGTCTCTTATCAGTTGTCGCAATCTGTGCGTTTTTGTTGCAAAATGCTGGACGAATTTGCTGTAGTACTCGGCCATTCCTAGAAATGACCGTACTTCATCCTTATTGTTGGGGGCTCTGGCCTCGCAGATTGCTCTCACATTGTCTTTCTTGGGCGTGATCCCTTGTCCACTTATCTCGTGCCCCAGGTAGGTGACGGATGTCATACCGAATCGGCACTTCTCCCATTCCGCCGTGAGTCCCCTTTCCTGTAAGACGCTCAGCACTTTGTCCAGCTTTGTGTCGTGGTCCTTACGATCCATCCCCATTACCAGGATGTCGTCTTGGAAATACTGGATGCCTTTGACATCTTTGAACAGGCGATGCATGAGTTTTTGGAAAACCACCGCAGCAGATGCCAGCCTGAAGGGCATCCTGCGGAATCGGTAGCACCCGTAGGGGGTAATGACGGATGTCAGCTTCCTGCTGGACGGGTGGAGGTCGATCTAGTGGTACGCCGACGTGAGGTCAACGGTGGAGAACCATTGCACAGCCCTGGTTCTTGCCAGCATCTGTTTTATCCTAGGAAGGGGAAACTTCTCCACCACCAGGCATTTATTCAGCTCGCGTAAGTCCACGCACAGGCGCACCTTCCCATTGGGTTTCCTGGCGACCACTAAGGGAGCCAACCACTCTGAGCTGTCGATCGGTTCTATGATCCCTTGCTCTTCCAGTCGGGACAGTTCTTGTTGGACCGCCTCCCTCACTGCGATGGGCACATTGCGGACCTTGTGGGATACTGGTTGAGAGTTTTCCACGAGTGCGATTTTATGCATGAACTTCTCCAGTTTGCCCACCTTGCCCCCGAAAACTTTGGGATATTCTCTTCTCACTCTTTCCAAATCAGGCCATTGCTCACTGTCTGTCAGCAGCACTTGTTCCTTGCCACCTGGGTCTAGCTTGATTCCCAAGTCTCCCTGGTCTCTCCATCCTAGCACGGAGGGGCCCTTCTCAGCTACGTATAGCTTGCAGGTGGCTGTTCTCCCTCGGAATTCGAACAGGAGACTTCGGTATCCCACCATGGGGATCAGGTTGCTCGTGTACGACACTGGTCTGATGTCCGGTGGGTTTAGCTATGGGCCCAGGCTCGGTCTGAAGTCCCCTTCCCACACCGATCTCTGCACAATGGTGTATGGGGATCCGGAGTCAATATCAATCCTGATTTTCACTCCACCAATTAACATGTCGGCCCTCGGCTTGTCGGATCGCTGAGTGTCAATGCCTAGTACCTGCTCCTCGATGCACAACACTTCGTCGTCTTCGCCTGACTCCTCCTCGGCGCCTCCATCCTGCTGTTGGTGCGCTATATATTTCACCATCGTCTTCTTCTCCTTTTTCCAACACACTTTCTCGTAGTGGCAAATCAGGCCGCAGAAGATGCATTTCGCATGAAAAGCTGGGCAGCGTTTGTCTTGGGCTGCATGGTTCGCACTCCCACACCTATAACACGATGATCTGGTGACTGAGGACTGTCTTCCTGCTTGTCCCGGTTTTCCCACCCATTTGCTGGTTCCGCGGTCGTCTCCCGGCGCCATTTTGTGTCTATTCGACGGTTCCGCGTCATCAATCTTGTTGACCATAACTCTTTGCGCACTTTCCTTTTTCGCGGCCTCCGCGCATCGCTTGGAGAGTTCAGCTTTCTTCACCATTGCAATAACTTCTTTCAATGTTGCCTCACCGTGAGCCCATAGTTTGTCCTGCACATTCTTGTTGGTGGTGTGCATTACTATCTGGTCCATGATAAAGTCTTCTTCCAGCGCTCCGTACTTGCACGTGACTGCTAGTCTCCTCAAAGCAGCCACATAGTCGTCAACCGACTCTCCATCGCCTTGTTTCCTTTGCTGGAAGTTGAACCTATCTATGGAGACACATACAGCCGGGCGGTAATGAGCGTCTAAGTCATCCAAGGCCTGTTTGAAGATATCTGCATCAGCTGCTTGTAGTGGCGCAGTCGCAATGTTCTTGAACACTCTTATGCCCTCTGGGCCCAGGTTGTGCAGCAATATCCGTCTCCGTCTTGCGGGGGTGAACTCGTCCGTGGATTCATCCTCCAGGGCTTCTAAGTAGTTTCTAAAGTACTCCCTCCAGTCCTCCCACTTCATCTGGGGTTCTCCTGGCCTGGGTAGGAACGGGATCGGTGCTGTGAGTGATGACGCCTGATTGCTCATCTTGACCTGTCTCTCTGGCCCTTCTTCGTGATTTCTGGGGCTGCCCGGCACGCTATTGTCTCTTCCCTGACGTCTGGGGCTGCCAGGTGCGTTGGCGCTTTCGGCTTGCGGCGTTGTGGAGCTGGGCGCGCTTCCTCCCGCTCCCTCGTGGGCGCCCTTCTCAGCCAGGGCCCTAGGTAGGGTGGTTGCGTGTTCCTACCGTGCTTCTGCGCTGGTCGCCTTGCTTTTAGGCTCTCAGACAGTCACTGTGCCTGGTTCCTCTCTGTGCCTCTGCCACGCTCTCCCATTGGGTTTTGTAGCTCCTTCGCTCGTCTCTCCGTGTTCTGCAGGTGGGTGGCGTAGGTGATCTTCGTCATGGGCTTCCCTGTGCTTCCACCACTTTTGCTTCATCAGGTGTTCTTCCTCCTTGTTTTGTGTGGACAGATCCCACTCCTCGTCGCCACTGTAAAAGTGCACTATGCGCCTGAATGATCACACCGAGGCAAGTACTGGTGAGGGGAAGGGCTTTATTAATTTACAAGTTATCTTGGGGAAGAGCGCCGGGCGTCCGCTGGTACTCGCGCTCTGCCGGGCTCTGATGCGCGCGAACCTGGCGTTCGCGCATGCGCAGTCCTCCTAGGACCACCGGCGCGTGTTACGTCACATGCAGGCCGGTAGCGTCTAGAACGCTAACACCACATTTGAGGGCTTGTTTGTGAGAAGCAAAAAAGAATGCTGCTGCAAACCTTACATCTAATTAGGGTGGGCGGTCTGTCTGCCAGGGCCTGCGTGGAGGTGGTATCTCTGCAGCCAGAGCAGCCTTCATGCATGACTGCGGGTGTCTGAATGACCCCAAAGTGCTGCTGACCAACTCTATCGTGGGGCTGGGCTCAATTATTAACAAACATTGGCACAGCCAATAGGTCTTGCCTTTGGGACCTTATAAGTGTTTAGGGGGGAGGTACCACGGCCAACAGGGGGCGGGGGATTGAAAGGCACGGACAACGGGAGGGAGGGCTGGGGGGAGTACAAACAAAACCCCGTGCAGGTTAGCACAAGTTCCACTAGGGGGAGCGAAGAGAGTTGGTTTCCCACAGGCTGCGCCAGATCTGCAGGACGTTAGTGGATTTCACTGATAGTCCATTTCCGCGTTGTAGCATCTTACCCCATTTGCACCATACTCGGGGATGTGCTGATAAAACAAAGGGCGGGCACCAAAGCCGAGGGAGAGCAGCAGTGCCTGCTCAGATCAGAGCTTCTGCCGAGAGACACAATTGGACGACGTAACAGCCGCCATGCTAAAAGCTACTTGGAGACCTTGTGGGTGGGCGCAAGGGGTATGTGCTGCAGGATGAGTGCGTGGGAGCATACATTGCAGGATTGTAGGAAGGGGGAGTCTCTGGTTGGCGCAGTGCAACACTGGCGACAATCAGGGCCTCTCTCTTCCTCGTCAGGGCTGAGGGTTACCTTCAAGACAACCTCTGCTTACCCTCTAGGTAGTGTGGCTTAAGCAGTCTTAGGCTAATCTCTGGGGCATGTAGGGTTAAACATTTGCAACATTACACCATCACCACCAACCCACCACACAATGACACCAAACTGTATTTTGTAAAAATATATGTTCTTTATATAAATCTCAAGCAGGCTTGTAAATACAGTTGTCAAACTTTCAATAGCGGTTCCAGTTTACTTAGTTGGGTTGCCACAGTTCTTTCTAGCAATAGGCAATCTTAGCGTTTCAAAGCAGTTCTTTTCTTCCCCCAGTTCGATATGATCTGGGGTGGTCTTGGTTAATGTCCTCAGGAAGGCGGGGTGCCTGCTGAAGCCTCAGCGCGCCTTCGGGGATCAGACTGGGCTCGACCGGCCCGGGCTCACGCTTCTAGCGGGAGCGGCGGCAGGTCAGGTCAGTTCCGCCTCTCTCTGCGAGCTGCACGGCTGTGCGCGGCTGGCGGGGGAGAGAGCGGGGGCCCTGGGAGCGCTCCACAAGCGGCTCCTAGAGCTGAGCGAGGCGGAGGGCGGTGCGAGCGAGGCTGGCAAAGGCTCGCACCGCGGGGCAATTCAACAGTACCTTTTCTTGCTGAGATAGTCTAGGCGCAGGTCGGCTCGGTGGTCCACGTCGCGGTGTCTTCCTCCCGGGGTTGGAGCGAGCGGCGGCTCGCCTCTGGCTCGGAGGTTGGCGTTGCGGCGCGGGCCGGGCCACAGGGACGAAGCGCCTTGAGATTTCCTGACCAGGAGGGCACACGCAGAGGGCAGAGATCCTCGGCGCAGGCCTCTGTTAATCCAGGCGACGTTCGGGCACCCCACGCAACAGCTGTTCCTCGGACAGCGGCGGCGCGTTCAGGGGCACACAGACACGAAGGGGTGCAAGCAGGCACCGGGCACCACCCTTCTTCACGTTGCGAGCTGCAGCTCGGGGTCAGTCACTGTGTTCAGATCAGCTGGGCTGGTCCTCACGATGCTTCTGGGCCAGGCAGGCGGCAGTCACTTTGCTTAGAGGACGGGCAGCTCCCAGAGCGCTGCTGAGGAGCGCGATGGACACAGCGCGCTCCGCTTTTTCCTGGGGAGGCTTGCAAAAGGAAAACAGCGTCTTCCAGTGGTTCCTGGGTCAGGGGGTAGCGCTCACTGTTCCTGGAGCGCTGGTCAGGGGGCAAATTCACAGGCAAGCCCTTGGAGATCTTTCAGCAGAGTTTGGCACAAAGTTTCAATAAGCAAAAGTCTTTGGTAGTCTTTTCTTCCCTCTCCTTTGGCAGCAAGGCACCAGACACAGGCCAGAGTCAGCACTCCTCCTTGTAGTCCTTCCAGGTCCTTCTCTTCGGGCAGAGTTTCTTCTGTAGCACAAACAGGATCTAATTTACAAGGAGCAGGGCTCCTTCTTTTATACCCAGTTTCTTTTGTTCTAGCAAGCCAGGGGGGCCTCTGCATAACTGCTCCAGTCTCTGAGCACTTGTTGTGGGTACTTCTGGCTTCTGCATTCAGTGTGAGGGCAGGCACATCAGCCGCTCCCCAGGGGGGCGGAGCCGGCATTGTGAAGGCAGGGGCAGCTTGAGCACTTTCAGGGGAAACTCCCACCACCCACTAAGGGGTCATCCTGCTAATCACTACCTGTCAACTCCCAGCCCTGTCACTCACACACACCAGACAGTCAGATCCACATCCAAGCAGAGGCGGGCTGAAATGGTTAGGCCAGCAAATGCTAACTTTCTAAAAGTAGCATTTGCAAACACAGGATATTAAAATAAACTTTACTAAAAGAAGTATTTTATTATTCTGAGTTCAGGCATACTAAACATTAATTTCTACCATGTTCCCTGAGCCTGCTGGGATTATAGAGTGTAATAATTCCAGCAGCCCAACTGGCCTAGAAGGGAACTGGTAGCCTTACAATAGTGAAAAACGAATGTGGCAGTAATTCACTATTAGAACATGCCACACACATCAGGGCATGTTCTACCTTACACTTACAATGCACCCTGCCCTCAGGCCTCCCATAGGGGTGACTAATATGAAGTTAAGGGAAGGTTTAGGGGCTGGCAAGTGTGTGCACTTGCCCAGCCAGTGTGACAGTACCAGTCTGCACGTAGGTTCTGCAATGGCAGACCCTAGACACATTTTAAGGCTGCTTCTGTGGGTGGCGCAACCAGCGCTGCAGGCCCACTAGCAGTATTGGCATTCACAAGCCCTGGCACTCCTGGTGCACTTTACTAGGGACTAACAGTGAACCCAATGAACCAATCATGGACATCAATCACATGTACACTTTACAGTAGGGAGCACTTGCACTGCGGCACGGGTTGGCCGTGGCGCAGTGCCCTGAGTAGCAGACACCAGCAAAACATTTGAGGCACAACAGCAAAAAGTGGAAGGGAAACTCACGCCAAGGTGCCAGGTCTAACACGTGTCCCCTCCAGCTGAAATGTGGGGGGAACTACCCTTCCCCAGGGAGTTCCTCATCACTAAGGCGGAAAAATCTGGACAGACCATCAGCGTTGGCGTGATCTGTGCCAGGGCGGTGTTCCACCGTGAAGTCCATACCCTGTAGGGAGATGGACCACCTCAACAGTTTTGGGTTCTCACCCCTCATTTGCATCAACCATCTGAGGGGCCTGTGGTCTGTCTGAACCCGGAAGTGAGACCCAAACAAGTAGGGTCTTAGCTTCTTCAGTGCCCAGACCACAGCAAATGCTTCTCGCTCTATTGCACTCCACCTACTTTCCCGTGGAAGTAACCTCCTACTGATGAAGGCTACGGGTTGGTCCCAGCCCTCCTCAGTCATCTGTGAGAGAACAGCCCCTACACCATGCTCTGAAGCGTCTGTTTGCACTATGAATTCCTTGGAGAAATCAGGAGCCAGGAGCACGGGCGCCGTGCACATGGCAGTCTTCAGGGTGTCAAAAGCCTTCTGACAGGTGTCAGTCCAAATCACATTCCTGGGCTGCTTCTTAGAAGTCAGCTCTGTCAAGGGGGTCACAATAGTGCCATAGCCCTTGTGGGACTTGGCCCGCAGGGCAGGTTCACCCCTAAACTTTTTGCCTTATGTGTGACCCTGTGTCAGTGATTTCTGGGTCTCTGCGCACTTTTCCCTGGGTCCCAGAGTGAAAGTGCGTGCGTGTAGCATGGCTGGCCTGCCCTCCCATAGGAATGCATGGGGAATGTGTGTGTCCCTGGTAGTTCCTGATGCGTGGGGAGTGCAGGCTCGAGTTTAGTATGTGTAAACTCGTGAGAGTGAATGCTGCGAGATGATATATGCGGCATGTATGTGTCTAGAAGGGAAGTGCTACTTCTGGACATTGAGATATGTGTGCGTGTGCTGTGAGGGTGCTGGAGCGTGATTGGCTGGAGCTGGCTGGCATGCCAGGCTCCAGGAAGTCTGGATGGGTCTGCCCGGTGGTGAGTGGGAGATTAGCATGAGTGATGTGTGGGAGGAGTGTACCTGTGTCCTGGATGGGCTGGGTTTTCCCCACACAATGCTGGCTCCGCCCCCCTGTGGTGTGTCTAACGACCCTAGCCTCCCCAGTGAATGAAATGGGTGGTTGGGCCATTAAGAGTGCTCCAGAGCCAGCTGAAACTGGTTTTCCCCCCACCCTGCACCTTGAAACAAAGGATTTGTTACTATAAGAAGGGGCTGTGTCCCCTTAGAAAATGTTCTGCTTTTGGATCCTGCCAGAGGGGGCTGTTGCTGCTGCTGGGGCCAGGAGGACCGCCACTTGGACTGTCTCCCTGCCTGGAGACCCAGTGTGCTGGCTCTGGCCCAGCCTTGCCCCCCCTGCCTGCCTCCAGCCCCTGCTGGAGCCCTGTCCTGTCCTCCAGTGCTGGGGAGCACTGAGGACTTCGTTGCCTGCAGCCTGAAAGCGCTGCTCTCTGCCCTTCAGCGCTAGGAGCGCTGAGATTGCCTGCCTAGCGCTTGGAAACGCTGGATTTTACCCCTAGCGCCTGGGAGCGCTTTTTGCTGCTGTTTAGCACTTACGAGCGCTTATTTGTGCCTGCAGCGCTTGGGAGCGCTGTGGTCTGCAGAGGCCGGTGCCCACCCGGCATCCGATCGCCCCGTGTGGCGAGTTGACAGCGCGGGTGCCACCCCGCTTATTGCTGTGGTGTTGTGCCGATTTATTGATCTACGAGGGAGCCCACTCCTCGGATCATCTGGGAGCCCGCCTGCCTGCCTGAAACGGGCCGCCGCGCTGCCCGCGACGACCCGGAAGTGTTCCGGCCGGCCGGCCAATCAGAGCGCGGCCCCGGGAGAAGCAACCGGAAGTTCCGCCTCGCCGCCGGGAGAGGAGAGCCCAGCAGCGAGGAGAGCAGAGAAAAGGTGCCGGCAAGGCTCCGTCGCGGTGAGGAGAGCCCCGCCGCCCAGGAGAGCCCCGGGACCAGCGGGAGAGACCCGCCTCCGCTGGAGAGCCCAGCGCGAACCCGGTAGGTGCCTGCAGAGGAGGGGGGAGTGTCGGGACACATTGCCGGTGCCCGCCCCGCCCCCTCTCTGTAGCGCGACCTCGCGCCTTTGTGTTTTGAGCCTGAGGGCTCAGGGGGCACTTGTGAGCGACCCGAGTCCCCAAGAGGGGGACTCCAACCCGAGCCAGAGAGGCTCCACCGAGAGAAAGCACCTCCGCGTTTGTGGAGCCACGAGGTGCCCCGGGGGCACCAGTAGCGTTAGAGCCCAGCGAGGCTCTTGGCCAGCATTATTGCTTTGGGTCCCCAGAGCGAGGGACCCCCCAGCCCAGCGAGGCTGTACCTTTCTGTTGCTGGAGCCCTGAGAGGCTCAGCAGCCCCCCTTGCTGGGGAGAGAGCCTAAGAGAGGCTCACCAGTGCCACAGTGGTGGTTCTTTGAGCCCAGAGAGGCTCCAACTTTGCGCTAACTTTCCCTGCTCCAGTTGCCCAGCACTTTGTGGGCAACTGCCACGTTTAGGCCCTGACATTGGGACACCGGGACAGTCACAGGTGGTGACTGGTGAGTTTGGGGAAATTGGTATTTGTTCTGCACCTCTGAATGTATTGATTATGCGTCATGTGCCTTTACACCTCTGAATGTTACGGCATCATGTGTTTTGCTTACACCTCTGAATGGGTAGATTATTCATCATGTGTTCTCTTTGTCCTTTTACACCTCTGAATGTTACGACATCATGTGTGTTGCTTTTGCACCCCTACAGGTAGTGTGACGTGTAGGTGGTTGTTTTCTCCCTAGTACAGGTGGTGCTAGTGAGGCCCTGTTACCAGTAATTACTGGTTGTATGCTATTACTGAAGGTATTGCTAAAGTGCTATTACTGAAAGTATTGCTTTATTACTGAAGGTATTGCTTTATTACTGAAAGTATTGCTGCTAAAAGTGTTGATACCCTTGACAGTGGTTCCAGTGGCCCTGTCCTGTACAAATATCCCTTGTAAATTCCGCCCGTGCCTGTTGGCACAGTGTAACAAGATGTGTGTTTTATCTGATGTATATTTATTATAATACAAAGGCTATTTTTACATAACCTTGTGTGGAGTTTCCTTTGTGGTGGGCCTTTAGTTGTTGTTGCTGGGGTGCGTGCGCAAATACTTAACCTACATCGCCTCCAAGTTTAGCCTTGCTGCTCGCGCCACGTTACCTAGAGGGTGAGTAGGGGTTATCTTGGCGTGTAACTCCCTTGCCCTGACTTGGGTGTGGTGGTCTCTGACTGACTTTGGCGAAAGCCCTGGCCAGCCGGGGATCCCATTTCCAACATTGGCGGCAAGCGGTGGGATAAGGATTTGTGTTTGCCTTGTACCACAGTAGCAGCTGGCCGCACTTCAAAGCTCTACATTTGTTAGATAACCACATTTTGGGGATTATTGTTTTTGGTGAAATTCCATTGTTTCTTCTCCTGAAGAGTGTCATTTTATAATTGTGTTCAGTACATTTGTCCCCCGCCCTGCTTCCAGAGTTTGGTACCTGTGTCACTTTTGGTCAGGTTGAGAAGTCAGGGGTGGTAGAAACTGCCTTACCGATCCGAGGGGAGGGTGTGTGTGGATGAATGGTGTGTTTCCCGGGACGCATGAGTGAGTTCTTTTTTTAAGGAGAGTGTGGAAGTTTTGGAATTGTGTACTCCTACTTCAGATTGCTAGATCCCTTGTGTTGCACGTGTCTGTGAGCATCCTGTCAAGATGGAATTTCCTTTTAACCTTTGTGGCCTGTTTAAGTACAGTGTGCATGAGTTGGTACGGTTATGTAAGGAGAGAGACATCCCAGTGAGTGAGTCAGACACCCAGTCCAAGCTTAGGGATAACATGATCCTGTGGCAGAAGAGTGACTGGGAGCGTGAGCACAGTGAGAGGGAGAGGGCCCGGACCGCACACCATGAGGGTGGTGGGTCTGAGGGGAGCCCTGAAGAGTCTGATGTGGAGAGTGAGTGTGACAGTGGATGGGCGCCAGCAGAGAGTGAGTACCCCCTAGATAGGGAGTCCCTTGCTGGGTCCAGTGTCAGGTGTAGCACCCCATCCCTTTCCCTGTCCCCAGAGGAGTGGGTGGATAGGAGAGAAGAGAGGGAGCACCAGCTGGCCATGGAGAAGCTCCGGTTAGAGTATGCCAGAGAGATGGCGCAGCTGGGTGTGAATGAGCGGACTGCAGAGGCTGAGAGGGCCTTGGCCAGGGAGAAGATAGCCCTAGAGTGTAGGTTATCCCCTGACCGCAGTCTTAATTTTCTGGATCCCCCAGGGAGGGTTGAGTCCAGTGGTGGCAGCTATGTAAATCTCAGTCTAGAAAGTCCCAGTTCCCAGAGTATGGTTCCTGTTTCCCCAGAGGAGGAGAATAGGTTGAGGTTTAGGAACCTTAGGAAACCGTCTCACCAGTCTTGGGTAGACTTTGAGGATGACTGTTGTGGAGCCCTGTGTGATTGGGTACGGGAGCCCACGAAATGTGATTGGGACATATTGTTTGATATGTTTCTCAGAGAGCAGTTGCTCAGTGTTGTTTATCCAGGATTGCGCCAACACCTAGTAGGGTGTGGATTGTCTGAACCATCTGACCTGGCAGAGGAAGCAGACCGCTGGGAAAGGGCCAGAGGTTCTGTAGAGTCATTGGTGAGTGACTCCGAAAGTAGTGGGTCAGGGATCTTCCAGCCCAGCGTGGTGGAAGAGGCTCAGTGTAGCCCAGCTAGGTCCCAGTATAGTGAGAAGGGTGTAGGGGCTGACTGCCTGGCTCAGTGGAGCAGGAGTCAGTGGGTGGCTGAGAGCCCCCCGAGGCCCGAAGCCCTGTCTCAGAACCTGGGTGGTTTCTTGAGGGAACACCAGGTTGGGGACCTAGGCTGTCCTGTTAGCCCATTTGAGGAGGATCTCCTAGTGAGTAGAGGACCTGGAGCGTCTGTAACCAGAGCTCCTGTGGTTCTAGAGTCCGGCAGTGTCGCTCCAGTTGGGAGGGCACAGAAGTCCGAAGTGAGGAGTGATTGGGGGATGAGTTTCCCAGTGGATGCACCAGTGGACCAGAGACTAGCCAGTTGGGCTAGATCTTCTTGGAGGGACCCGGGTGGTGCCACTTCTGGTCTGGGGGATCGTCACGCACTGTCAGGTGGACAGAGGGCGGGAGATCTGCGCCAGACAGACAGTCACACAACAGATGTGTCATTTGTTAGCCTCAGAGGGATTGTGTGTGAGTCCCCAGAAGTCCTGGAGTGCCAGGCAGTTGTTCCACCAAAGGTTTTAGACCGGAGGTTGGATGGCCAGGTTCAGGATCAGCCTGACCTGAAGGGTAGGACGACTGTAACCAGTGTCCTGACCGGTTCTTCCTCCAGAGGAACTTCTCCAGGTGGGAGAGGGCAGACCTCTGGAAGGGGGTGCAGAGGGTGGGAGAGCCCACCTCTGACCCCGGTGCAACCTGAGGGGTTAAACCCTAGGTTGGAATGGCGTTCTAGGTGTCCCCCTCGCACGGGGAGGAGGAACCCTAAAAGAAGAGGAAAGGGGAGGAGCGCCTTCCCTGAGACTCCTGGTCCACCTGAGGTTGTAGACCCTAGGCTGGAGAACCAGTGGCAGTCTAGCCCTGTCTTGCAGACAGGAGGAGTGGAGAATGGCTACTATGGGCCTGGGGTTACTACCCCCCACTTCGTGAGTAGGCAGGAACCAGTGGCACCTGGGTGGCCTAGGGCCTGGTCCTGGCCGCGGACAGCTGAGGAGTACCAGTGGGGTAGCCCAGCTGGTCCTTACAGTAGCTTTAGAAGGAACCCTAGGGGTTCACCGTGGCATAGAACAGGAGGGTGTCCCGGCAGTGGCGGGCCTGCGTCCGTGTTCTATCGCCCCAAGCAGGGAAGTCCATCACGGTGGTGATTGTTCTCCCCTGCGTTTTGGCTGGAAGGGGGTTATGTGGGACTTGGCCCGCAGGGCAGGTTCACCCCTAAACTTTTTGCCTTATGTGTGACCCTGTGTCAGTGATTTCTGGGTCTCTGCGCACTTTTCCCTGGGTCCCAGAGTGAAAGTGCGTGCGTGTAGCATGGCTGGCCTGCCCTCCCATAGGAATGCATGGGGAATGTGTGTGTCCCTGGTAGTTCCTGATGCGTGGGGAGTGCAGGCTCGAGTTTAGTATGTGTAAACTCGTGAGAGTGAATGCTGCGAGATGATATATGCGGCATGTATGTGTCTAGAAGGGAAGTGCTACTTCTGGACATTGAGATATGTGTGCGTGTGCTGTGAGGGTGCTGGAGCGTGATTGGCTGGAGCTGGCTGGCATGCCAGGCTCCAGGAAGTCTGGATGGGTCTGCCCGGTGGTGAGTGGGAGATTAGCATGAGTGATGTGTGGGAGGAGTGTACCTGTGTCCTGGATGGGCTGGGTTTTCCCCACACAATGCTGGCTCCGCCCCCCTGTGGTGTGTCTAACGACCCTAGCCTCCCCAGTGAATGAAATGGGTGGTTGGGCCATTAAGAGTGCTCCAGAGCCAGCTGAAACTGGTTTTCCCCCCACCCTGCACCTTGAAACAAAGGATTTGTTACTATAAGAAGGGGCTGTGTCCCCTTAGAAAATGTTCTGCTTTTGGATCCTGCCAGAGGGGGCTGTTGCTGCTGCTGGGGCCAGGAGGACCGCCACTTGGACTGTCTCCCTGCCTGGAGACCCAGTGTGCTGGCTCTGGCCCAGCCTTGCCCCCCCTGCCTGCCTCCAGCCCCTGCTGGAGCCCTGTCCTGTCCTCCAGTGCTGGGGAGCACTGAGGACTTCGTTGCCTGCAGCCTGAAAGCGCTGCTCTCTGCCCTTCAGCGCTAGGAGCGCTGAGATTGCCTGCCTAGCGCTTGGAAACGCTGGATTTTACCCCTAGCGCCTGGGAGCGCTTTTTGCTGCTGTTTAGCGCTTACGAGCGCTTATTTGTGCCTGCAGTGCTTGGGAGCGCTGTGGTCTGCAGAGGCCGGTGCCCACCCGGCATCCGATCGCCCCGTGTGGCGAGTTGACAGCGCGGGTGCCACCCCGCTTATTGCTGTGGTGTTGTGCCGATTTATTGATCTACGAGGGAGCCCACTCCTCGGATCATCTGGGAGCCCGCCTGCCTGCCTGAAACGGGCCGCCGCGCTGCCCGCGACGACCCGGAAGTGTTCCGGCCGGCCGGCCAATCAGAGCGCGGCCCCGGGAGAAGCAACCGGAAGTTCCGCCTCGCCGCCGGGAGAGGAGAGCCCAGCAGCGAGGAGAGCAGAGAAAAGGTGCCGGCAAGGCTCCGTCGCGGTGAGGAGAGCCCCGCCGCCCAGGAGAGCCCCGGGACCAGCGGGAGAGACCCGCCTCCGCTGGAGAGCCCAGCGCGAACCCGGTAGGTGCCTGCAGAGGAGGGGGGAGTGTCGGGACACATTGCCGGTGTCCGCCCCGCCCCCTCTCTGTAGCGCGACCTCGCGCCTTTGTGTTTTGAGCCTGAGGGCTCAGGGGGCACTTGTGAGCGACCCGAGTCCCCAAGAGGGGGACTCCAACCCGAGCCAGAGAGGCTCCACCGAGAGAAAGCACCTCCGCGTTTGTGGAGCCACGAGGTGCCCCGGGGGCACCAGTAGCGTTAGAGCCCAGCGAGGCTCTTGGCCAGCATTATTGCTTTGGGTCCCCAGAGCGAGGGACCCCCCAGCCCAGCGAGGCTGTACCTTTCTGTTGCTGGAGCCCTGAGAGGCTCAGCAGCCCCCCTTGCTGGGGAGAGAGCCTAAGAGAGGCTCACCAGTGCCACAGTGGTGGTTCTTTGAGCCCAGAGAGGCTCCAACTTTGCGCTAACTTTCCCTGCTCCAGTTGCCCAGCACTTTGTGGGCAACTGCCACGTTTAGGCCCTGACATTGGGACACCGGGACAGTCACAGGTGGTGACTGGTGAGTTTGGGGAAATTGGTATTTGTTCTGCACCTCTGAATGTATTGATTATGCGTCATGTGCCTTTACACCTCTGAATGTTACGGCATCATGTGTTTTGCTTACACCTCTGAATGGGTAGATTATTCATCATGTGTTCTCTTTGTCCTTTTACACCTCTGAATGTTACGACATCATGTGTGTTGCTTTTGCACCCCTACAGGTAGTGTGACGTGTAGGTGGTTGTTTTCTCCCTAGTACAGGTGGTGCTAGTGAGGCCCTGTTACCAGTAATTACTGGTTGTATGCTATTACTGAAGGTATTGCTAAAGTGCTATTACTGAAAGTATTGCTTTATTACTGAAGGTATTGCTTTATTACTGAAAGTATTGCTGCTAAAAGTGTTGATACCCTTGACAGTGGTTCCAGTGGCCCTGTCCTGTACAAATATCCCTTGTAAATTCCGCCCGTGCCTGTTGGCACAGTGTAACAAGATGTGTGTTTTATCTGATGTATATTTATTATAATACAAAGGCTATTTTTACATAACCTTGTGTGGAGTTTCCTTTGTGGTGGGCCTTTAGTTGTTGTTGCTGGGGTGCGTGCGCAAATACTTAACCTACATCGCCTCCAAGTTTAGCCTTGCTGCTCGCGCCACGTTACCTAGAGGGTGAGTAGGGGTTATCTTGGCGTGTAACTCCCTTGCCCTGACTTGGGTGTGGTGGTCTCTGACTGACTTTGGCGAAAGCCCTGGCCAGCCGGGGATCCCATTTCCAACAGCCCTTGACAAACCTCCTGTAATACCCAGTGAGCCCCAGGAAGGCTCTCACTGCAGTCTGGGTCTTGGGGGGTTCCCAAGCCAGGATGGTCTCAATTTTGGGTTGCAAGGGTGCCACCTTGCCACTCCCCACTTGGTGTCCCAAGTACACCACTGAACCCTGCCCAATCTGGCACTTGCTTGCCTTGATTGTGAGGCCTGCCTTGCGCAGTGCCATCAACACTTCCCAGAGGTGTCGCAGGTGTTCTGGCCAGGTGCCACTGAACACTGCGATGTCATCCAGGTAGGCGGCACTGAACTCATCCAGCCCAACCAACACCTGGTTGACCAACCTCTGAAAGGTGGCAGGGGCATTCTTCATCCCAAATGGCATAACCCGGAACTGGAAATGCCCATCTGGTGTGGAGAATGCTGACCTCTCCTTTGCCCCATCGGTCAAGGCGATCTGCCAGTACCCAGACGTTAAATCAAACGTGCTGAGGAACCGGGCAGCCCCTAGCCGATCAATGAGCTCATCAGCTCTGGGGATAGGGTGCGCGTCAGTCTTGGTGACTGAATTGAGTCCTCTGTAGTCCACACAGAACCGGAGTTCAGGTGTGGCTCCCGGCGCAGCAGCCTTTGGGACCAAGACCACGGGGCTGGACCAAGGACTGCTGGAAGACTCAACCACCCTAAGAGCAAGCATCTTGGAGACCTCCTCCTTGATGCAGGCCCTGACCCTGTCAGTCACTCTGTAAGCCTTGTGCTTCACAGGTAAGCTGTCTCCTGTGTCCACATCATGGACGCACCAATCTGTGACACTAGGAACCAGGGAGAACCGATCTGGAAACTGCCCCAGCAATTGGCGGCAGTCTTCCTGTTGCTCAGGGGTCAGGGTGGGTGAGAGGTTAACTCCATCCACTGACCCATCTTTCTCACAGGCCACTAAGAGGTCAGGAAGAGGCTCAGACTCCTCTTCCATTCCATCATCAGTGGCCAACAGCATGCCCACTTCGGACCTTTTCAAGTGGGGCTTGAGGCGGTTGACATGTAAGACCCTTAAAGGATTCCTGGGCGTCTTCATGTCCACCAAGTATGTCACTGAGCTCTTGCGCTCCACAACCTCAAATGGGCCTGTCCACTTATCCTGAAGTGCACAGGGTTCCACTGGGGCCAAGACATACACCTCTTGACCAGGCTGAAGCTCTACCAGAGTGGCATTCTGGTCGTACCACCGCTTCATCTCCTCCTGGCTAGCTTCCAGATTTGCCTCAGCAAGTTGTCTGAAGCGCCTGGTTTGGTTTCTGAAGGCCAGCATGTAGCTATATACATTCTGGGGAGGTTTCCTGGGAGATTGCTCCCAGCCTTCCTTTACCAAACTCAGTGGT
Source organism: Lissotriton helveticus (assembly GCF_964261635.1). Taxonomy (NCBI): domain Eukaryota; kingdom Metazoa; phylum Chordata; class Amphibia; order Caudata; family Salamandridae; genus Lissotriton; species Lissotriton helveticus. Next base: position 68,793,658 of record NC_136063.1, read on the forward strand.
CCTCTCACGGGGTGACCATACAGCAGCTCAAAGGGGCTGAACCCTAGAGACTTCTGTGGCACCTCGCGGTATGCAAAGAGCAGGCATGGTAAGAGGACGTCCCATTTACGCCTCATTGGACCTTCCAGGCCCATGATCATGCCCTTCAGGGTTCGGTTGAATCTTTCAACCAACCCATTTCCTTGGGGATGGTAAGGGGTGGTGAACTTGTAGGTTACACCACACTCTTGCCAAAGGGACTTCATATACTTGGAAATGAAGTTGGTCCCCCTGTCGCTCACCACCTCTAGAGGGAATCCCACTCTGGAGAAAATTCCCATCAGTGCACGCCCCACCACGGGGGCCGTCACTGTCCTCAGAGGGATGGCTTCAGGGTACCGGGTGGCATGATCCACCAAGACCAGGATGAACCTGTTGCCCATGGCTGTCTTGGGGTCCAGAGGCCCAACAATGTCAATACCCACTCGTTGGAATGGAGTACTGACCACAGGGAAGGGTTGGAGGGGAGCCTTGATCTTCCCTCCGCTCTTCCCACTTGCCTGGCAAGTTGGACAGGTCCTACAATGAGCATCTGAGCTCTTGTGCATTTGGGGCCAGTAGTGGGTGACAAGCCTGTCATAGCTCTTGTCCATCCCCAAATGTCCTGCTAAAGGCACATCATGAGCCAGTCCCAGTAGGAAGGCTCTGAACTTCTGGGGTACCACCAGCACACGGGCTGACCCAGGTTCAGCAGCCTTAGGCTCTGAGTACAGGAGGTCATTCTCCCAGTACACATAATGTGTTTTGGCCTGAACACCATTGGCCTGGTCTGCAGCCTGCTGCCGCATACCCACGAGAGAAGGGCATTCTTTCTGCTCCCTGCAGAATTCCTCCCTGGAGGGGCCTCCTTCTTGCTGCCAATGGGTCAGCTCAGGCAGGTCCCCCAGTTCGGCAATCTGTTCCCCAGTAGGCTCCAGGGCATCCCCCTCAAGGTCTGCTTCCTCCTGGACCGTGGGAACTTCAGGGGCCGGTTTCCCGCGCACCCTGCGCCTTCTCCCTAAGGCCGGTTCCTGGGCCTCTCCGTCAGGCCCCAGGACCTCTTGATCACCCCTACTGGCTGCCATTGACCGGGTGGTCACGCACGCCCAGTCAGGTAGACCCACCATCTTCAGGTGAGTCGTTTTCTCCACCTTTTCCCAAGGGGAGTCCTCCAAGTCGTTCCCTAGCAAACAGTCAACAGGCATGGCTTTCCTCACACAGACCTGCAGAGTACCAGAGACCCCCCCCCACTCGAAGGGAACTTGAGCCATCGGACACTGACTCTCTGAATTGTCAGCGTTGACAACCCTACAGTAGGCATGGGGTACAACCTGCTCTTGAGACACCAGGTGATGCCTCACTGCAGTCACACTGGCTCCTGTGTCTCTAAGAGCCTCAGCTTTCTTACCATTGATGGTAACCACCTGCCCATATTTTTTAGTGTTAGAGGGCAGGTAGCTTGTAGGGACCATCTCACTGTCTCCTAGTGAGACTAGGGTCATCTGAACAGGATCTCCACCCCCCGGGACCATCACTTCTTCTCCTAAGTGAACACTGGTCACTTGTCGGGGCGGAGCACCAGTGGGTGCTGGTTTTCCAAACAGGCGACACTTGGGGTCACTGGCTATGTGCCCCGGGTCACCACATTTGTAACAATTGAAGGGCCCCTTTGGAACAGGTCTACCTGTCGGGGCCCCATTCTGCTTTGGGGGTGGGGGAGGCTGAGAACCTTTCTGCTGGTCCCCTTGGGGATTACTTTGGGGGCCTTTTTGGAACCCTTTCTGTTTTCCCTTGTCCCGCCCACTCTTCTGCTGGGGACCCTGCCCACCCTTGGCGGAGTCTCCCACTGGACCCTTGTGGACCCTGGTGCTGAGCCAGCGGTCCGCCTCCTCAGCAAGCTTCCTCGGGTTGGACAACTTGCTATCAATCAGGTGCTGGCGTAACTCAGGAAAACATTGATCAGACAAGTGCTCCCATGCAATTAAATCAAAGAGACCTTGAAAATCATTCACTTTGTTACCCTTCACCCAACCATCCAGTGCTCTGCAAAAAAAAGTCACAAACTCCACATACGTACTCCCAGGCTGCTTATTACACCCCCTAAACTTCTGCCTATACATTTCAGGGGTAAGCCCATACCTGGTCATTAAAGCTTCTTTCATATGGGGATAGGATCTCTGGTCTTCAGTGGGCAAATCTAGCAGGGTGTCCCGCCCTTCGCTAAGGAACCTTCCCCATAACCCCGCTCCCCAATCCTTCTCAGGGACCCGGTGGGAAAGCATGGCTACCTCATATGCCCTAAACCACTGTCCTATGTCATCCCCCTTAAAGAAGTCTTTCACTACATCTTTGGGGATGTGCACTCTTGACTCTACCTGCACCGGCATTGCGCTGCCACCAGAGGGAGGATGATCCAAGGTTTTCTCTTTTAGACTCATCTCCCTCATTTTCACATCATACTCCAATTGGAGTTTTCGCTCTTCCAGAGCCATTCTTTTGCTTTCAAGCTCCATTTGGCCCTTTAAATTCAATTCTGCCATCTTTATCTCATGATCCCTGGTTGCTTGTCTGTCTGCCAGCTCCTCTGGCGACAGGCCTCTGCCAAAGCTGTGGACGCTGTCTGGTCGCTCAGGTATTACAAGATCTACAGGCGCATCTCTTGATTCACTCCAGGCTTTCAGGGCTCTGTGGAAATCCTCCTTGTTCCTGCACCCTGCATGTGGAACCTTGAATTTCTTTATAAAGCTCCACAGTTCTTTCCTCTTGTAGCCATCCAACTTTGATGGATCCCATTCTACCTCTGTTGGACTTTGGCCCTTAGGGCAGGTTCACCCCAAGACTTTTTGCTTGAAATGGTGACCTGGAGATGGTGATTTTTGGATTCTGCGCACTTTCACTGTGTCCCAGTGGAAAGTGCGTGCGCACTCTGAGTGCATGTGCTGAGCTAGGCCTGCCCGCCCATAGGAATGCATGGGGAATGTATGTGTCCCTGGTAGTTCCTGATGCGTGGGGTGTACAGGCTTGAGTCTGGTATGTGTGAACTCGTGTGAGTGAATGCTGCGCAACGGTGTATGCAGCATGTATGTGTCTAGTAGCGAAGCGCCATTTCTAGACATGGCTGTACGTGTGCTGTGAGGGTGCTGGCGTGTGATTGGCTGGAGCTGGCTGGCATGCCAGGCTCCAGGAAGTCTGGATGGGTCTGCCCGGTGGTGAGTGGGAGATTAGCATGAGTGATGTGTGGGAGGAGTGTACCTGTGTCCTGGATGGGCTGGGTTTTCCCCACACAATGCTGGCTCCGCCCCCCTGTGGTGTGTCTAATGACCCAAGCCCTGCCAGTGAATAGAGAGGGTGGTTGAGGTAAACAGAGTACTCAAGAACCAGCTGCGACTGGTTCCGCCCCCACTCTGCACCCTCAGACAAAGGAATGCACTGTATAAAAATGGGGCTGTGTCCCCACTGAAGTTGTTCTCTTCCAGGATCCTGAAGGGGCTGTTGCTGCTGCTGGGCCAGAGGACCGCCACTTGGGGTGTCTCCCTGCCTGGAGACCCAGTGTGCTGGCTCTGGGCCCAGCTTTGCCCCTTTGCCTGCCTACAAGGACTTTGCTGGGTCTTTTCCTGATTTATAGCGCTAGGAGCGCTTGGCTTTTCCTCCTAGCGCTTGGAAGCGCTTTGTTTCGTCCTAGCGCTGGGAGCGCTGTGGTTTGTGCCCCCTAGCGCTTGAGAGCGCTTTATATAGACCCCGAGGCGCTTGGGAGCGCTTTTGTAAGGCAGGTGCCCACCCTGCATTTTGCCTGCTCTAGCGGCTGCCCACGCCGCATATTTGCGTGGTTATCGATCTACGAGGGAGCCCACTCCTCGGATCCTCTGGGAAGCCGCCTGCCTGCCTAAATCGGGCCGCCGCGCTGCCCGCGGTGACCCGGAAGTGAAGGGCCGACCGGCCAATCGCAGCGCGGCCCAGGAAAGGCCGACCGGAAGTCCCGCCCCGCAGCCGCGACCTGGAAGTCAGGCAGGCCGGGGGCAGGAGAGAGTGAAGCCGGAAGCTGCTGCCTTCACGGGGCTCCCGGGACCGAGGGAGAGCCCCGGAGTGCCGTCAGGAGTCAGAGGCAGAGAGCTCTGCAGCCGCCGACGAGACGCGGTGAGTGTTTCCCGGGAGGAGGGGGGGCGTCGGGGCCAGTTCAGAGGCCTCTGTGAGTCCGAGTCCCCCAGGAAGAGACTCCGCCGGCCCCCGAGTCCACGAGGGACTCCAGCTAAAGGGGCGTCTGCCCAGTTCAGAGCCCGGTGGGGCTGAAGTACTGACTCCTAGGCCCCATTGTTGTTGCAAGCCCAGAGGAGGTTCGAGGGGCATTTCATTGAGTCAGAGCCCTGAGAGGCTCTTGTGCCCATAATTGTGTTTTGAGCCCAGAGAGGCTCAAGAAGGGCATTTGGTGTTCGTTGAGCCTAGTGAGAGGCTCGAGGCACCCCCAGTGTTCCCGGGTCCCCCGTGAGGGACCCCAACAGCCCAGTGAGGCTGCACCTTTTTGGTTGAAGAGCCCCGAGAGGCTCAGAGGGGACATTTTCTTGCTTTAAGAGCCCAGAGAGGCTCTGAGAGGGCCATTCGTTTTGTGAGCCCAGAGAGGCTCTGCAGTGCCACAGTGGTGGTTCTTGAGCCAGAGAGGCTCCAACGTTGCCCTAACTTTCCCTGCACCAGTTGCCCAGCACTTTGTGGGCAACTGCTACGTTTAGGCCCCCCCTGACATTGGACACAGGGCGTCCTAGCCCCAGAGAGGCCAGTTGGCCTAGGGACAGTCACAGGTGGTGACTTACGTGAGTTTGGCGCAATTGTTATTGTTTTTGCACCTCTGAATGTATTGTTTATGCGTCATGTGCCTTTACACCTCTGAATGAATGTTATGCATTGCATCATGTGTTTTCCTCTTACACCCCTACAGGTATTGTAATACATAGGTGGTTGTTTTCTCCCTAGTACAGGTGGTGCTAGTGAGGTCCTGGTTACCAGTGATTACTGGTTGTGTGCTATTTTGTGCTATATTCTATGTACTAAGTGCTATTTCTGAAAGTGCTACTTCTGATTCCTGACAGTGGTCCAGGTGGCCCTGTCTTGTACATATCCCCTGTAAATTCTGCCCGTGCCCCTGGCACATTGTAAAGTGTGTGTTTTATCTAATGTGTTTTGGTGTAATACAAAGGCTATTTTTATATAACCTTGTGTGGAGTTTCCTTTGTGGTGGGCCTTTGGTTGTTGTTGCTGGGGTGCGTGCGCAAATACTTAACCTACATCGCCTCCAAGTTTAGCCTTGCTGCTCGCGCCACGTTACCTAGAGGGTGAGTAGGGGCTATCTTGGCGTGTAACTCCCTTGCCCTGACTTGGGTGTGGTGGTCTCTGACTGACTTTGGCGAAAGCCCTGGCCAGCCGGGGATCCCATTTCCAACAACCTCCAACACCTCAGAGGTCAGGGATTCCGCCCCATCAACGCTGTTTGTGCCAGGCATGCTTGCAACACTAGGGATCTTCTTCTTTAGCAAAATTAAAAATCAAAAAGTCTGTGGCTAAGATACTGGACTGTAATCACTATGCAATGGTCAGTAGCTAAGGTAAAACACTGCAAATGTAAATTTGCGAATCCTCACCGCTGCGTCCAATGTAGGAAGGGGGAGTCTCTGGTTGGCGCAGTGCAACACTGGCGACAATCAGGGCCTCTCTCTTCCTCGTCAGGGCTGAGGGTTACCTTCAAGACAACCTCTGCTTACCCTCTAGGTAGTGTGGCTTAAGCAGTCTTAGGCTAATCTCTGGGGCATGTAGGGTTAAACATTTGCAACATTACACCATCACCACCAACCCACCACACAATGACACCAAACTGTATTTTGTAAAAATATATGTTCTTTATATAAATCTCAAGCAGGCTTGTAAATACAGTTGTCAAACTTTCCATAGCGGTTCCAGTTTACTTAGTTGGGTTGCCACAGTTCTTTCTAGCAATAGGCAATCTTAGCGTTTCAAAGCAGTTCTTTTCTTCCCCCAGTTCGATATGATCTGGGGCGGTCTTGGTTAATGTCCTCAGGAAGGCGGGGTGCCTGCTGAAGCCTCAGCGCGCCTTCGGGGATCAGACTGGGCTCGACCGGCTCGGGCTCACGCTTCTAGCGGGAGCGGCGGCAGGTCAGGTCAGTTCCGCCTCTCTCTGCGAGCTGCACGGCTGTGCGCGGCTGGCGGGGGAGAGAGCGGGGGCCCTGGGAGCGCTCCACAAGCGGCTCCTAGAGCTGAGCGAGGCGGAGGGCGGTGCGAGCGAGGCTGGCAAAGGCTCGCACCGCGGGGCAATTCAACAGTACCTTTTCTTGCTGAGATAGTCTAGGCGCAGGTCGGCTCGGTGGTCCACGTCGCGGTGTCTTCCTCCCGGGGTTGGAGCGAGCGGCGGCTCGGCTCTGGCTCGGAGGTTGGCGTTGCGGCGCGGGCTGGGCCACAGGGACAAAGCGCCTTGAGATTTCCTGACCAGGAGGGCACACGCAGAGGGCAGAGATCCTCGGCGCAGGCCTCTGTTAATCCAGGCGACGTTCGGGCACCCCACGCAACAGCTGTTCCTCGGACAGCGGCGGCGCGTTCAGGGGCACACAGACACGAAGGGGTGCAAGCAGGCACCGGGCACCACCCTTCTTCACGTTGCGAGCTGCAGCTCGGGGTCAGTCACGGTGTTCAGATCAGCTGGGCTGGTCCTCACGATGCTTCTGGGCCAGGCAGGCGGCAGTCACTTTGCTTAGAGGACGGGCAGCTCCCAGAGCGCTGCTGAGGAGCGCGATGGACACAGCGCGCTCCGCTTTTTCCTGGGGAGGCTTGCAAAAGGAAAACAGCGTCTTCCAGTGGTTCCTGGGTCAGGGGGTAGCGCTCACTGTTCCTGGAGCGCTGGTCAGGGGGCAAGTTCACAGGCAAGCCCTTGGAGATCTTTCAGCAGAGTTTGGCACAAAGTTTCAATAAGCAAAAGTCTTTGGTAGTCTTTTCTTCCCTCTCCTTTGGCAGCAAGGCACCAGACACAGGCCAGAGTCAGCACTCCTCCTTGTAGTCCTTCCAGGTCCTTCTCTTCGGGCAGAGTTTCTTCTGTAGCACAAACAGGATCTAATTTACAAGGAGCAGGGCTCCTTCTTTTATACCCAGTTTCTTTTGTTCTAGCAAGCCAGGGGGGCCTCTGCATAACTGCTCCAGTCTCTGAGCACTTGTTTTGGGTACTTCTGGCTTCTGCATTCAGTGTGAGGGCAGGCACATCAGCCGCTCCCCAGGGGGGCGGAGCCGGCATTGTGAAGGCAGGGGCAGCTTGAGCACTTTCAGGGGAAACTCCCACCACCCACTAAGGGGTCATCCTGCTAATCACTACCTGTCAACTCCCAGCCCTGTCACTCACACACACCAGACAGTCAGATCCACATCCAAGCAGAGGCGGGCTGAAATGGTTAGGCCAGCAAATGCTAACTTTCTAAAAGTAGCATTTGCAAACACAGGATATTAAAATAAACTTTACTAAAAGAAGTATTTTATTATTCTGAGTTCAGGCATACTAAACATTAATTTCTACCATGTTCCCTGAGCCTGCTGGGATTATAGAGTGTAATAATTCCAGCAGCCCAACTGGCCTAGAAGGGAACTGGTAGCCTTACAATAGTGAAAAACGAATTTGGCAGTAATTCACTATTAGAACATGCCACACACATCAGGGCATGTTCTACCTTACACTTACAATGCACCCTGCCCTCAGGCCTCCCATAGGGGTGACTAATATGAAGTTAAGGGAAGGTTTAGGGGCTGGCAAGTGTGTGCACTTGCCCAGCCAGTGTGACAGTACCAGACTGCACGTAGGTTCTGCAATGGCAGACCCTAGACACATTTTAAGGCTGCTTCTGTGGGTGGCGCAACCAGCGCTGCAGGCCCACTAGCAGTATTGGCATTCACAAGCCCTGGCACTCCTGGTGCACTTTACCAGGGACTAACAGTGAACCCAATGAACCAATCATGGACATCAATCACATGTACACTTTACAGTAGGGAGCACTTGCACTGCGGAACGGGTTGGCCGTGGCGCAGTGCCCTGAGTAGCAGACACCAGCAAAACATTTGAGGCACAACAGCAAAAAGTGGAAGGGAAACTCACGCCAAGGTGCCAGGTCTAACACGGATGATTGGGGGGAGCAGATGGTGCAGGGTGAGTGTCAGGAGCAGATGGTGCAGGGTGAGTCTCAGGAGCAGATGGTGCAGGGTGAGTGTCACAGGAGCAGATGGTGCAGGGTGAGTGTCAGGAGCAGATGGTGCAGGGTGAGTCTCAGGAGCAGATGGTGCAGGGTGAGTGTCAGGAGCAGATGGTGCAGGGTGAGTCTCATGAGCAGATGGTGCAGGGTGAGTGTCACAGGAGCAGATGGTGCAGGGTGAGTGTCAGGAGCAGACGGTGCAGGCTGAGTGTCAGGAGCAGATAGTGCAGGGTGAGTCGTGGGAACAGATGGTGCAGGGTGAGTGTCAGGAGCAGATGGTGCAGGCTGAGTGTCAGGAACAGATGGTGCAGGGTGAGTGTCAGGAGCAGATGGTGCAGGGTGAGTGTCAGGAGCAGATGGTGCAGGGTGAGTGTCAGGAGCAGATGGTGCAGGGTGAGTCGTGGGAACAGATGGTGCAGGGTGAGTGTCAGGAGCAGATGGTGCAGGGTGAGTATCAGGAGCAGATGGTGCAGGGTGAGTGTCAGGAGCAGACGGTGCAGGGTGAGTGTCACGAGCAGACGGTGCAGGGTGAGTGTCAGGAGCAGATGGTGCAGGGTGAGTGTCAGGAGCCGATGGTGCAGGGTGGGTGTCACAGGAGCAGATGGTGCAGGGTGAGTGTCAGGAGCGGATGGTGCAGGGTGAGTGTCAGGAGCAGATGTTGCAGGGTGAGTGTCAGGAGCAGACGGTGCAGGGTGAGTGTCAGGAGCAGATGGTGCAGGGTGAGTGTCAGGAGCAGATGGTGCAGGGTGAGTGTCAGGAGCAGACAGTGCATGGTGAGTGTCACGAGCAGATGGAGCAGGGTGAGTGTCAGGAGCAGATGGTGCAGGGTGAGTGTCAGGAGCCGATGGTGCAGGGTGAGTGTCACAGGAGCAGATGGTGCAGGGTGAGTGTTAGGAGCAGATGGTGCAGGGTGAGTGTCACAGGAGCAGATGGTGCAGGGTGAGTGTTAGGAGCAGATGGTGCAGGGTGATTGTTAGGAGCAGATGGTGCAGGGTGAGTGTCAGGAGCAGACAGTGCAGGGTGAGTGTCAGGAGCAGACAGTGCAGGGTGATTGTCAGGAGCAGATGGTGCAGGGTGAGTGTCAGGAGCAGAAATTGCAGGGTGAGTGTCAGGAGCTGAAGGTACAGGGTGAGTGTCACAGGAGCAGATGGTGAAAGGTGAGTGTCAGGAGCAAATGGTGCAGGGTGATTGTCAGGAGCCGATGGTGCAGGGTGAGTGTCAGGAGCAGATGGTGCAGGGTGAGTGTCAGGAGCAGATGGTGCAGGGTGAGTGTCACAGGAGCAGATGGTGCAGGGTGAGTGTTAGGAGCAGATGGTGCAGGGTGAGTGTCACAGGAGCAGATGGTGCAGGGTGATTGTCAGGAGCCGATGGTGCAGGGTGAGTGTCAGGAGCAGATGGTGCAGGGTGAGTGTCAGGAGCCGATGGTGCAGGGTGAGTGTCACAGGAGCAGATGGTGCAGGGTGAGTGTTAGGAGCAGATGGTGCAGGGTGAGTGTCACAGGAGTAGATGGTGCAGGGTGAGTGTCAGGAGCGGATGGTGCAGGGTGAGTGTCAGGAGCAGATGGTGCAGGGTGATTGTCAGGAGCAGATGGTGCAGGGTGAGTGTCAGGAGCAGATGGTGCAGGGTGAGTGTCAGGAGCCGATGGTGCAGGGTGAGTGTCACAGGAGCAGATGGTGCAGGGTGAGTGTTAGGAGCAGATGGTGCAGGGTGAGTGTCACAGGAGCAGATAGTGCAGGGTGAGTGTCAGGAGCGGATGGTGCAGGGTGAGTGTCAGGAGCAGATGGTGCAGGGTGAGTGTCAGGAGCAGACGGTGCAGGGTGAGTGTCAGGAGCAGATGGTGCAGGGTGAGTGTCAGGAGCAGATGGTGCAGGGTGAGTGTCAGGAGCCGATGGTGCAGGGTGAGTGTCACAGGAGCAGATGGTGCAGGGTGAGTGTTAGGAGCAGATGGTGCAGGGTGAGTGTCACAGGAGCAGATGGTGCAGGGTGAGTGTTAGGAGCAGATGGTGCAGGGTGATTGTTAGGAGCAGGTGGTGCAGGGTGAGTGTCAGGAGCAGACAGTGCAGGGTGAGTGTCAGGAGCAGACAGTGCAGGGTGATTGTCAGGAGCAGATGGTGCAGGGTGAGTGTCAGGAGCAGAAATTGCAGGGTGAGTGTCAGGAGCTGAAGGTACAGGGTGAGTGTCACAGGAGCAGATGGTGCAAGGTGAGTGTCAGGAGCAGATGGTGCAGGGTGATTGTCAGGAGCCGATAGTGCAGGGTGAGTGTCAGGAGCAGATGTTGCAGGGTGAGTGTCAGGAGCAGATGGTGCAGGGTGAGTGTCAGGAGCAGATGGTGCAGAGTGAGTCATGGGAACAGATGGTGCATGGTGCGTGTCAGGAGCAGATGGTGCAGGGTGAGTGTCAGGAGCAGATGGTGCAGGGTGAGTGTCAGGAGCAGATGGTGCAGAGTGAGTCATGGGAACAGATGGTGCATGGTGCGTGTCAGGAACAGATGGTGCAGGGTGAGTGTCAGGAGCAGATGGTGCAGGGTGAGTGTCAGGAGCAGATGGTGCAGGGTGAGTGTCAGGAGCTGATGGTGCAGGGTGAGTGTCACAGGAGCAGATGGTGCAGGGTGAGTGTCAGGAGCAGATGGTGCAGGGTGAGTGTCAGGAGCAGATGGTGCAGGGTGAGTGTCAGGAGCAGATGGTGCAGGGTGAGTGTCAGGAGCAGATGGTGCAGGGTGAGTGTCAGGAGCTGATGGTGCAGGGTGAGTGTCACAGGAGCAAATGGTGCAGGGTGAGTGTCAGGAGCAGATGGTGCAGGGTGAGTGTCAGGAGCAGATGGTGCAGGGTGAGTGTCAGGAGCAGTCAGGAGCAGATGGTGCAGGGTGAGGGTCAGGAGCAGATGGTGCAGGGTGAGTGTCAGGAGCAGATGGTGCAGGGTGAGTGTCAGGAGCAGACGGTGCAGGGTGAGTGTCACGAGCAGACTGTGCAGGGTGAGTGTCAGGAGCAGATGGTGCAGGGTGAGTGTCAGGAGCCGATGGTGCAGGGTGAGTGTCACAGGAGCAGATGGTGCAGGGTGAGTGTTAGGTGCAGATGGTGCAGGGTGATTGTTAGGAGCAGATGGTGCAGGGTGAGTGTCAGGAGCAGACAGTGCAGGGTGAGTGTCAGGAGCAGACAGTGCAGGGTGATTGTCAGGAGCAGATGGTGCAGGGTGAGTGTCGGGAGCAGACAGTGCAGGGTGAGTGTCAGGAGCTGAAGGTGCAGGGTGAGTGTCACAGGAGCAGATGGTGCAAGGTGAGTGTCAGGAGCAGATGGTGCAGGGTGAGTGTCAGGAGCCGATGGTGCAGGGTGAGTGTCAGGAGCAGATGGTGCAGGGTGAGTGTCAGGAGCAGATGGTGCAGTGTGAGTGTCAGGAGCAGATGGTGCAGGGTGAGTGTCAGGAGCAGATGGTGCAGGGTGAGTCGTGGGAACAGATGGTGCATGGTGCGTGTCAGGAGCAGATGGTGCAGGGTGAGTGTCAGGCGCAGATGGTGCAGGGTGAGTGTCAGGAGCAGATGGTGCAGGGTGAGTGTCAGGAGCTGATGGTGCAGGGTGAGTGTCACAGGAGCAGATGGTGCAGGGTGAGTGTCAGGGGCAGATGGTGCAGGGTGAGTGTCAGGAGCAGATGGTGCAGGGTGAGTGTCAGGAGCAGTCAGGAGCAGATGGTGCAGGGTGAGGGTCAGGAGCAGATGGTGCAGGGTGAGTGTCAGGAGCAGATGGTGCAGGGTGAGTGTCAGGAGCAGATTGTGCAGGGTGAGTGTCAGGAGCAGATGGTGCAGGGTGAGGGTCAGGAGCAGACGGTGTGGGTGAGTGTAAGGAGCAGACGGTGCAGGGTGAGTGTCAGGAGCAGATGGTGCAGGGTGAGTGTCAGGAGCAGATGGTGCAGGGTGAGTGTCAGGAGCAGATGGTGCAGGGTGAGGGTCAGGAGCAGATGGTGCAGGGTGAGTGTCAGGATCAGATGGGGCAGGGTGAGTTTCAGGAGCAGATGGTGCAGGGTGAGTGTCAGGAGCAGATGGTGCAGGGTGAATGTCAGTAGCAGATGGTGCAGGCTGAGTGTCAGGAGCAGACGGTGCAGGGTGAGTGTCAGGAACAGATGGTGCAGGGTGAGTGTCAGGAGCAGATGGTGCAGGGTGAGTGTCAGGAGCAGATGGTGCAGGGTGAGTGTCAGGAGCAGATGGTGCAGGCTGAGTGTCAGGAGCAGACGGTGCAGGGTGAGTGTCAGGAACAGATGGTGCAGGGTTAGTGTCAGGAGCAGATGGTGCAGGGTGAGTGTCAGGAGCAGATGGTGCAGGGTGAGTGTCAGGAGCAGATGGTGCAGGGTGAGTCGTGGGAACAGATGGTGCAGGGTGAGTGTGCAGGAGCACATAGTGCAGGGTGAGTGTCAGGAGCAGATGGTGCAGGGTGAGTGTCAGGAGCAGATGGTGCAGGGTGAGGGTCAGGAGCAGTTGGTGCAGGGTGAGTGTCAGGAGCAGATGGTGCAGGGTGAGTGTCAGGAGCAGATGGTGCAGGCTGAGTGTCAGGAGCAGATGGTGCAGGCTGAGTGTCAGGAGCAGACGGTACAGGGTGAGTGACAGGAACAGATGGTGCAGGGTGAGTGTCAGGAGCAGATGGTGCAGGGTGAGTGTCAGGAGCAGATGGTGCAGGGTGAATGTCAGTAGCAGATGGTGCAGGGTGAGTGTCACAGAAGCAGATGGGGCAGGGTGAGTGTCAGGAGCAGATGGTGCAGACTGAGTGTCAGGAGCAGATGGTACAGGGTGAGTGTCAGGAGCAGATGGTGCAGGCTGAGTGTCAGGAGCAGATGGTGCAGGGTGAGTGTCACAGGAGCAGATGGTGCAGGGTGAGTGTCAGGAGTAGATGGTGCAGGCTGAGTGTCAGGAGCAGACGGTGCAGGGTGACTGTCAGGAACAGGTGGTGCAGGGTGAGTGGCAGGAGCAGATGTTGCAGGGTGAGTGTGAGGAACAGATGGTGCAGGGTGAGTGTCAGGAACAGATGGTGCAGGGTTAGTGTCAGGAGCAGATGGTGCAGAGTGAGTGTCAGGAGCAGATGGTGCAGGGTGAGTGTCAGGAGCAGATGGTGCAGGCTGAGTGTCAGGAGCATACGGTGCAGGGTGAGTGTCAGGAACAGATGGTGCAGGGTGAGTGTCAGGAGAAGATGGTGCAGGGTGAGTGTCACAGGAGCAGATGGTGCAGGGTGAGTGTGCAGGAGCACATAGTACAGGGTGAGTGTCAGGAGCAGATGGTGCAGGGTGAGTGTCAGGAGCAGATGGTTCAGGGTGAGTGTCAGGAACAGATGGTGCAGGGTGAGTGTAAGGAGCAGATGGTGCAGGGTGAGTGTCAGGAGCAGATGGTGCAGGGTGAGTGTCACAGGAGCAGATGGTGCAGGGTGAGTGTCACAGGAGCAGATGGTGCAGGGTGAGTGTCAGGAGCAGATGGTGCGGAGTGAGTGTCAGGAGCAGATGGTGCAGGGTGAGTGTCAGGAGCAGATGGTGCAGGGTGGGTGTCAGGAGCAGATGGTGCAGGGTGAGTGTCACAGGAGCAGATGGTGCAGGGTGAGTGTCAGGAGCAGATGGTGCAGGGTGAGTGTCAGGATCAGATGGGGCAGGGTGAGTTTCAGGAGCAGATGGTGCAGGGTGAGTGTCAGGAGCAGATGGTGCAGGGTGATTGTTAGGAGCAGGTGGTGCAGGGTGAGTGTCAGGAGCAGACAGTGCAGGGTGAGTGTCAGGACCAGACAGTGCAGGGTGATTGTCAGGAGCAGATGGTGCAGGGTGAGTGTCAGGAGCAGAAATTGCAGGGTGAGTGTCAGGAGCTGAAGGTACAGGGTGAGTGTCACAGGAGCAGATGGTGCAAGGTGAGTGTCAGGAGCAGATGGTGCAGGGTGATTGTCAGGAGCCGATAGTGCAGGGTGAGTGTCAGGAGCAGATGTTGCAGGGTGAGTGTCAGGAGCAGATGGTGCAGGGTGAGTGTCAGGAGCAGATGGTGCAGAGTGAGTCATGGGAACAGATGGTGCATGGTGCGTGTCAGGAGCAGATGGTGCAGGGTGAGTGTCAGGAGCAGATGGTGCAGGGTGAGTGTCAGGAGCAGATGGTGCAGAGTGAGTCATGGGAACAGATGGTGCATGGTGCGTGTCAGGAACAGATGGTGCAGGGTGAGTGTCAGGAGCAGATGGTGCAGGGTGAGTGTCAGGAGCAGATGGTGCAGGGTGAGTGTCAGGAGCTGATGGTGCAGGGTGAGTGTCACAGGAGCAGATGGTGCAGGGTGAGTGTCAGGAGCAGATGGTGCAGGGTGAGTGTCAGGAGCAGATGGTGCAGGGTGAGTGTCAGGAGCAGATGGTGCAGGGTGAGTGTCAGGAGCAGATGGTGCAGGGTGAGTGTCAGGAGCTGATGGTGCAGGGTGAGTGTCACAGGAGCAAATGGTGCAGGGTGAGTGTCAGGAGCAGATGGTGCAGGGTGAGTGTCAGGAGCAGATGGTGCAGGGTGAGTGTCAGGAGCAGTCAGGAGCAGATGGTGCAGGGTGAGGGTCAGGAGCAGATGGTGCAGGGTGAGTGTCAGGAGCAGATGGTGCAGGGTGAGTGTCAGGAGCAGACGGTGCAGGGTGAGTGTCACGAGCAGACTGTGCAGGGTGAGTGTCAGGAGCAGATGGTGCAGGGTGAGTGTCAGGAGCCGATGGTGCAGGGTGAGTGTCACAGGAGCAGATGGTGCAGGGTGAGTGTTAGGTGCAGATGGTGCAGGGTGATTGTTAGGAGCAGATGGTGCAGGGTGAGTGTCAGGAGCAGACAGTGCAGGGTGAGTGTCAGGAGCAGACAGTGCAGGGTGATTGTCAGGAGCAGATGGTGCAGGGTGAGTGTCGGGAGCAGACAGTGCAGGGTGAGTGTCAGGAGCTGAAGGTGCAGGGTGAGTGTCACAGGAGCAGATGGTGCAAGGTGAGTGTCAGGAGCAGATGGTGCAGGGTGAGTGTCAGGAGCCGATGGTGCAGGGTGAGTGTCAGGAGCAGATGGTGCAGGGTGAGTGTCAGGAGCAGATGGTGCAGTGTGAGTGTCAGGAGCAGATGGTGCAGGGTGAGTGTCAGGAGCAGATGGTGCAGGGTGAGTCGTGGGAACAGATGGTGCATGGTGCGTGTCAGGAGCAGATGGTGCAGGGTGAGTGTCAGGCGCAGATGGTGCAGGGTGAGTGTCAGGAGCAGATGGTGCAGGGTGAGTGTCAGGAGCTGATGGTGCAGGGTGAGTGTCACAGGAGCAGATGGTGCAGGGTGAGTGTCAGGGGCAGATGGTGCAGGGTGAGTGTCAGGAGCAGATGGTGCAGGGTGAGTGTCAGGAGCAGATGGTGCAGGGTGGGTGTCAGGAGCAGATGGTGCAGGGTGAGTGTCAGGAGCAGATGGTGCAGGGTGAGGGTCAGGAGCAGACGGTGTGGGTGAGTGTAAGGAGCAGACGGTGCAGGGTGAGTGTCAGGAGCAGATGGTGCAGGGTGAGTGTCAGGAGCAGATGGTGCAGGGTGGGTGTCAGGAGCAGATGGTGCAGGGTGAGGGTCAGGAGCAGATGGTGCAGGGTGAGTGTCAGGATCAGATGGGGCAGGGTGAGTTTCAGGAGCAGATGGTGCAGGGTGAGTGTCAGGAGCAGATGGTGCAGGGTGAATGTCAGTAGCAGATGGTGCAGGCTGAGTGTCAGGAGCAGACAGGAGCAGATGGTGCAGGGTGAGGGTCAGGAGCAGATGGTGCAGGGTGAGTGTCAGGAGCAGATGGTGCAGGGTGAGTGTCAGGAGCAGATTGTGCAGGGTGAGTGTCAGGAGCAGATGGTGCAGGGTGAGGGTCAGGAGCAGACGGTGTGGGTGAGTGTAAGGAGCAGACGGTGCAGGGTGAGTGTCAGGAGCAGATGGTGCAGGGTGAGTGTCAGGAGCAGATGGTGCAGGGTGGGTGTCAGGAGCAGATGGTGCAGGGTGAGGGTCAGGAGCAGATGGTGCAGGGTGAGTGTCAGGATCAGATGGGGCAGGGTGAGTTTCAGGAGCAGATGGTGCAGGGTGAGTGTCAGGAGCAGATGGTGCAGGGTGAATGTCAGTAGCAGATGGTGCAGGCTGAGTGTCAGGAGCAGACGGTGCAGGGTGAGTGTCAGGAACAGATGGTGCAGGGTGAGTGTCAGGAGCAGATGGTGCAGGGTGAGTGTCAGGAGCAGATGGTGCAGGGTGAGTGTCAGGAGCAGATGGTGCAGGCTGAGTGTCAGGAGCAGACGGTGCAGGGTGAGTGTCAGGAACAGATGGTGCAGGGTTAGTGTCAGGAGCAGATGGTGCAGGGTGAGTGTCAGGAGCAGATGGTGCAGGGTGAGTGTCAGGAGCAGATGGTGCAGGGTGAGTCGTGGGAACAGATGGTGCAGGGTGAGTGTGCAGGAGCACATAGTGCAGGGTGAGTGTTAGGAGCAGATGGTGCTGGGTGAGTATCAGGAGCAGATGGTGCAGGGTGAGTGTCAGGAGCAGATGGTGCAGGGTGAGGGTCAGGAGCAGTTGGTGCAGGGTGAGTGTCAGGAGCAGATGGTGCAGGGTGAGTGTCACAGGAGCAGATGGGGCAGGGTGAGTGTCAGGAGCAGATGGTGCGGAGTGAGTGTCAGGAGCAGATGGTGCAGGCTGAGTGTCAGGAGCAGATGGTGCAGGCTGAGTGTCAGGAGCAGATGGTGCAGGCTGAGTGTCAGGAGCAGACGGTACAGGGTGAGTGACAGGAACAGATGGTGCAGGGTGAGTGTCAGGAGCAGATGGTGCAGGGTGAGTGTCAGGAGCAGATGGTGCAGGGTGAGTGTCAGGAGCAGATGGTGCAGGGTGAGTGTTAGGAGCAGATGGTGCAGGGTGAGTGTCAGGAGCAGATGGTGCAGGGTGAGGGTCAGGAGCAGTTGGTGCAGGGTGAGTGTCAGGAGCAGATGGTGCAGGGTGAGTGTCAGGAGCAGATGGTGCAGGGTGAGTGTCAGGAGCAGATGGTGCAGGCTGAGTGTCAGGAGCAGACGGTGCAGGGTGAGTGTCAGGAACAGATGGTGCAGGGTTAGTGTCAGGAGCAGATGGTGCAGGGTGAGTGTCAGGAGCAGATGGTGCAGGGTGAGTGTCAGGAGCAGATGGTGCAGGGTGAGTCGTGGGAACAGATGGTGCAGGGTGAGTGTGCAGGAGCACATAGTGCAGGGTGAGTGTCAGGAGCAGATGGTGCAGGGTGAGGGTCAGGAGCAGTTGGTGCAGGGTGAGTGTCAGGAGCAGATGGTGCAGGGTGAGTGTCACAGGAGCAGATGGGGCAGGGTGAGTGTCAGGAGCAGATGGTGCAGGCTGAGTGTCAGGAGCAGATGGTGCAGGCTGAGTGTCAGGAGCAGACGGTACAGGGTGAGTGACAGGAACAGATGGTGCAGGGTGAGTGTCAGGAGCAGATGGTGCAGGGTGAGTGTCAGGAGCAGATGGTGCAGGGTGAATGTCAGTAGCAGATGGTGCAGGGTGAGTGTCACAGAAGCAGATGGGGCAGGGTGAGTGTCAGGAGCAGATGGTGCAGACTGAGTGTCAGGAGCAGATGGTACAGGGTGAGTGTCAGGAGCAGATGGTGCAGGCTGAGTGTCAGGAGCAGATGGTGCAGGGTGAGTGTCACAGGAGCAGATGGTGCAGGGTGAGTGTCAGGAGTAGATGGTGCAGGCTGAGTGTCAGGAGCAGACGGTGCAGGGTGACTGTCAGGAACAGGTGGTGCAGGGTGAGTGGCAGGAGCAGATGTTGCAGGGTGAGTGTGAGGAACAGATGGTGCAGGGTGAGTGTCAGGAACAGATGGTGCTGGGTTAGTGTCAGGAGCAGATGGTGCAGAGTGAGTGTCAGGAGCAGATGGTGCAGGGTGAGTGTCAGGAGCAGATGGTGCAGGCTGAGTGTCAGGAGCATACGGTGCAGGGTGAGTGTCAGGAACAGATGGTGCAGGGTGAGTGTCAGGAGAAGATGGTGCAGGGTGAGTGTCACAGGAGCAGATGGTGCAGGGTGAGTGTGCAGGAGCACATAGTACAGGGTGAGTGTCAGGAGCAGATGGTGCAGGGTGAGTGTCAGGAGCAGATGGTTCAGGGTGAGTGTCAGGAACAGATGGTGCAGGGTGAGTGTAAGGAGCAGATGGTGCAGGGTGAGTGTCAGGACATATGGTGCAGGGTGAGTGTCACAGGAGCAGATGGTGCAGGGTGAGTGTCACAGGAGCAGATGGTGCAGGGTGAGTGTCAGGAGCAGATGGTGCGGAGTGAGTGTCAGGAGCAGATGGTGCAGGGTGAGTGTCAGGAGCAGATGGTGCAGGGTGGGTGTCAGGAGCAGATTGTGCAGGGTGAGTGTCACAGGAGCAGATGGTGCAGGGTGAGTGTCAGGAGCAGATGGTGCAGGGGAGTTTCAGGAGCAGATGGTGCAGGGTGAGTGTCAGGAGCAGATGGGGCAGGGTGAGTGTCAGGAGCAGATGGTGCAGGCTGAGTGTCAGGAGCTGATGGTGCAGGGTGAGTGTCACAGGAGCAGATGGTGCAGGGTGGGTGTCAGGTGCAGATGGTGCAGGGTGGGTGTCAGGTGCAGATGGTGCAGGGTGAGTGTCACAGGAGCAGATGGTGCAGGGTGAGTGTCAGGAGCAGATGGTGCAGGGTGAGTGTCACAGGAGCAGATGGTGCAGGGTGAGTGTAAGGAACAGATTGTGCAGGGTGAGTGTCACGGGAGCAGATGGTGCAGGGTGAGTCTCAGGAGCAGATGGTGCAGGCTGAGTGTCAGGAGCAGATGGTGCAGGCTGAGTGTCAGGAACAGATGGTGCAGGGTGAGTGTCAGGAGCAGATGGTGCAGGGTTAGCGTCACAGGAGCAGATGGTGCAGGGTGCGTGTCAGGAGCAGATGGTACAGGGTGAGTGTCAGGAGCAGATGGTGCAGGGTGAGTGTCAGGAGCAGATGGTGAAGGGTGAGTGTCACAGGAGCAGATGGTGCAGGGTGAGTGTAAGGAGCAGTTTGTGCAGGGTGAGTATTACAGGAGCAGATGGTGCAGGGTGAGTCTCAGGAGCAAATGGTGCAGGCTGAGTGTCAGGAGCAGATGGTGCAGGCTGAGTGTCAGGAACAGATGGTGCAGGGTGAGTGTCAGGAGCAGATGGTGCTGGGTGAGTGTCAGGAGCAGATGGTGCAGGGTGAGTGTCACAGGAGCAGATGGTGCAGGGTGCGTGTCAGGAGCAGATGGTACAGGGTGAGTGTCAGGAGCAGATGTGTTAGACGGGGACCCTGAGGGTCGGCCGGATACCGAGGGAGAGATCCCCGAGGGGGACCGTCTCCGGCGATCGTACAGACAAGTACCCTCCCTCCCCACAAACAGGCACCACACCAAGTCGAGTTCAAGGCTTTATATAAGGTTCTTAAGGCAAGGATATCAGCGATACAGGATAACTTGGACCCGGGGGTCCTCTCACTTCTAGTCTCTGTAGGGAAAGGGGGTAGCGGGACAGTCTTGGTACCGGATCGGTACAGGTAGTGGTAAAAGGCGAGCTCACAATCCTCGAGCTGGAGGGTCTGTGGATCGGGCCGCGGCAGCGCCAGCAGGCCAAGGTGATAGTCTCATAAAGCAGAGGGCCGCGGCAGCGCCAGCAGGCCAAGTCGATGGTTTCACGAGGCAGAGGGCCGCGGCAGCGCCAGCAGGCCAAGACGATGGTTTCACGAGGCAGAGGGCCGCGGCAGCGCCAGCAGGCCAAGACGATGGTTTCACGAGGCAGAGGGCCGCGGCAGCGCCAGCAGGCCAAGACGATGGCTTCACGAGGCAGAGGGCCGCGGCAGCGCCAGCAGGCCAAGACGATGGTTTCACGAGCAGAGGGCCGCGGCAGCGCCAGCAGGCCAAGACGATGGTTTCACGAGCAGAGGGCCGCGGCAGCGCCAGCAGGCCAAGACGATGGTTTCACGAGGCAGAGGGCCGCGGCAGCGCCAGCAGGCCAAGACGATGGTTTCACGAGCAGAGGGCCGCGGCAGCGCCAGCAGGCCAAGACGATGGTTTCACGAGGCAGAGGGCCGCGGCAGCGCCAGCAGGCCAAGACGATGGTTTCACGAGCAGAGGGCCGCGGCAGCGCCAGCAGGCCAAGACGATGGTTTCACGAGGCAGAGGGCCGCGGCAGCGCCAGCAGGCCAAGTCACGGATGAGTTCTTCTCGGGTCTCTCGACTCCAGGATACAACTGCCTTCCTGTCCTGGGGCGGCCTCAGTTATAGGTCTGGCGCCCTTTGATGTCCGGACCCTCGCTCTTGGAGGTCGGGAGGTCTGGGATGAGGGAGTCCAGACACCCAGCAGGGGGGTGGAGCCAGCGCCCGAGGAGGCTGGGGGTGCTCGGCACCTGGCGGGGGAGAGCCATCGACACTTCTTACTCCCATTGACCTGCCAAGTGGTCCGTTCACCTCCTGGGTGGAGGGTGGTGCCGGGATGTCGGGGCCTGGCCAGGCCCAGGGTTGGGGTCGGGCTGAGGCCGCGCGGCCGCGTGGTGCCGTGTCCAAGATGGCGGCCGGGTCGATGTCGTGGGGTAGATGGTGACCCGGGCCAGCTGGGTCCGGAGCTGGTGTCTTGTAGTGGAGGGATTGCAGGGTACTTCGGGTGGTCGTTTGTGGACTCTGGCTGGGGATGCAGGGAGAGCCAGGGTCCTGGTCCCATTGCGGGGAGGGGGGACAGCTCGAACATGCGGCCTGTCCAACATGCGTCCCCCCCAGCTGAAGGCGGGGAGAGTCAGCCATCTTCCTGGGGACTCTCCTCGCTGAGGCGGAAAAAGCGTGACAGGCCGTCGGCGTTGGCGTGGTCCTGGCCTGGACGATGTTCCACCGTGAAGTCCATCCCCTGCAGGGAGATGGACCAGCGCAACAGCTTCGGGTTCTCCCCCCGCATTTGCATCAGCCATTGCAGGGGTCGGTGGTCTGTTTGCACCCGGAAGTGGGTGCCGAAGAGGTATGGCCGGAGCTTCTTGAGTGCCCAGACTACGGCGAAGGCCTCCCTCTCAATGGTGCTCCAGCGCTGTTCTCGGGGCAAGAGGCGTCTGCTGATGAAGACCACCGGATGGTCGACCCCTTCGGTGTTGAGTTGGGAGAGGACGGCCCCCACACCATGATCGGAGGCGTCCGTCTGCACAATAAATTCCCGGCTGTAGTCGGGAGCTTGGAGCACGGGGGTCGTGCACATGGCGGTCTTTAGCTTCTCGAAGGCTGATTGGCAGTCCGGGGTCCAGTTGACGGTTTTGGGGCTCTTTTTGGAGGTGAGCTCTGTGAGGGGCCCCACGATGCTGCCATAGTCCTTCACGAACCGCCGGTAGTATCCGGTGAGCCCCAGGAAGGCCCGGACCTCCGTTTGGCTCGTAGGGGGTTGCCAGGCCTGGATGGCAGCAATCTTGAGTTGGAGAGGGGCCACCAGCCCGCTTCCCACTTGGTGTCCCAGGTAGGTCACGGACCCTTGGCCAACTTGGCACTTGCTGGCCTTGATGGTGAGCCCGGCTTGCTGGAGGGCGTGTAGAACCTCCCGCAGGTGGCGGAGGTGGTCGGTCCACTGGTGGCTGTACACAGCAATGTCGTCCAGGTAGGCGGCGCTGAAGTCTTCCAGGCCCGCCAGTACCTGGTTTACCAGCCGTTGGAACGTTGCCGGGGCGTTTTTCATGCCGAAGGGCATGACTTTAAAGTGGTAGTGCCCGTCTGGGGTAGAGAAGGCGGATCGTTCTTGGGCCCTAGGGGTGAGGCCGATCTGCCAGTAACCCGCTGTTAGGTCGAAGATGCTCAGGTAGCGGGCGGCCCCCATCCGGTCAATTAGCTCGTCTGCCCGGGGGATGGGATGAGCGTCGGTCCGGGTAACTGCATTCAGCCCTCGATAGTCCACGCAGAACCGGAGCTCAGGGGCAACGCCCGGGGCAGCTGCCTTGGGAACCAGGACGACCGGGCTCGCCCAGGGACTGTCTGAGGGTGCGATCACTCCTAGGGTCAGCCTCTTGGACACCTCGGTCTGGATGCAGGCTCGTACCCGGTCTGGTACGCGGTATGCTCGGTGTCGAATAGGAGGGCTGTCCCCGGTGTCCACATCGTGGAGGCACCAGGGGGTGACTCCGGGGGTGAGGGAGAACAGGGAGGCGAACTGCCTCAGGAGCGTTTGGCAGTCTTGGCGTTGCTCCGGGGACAGGGCCTCGGAGAGCTGGACCCCTTCCACTGAGCCATCCTGCTCGAGGGCCCTCAGTAAGTCCGGAAGGGGTTCGGAGTCTTCTTCTGTCCCAGTATCGGTAGCCATCAGGAGGCTGAGTTCGGATCGCACAAAATGGGGTTTGAGCCTGTTGGCATGGAGGACCCGTAGGGGGTTCCGGGCAGTCTCCATGTCGATTAAATAGGTGACGGGCCCCTTGCGTTCGATTACCTTGAAGGGCCCGGACCATCTGTCTTGGAGGGCACAGGGCTCAACCGGGGACATCACCCAGACCTGTTGTCCAGGTTCGAACTCAATGGAGGACGTGTGCTGATCGTACCACCTCTTCATGTCCTCCTGACTGGCCTCGAGGTTGGCTTTGGCGGTGTCTCGGAACCGCCGGGTCTGGTTGCGGAGAGCCAGGAGATACCGGTAGATGTCCGGGGGAGTTTTCTGGGGAGGCTGCTCCCAACCTTCCTTGACTAGGCTGAGGGGGCCCCGGACGGGGTGCCCGTACAGTAGTTCAAAGGGGCTGAAGCCGAGGGACTTCTGCGGGGCCGTGAATTTGTAGGTGACCCCGCATTGCTGCCAGAGGGACTTCATATATCTGGAGATAAAGTTCGTGCCCCTGTCACTGACGACCTCCCGGGGGAACCCCACCCGGGAGAAGATCCCCATCAGGGCCCGGCCCACCACGGGGGCCGTCACAGTCCGAAGAGGGATGGCCTCGGGATAGCGGGTGGCGTGGTCTACAAGGACCAGGATGAACCGGTGTCCTTGGGCTGTTCGAGGGTCGAGGGGCCCCACAATGTCTATTCCCACTCGTTCAAACGGGGTGGTGACGACAGGAAAGGGTTGTAATGGTGCTTTGATTTTTCGGCCACTTTTTCCGCTGGCCTGGCAGGTGGGGCAGGCCTTGCAGTGGTTGGTGACATCCTTCCGCATGTGGGGCCAGAAAAAATGGGTCACCAGGCGGTCGTAGGTTTTATCCTGCCCCAGGTGTCCGGCAAGGGGGACATCGTGGGCTAAGTTCAGGAGGAAGTCTCGGAAGCGAAGGGGCACCACCAGCACCCGACTGGCCCCTAGTTCTGCAATTTTCTGCTCGCTGTAGAGCAGGTCTTGGTCCCAGTAGACCCAGTGGGCCCCCGAGGTATCCCCGGTGCTCTGGGCCAGGGCTTGCTGCCGGAGTCCTTCGAGAGAAGGACAGGTTTTTTGCTCGGCCCGGAATTGTTCCTGCGTGGGGCCTCCCTCCTGCCGCCATTGTGCCAGGTCAGGGACGTCCCGAAGCTGGTCGGGTCCTTCTTCGGTTTGGGTCAAGGGAATGGCTTCTGGGGCGGCCTCCTCTGGGATGAGCGCGGGAGGAGGTTCTGGCCACTCGGGCTCTTCTGGGCTGGGGACCGCGCGGGCGGTCATGGACCGGGTCGTGACGCAGACCCATTCGGGGAGGCCAAGCATCCCCAGGTGCTCCCTCCGTTCGACAGCTGCCCAGGGAGAGCTTTCAAGGTCGTTTCCTAGGAGGCAGTCCACGGGGGCATCATCGCGGACAGTTACTTTTAACATCCCTGTTACTCCTCCCCACTCGAAGGGGACGCAGGCCATGTGGCATAGGCTTTCGGAGTTGTCGGCTGATCGAACAGGGCAAAGAATGTTCGGCAAGATTTGGTCTGGAGTGACGAGGTGGCGTCGGACCGCCGTTACACTGGCCCCGGTGTCGCGGAGGGCTTCCGCCCGGCGACCATTGATGTTAACCCATTGACCGTACTTCTGTGTGTTGGCGGGAAGGGGGGCCCGCGGAATCATGTCTCTCTCCCCTAAGCAGACCAGTGCCATGGCGGCGGGTGCCCATTCCGAGGGATCGGTCTCGTACTCCTCTTGGTCTTCCGGGATTATTTCTTCCCCTAGGGCCGCCGCTGCAACTTGGCGGGGAGTCGTGTTCGGATTCTTTGGGCAGTTGGGATCACTGGCGTAGTGGCCGGGTCGCTGGCACCTGTGGCACGTAATGTTGGCCCGGAAACCGGCCCGGACGGCAGGGCTTCCCCGGCCAACCGGGGTCGAGGGGTTTCTGGGGGGTGACGAGGGGCCGGGGTCTCTCCCCCGACCCTGACTTCCTCCTCCCCCTCGGGGGCGATACGATCTGGATACTTCGCTGGGTGCGCTCCGGCCAACTCGGGTGCTTTCCCACCGGTCGGCTTCGGCGGCGAGTTGTCGAGGGTCGGTTAGCTTGCTGTCCAGGAGGTGTTGCCGGAGCTCCACGAAGCAGTTGTTCGACAGGTGTTCCCATACGATAAGGTCAAAGAGTTGTTCGTAGGTGGTTACTTTGTTGCCCCTGATCCACCCCTCGAAGGCTCGGCTAAAAAAGTTCACGTACTCCACCCAAGTTGTACCCGGAATCCGTTTGCAGTCGCGGAACCGTTGGCGGTACATCTCAGGTGTGAGCCCGTATCGAGTGAGGAGGGCGGCCTTCATGTGGTCGTAGGAGGTCATTAGCTGGTCCGGGAGTTGCAGCAGGGCGTCCCGCCCTTCGTTGACAAACCTCCCCCATAATCCGGCTCCCCAATCGCTTCGAGGAATCCGGTGGGAGGTCATTGCCACCTCATAGGCTTTAAACCACTGCTGGATATCATCGTTCTTGTGGTATTCCCGGATGACATCTTTGGGGATGTGAACCTTGGGCTCGGTCGAGGCAGACGGGGTCGGTTGTTCGGGGAGCCCGAGGTCTTTATTCTGTTTCTGAATCTCCAGTGCTTTGAGATTGCGCTCATGTTCGTACTCTAGTCTCTTTTCCTCTAGCTCCCTCTGTCTTTGCTTGTCTTCCCGCTCTTCCCTGAGCCGTAAGTGTTCCAGGGTTATTTTTTGTTCTGCCAGCTTGAGTTCCCCATCCAAACGAAGTCGGGCAAGTTCTAATTCGTGGAGTCTGGTTTTTTCTCTTTCTCGGATCTCTTCCAGGGAGAGATCCGCTCTTTCTTTAGTTGGTGCGGGGCTCGTTTCGGTTGTTTGTGTTCGGGGTACGGCCGTACCCGTTTCTGCCCAAGCTTCTAGGGCTCGTTTGAAGTCTTCCTTTGTGCTAAGACCTGTGGTTGGAAGTCCAAGTTCTATGCAATATTGCTTCAGTTCCCGGTGGTTGTAGTCTTCCAATTTTTCCATCTGAAATTTTTCCGTTGTTCCGCTCTCTATTGACATGGTTGTTGTGTGTGGTGGGGCGAGTGACTTTCTGTACGATTATGCGTAGGTTCGGATCCCACCGCTGCCACCAATGTTAGACGGGGACCCTGAGGGTCGGCCGGATACCGAGGGAGAGATCCCCGAGGGGGACCGTCTCCGGCGATCGTACAGACAAGTACCCTCCCTCCCCACAAACAGGCACCACACCAAGTCGAGTTCAAGGCTTTATATAAGGTTCTTAAGGCAAGGATATCAGCGATACAGGATAACTTGGACCCGGGGGTCCTCTCACTTCTAGTCTCTGTAGGGAAAGGGGGTAGCGGGACAGTCTTGGTACCGGATCGGTACAGGTAGTGGTAAAAGGCGAGCTCACAATCCTCGAGCTGGAGGGTCTGTGGATCGGGCCGCGGCAGCGCCAGCAGGCCAAGGTGATAGTCTCATAAAGCAGAGGGCCGCGGCAGCGCCAGCAGGCCAAGTCGATGGTTTCACGAGGCAGAGGGCCGCGGCAGCGCCAGCAGGCCAAGACGATGGTTTCACGAGGCAGAGGGCCGCGGCAGCGCCAGCAGGCCAAGACGATGGTTTCACGAGGCAGAGGGCCGCGGCAGCGCCAGCAGGCCAAGACGATGGCTTCACGAGGCAGAGGGCCGCGGCAGCGCCAGCAGGCCAAGACGATGGTTTCACGAGCAGAGGGCCGCGGCAGCGCCAGCAGGCCAAGACGATGGTTTCACGAGCAGAGGGCCGCGGCAGCGCCAGCAGGCCAAGACGATGGTTTCACGAGGCAGAGGGCCGCGGCAGCGCCAGCAGGCCAAGACGATGGTTTCACGAGCAGAGGGCCGCGGCAGCGCCAGCAGGCCAAGACGATGGTTTCACGAGGCAGAGGGCCGCGGCAGCGCCAGCAGGCCAAGACGATGGTTTCACGAGCAGAGGGCCGCGGCAGCGCCAGCAGGCCAAGACGATGGTTTCACGAGGCAGAGGGCCGCGGCAGCGCCAGCAGGCCAAGTCACGGATGAGTTCTTCTCGGGTCTCTCGACTCCAGGATACAACTGCCTTCCTGTCCTGGGGCGGCCTCAGTTATAGGTCTGGCGCCCTTTGATGTCCGGACCCTCGCTCTTGGAGGTCGGGAGGTCTGGGATGAGGGAGTCCAGACACCCAGCAGGGGGGTGGAGCCAGCGCCCGAGGAGGCTGGGGGTGCTCGGCACCTGGCGGGGGAGAGCCATCGACACTTCTTACTCCCATTGACCTGCCAAGTGGTCCGTTCACCTCCTGGGTGGAGGGTGGTGCCGGGATGTCGGGGCCTGGCCAGGCCCAGGGTTGGGGTCGGGCTGAGGCCGCGCGGCCGCGTGGTGCCGTGTCCAAGATGGCGGCCGGGTCGATGTCGTGGGGTAGATGGTGACCCGGGCCAGCTGGGTCCGGAGCTGGTGTCTTGTAGTGGAGGGATTGCAGGGTACTTCGGGTGGTCGTTTGTGGACTCTGGCTGGGGATGCAGGGAGAGCCAGGGTCCTGGTCCCATTGCGGGGAGGGGGGACAGCTCGAACATGCGGCCTGTCCAACAAGATGGTGCAGAGTGAGTGTCAGGAGCAGATGGTGCAGGGTGAGGGTCAGGAGCAGACGGTGTGGGTGAGTGTCAGGAGCAGATGGTGCAGGGTGAGTGTCACAGGAGCAGACGGTTCAGGGTGAGTGTCAGGAGCATATGGTGCAGGGTGAGTGTCAGGAGCAGATGGTGCAGGGTGAGTGTCAGGAGCAGATGGTGCAGGGTGAGTGTGCAGGAGCACATAGTGCAGGGTGAGTGTCAGGAGAAGATGGTGCAGGGTGAGTGTCAGGAGCAGATGGTGCAGGGTGAGTGTCACAGGAGCAGATGGTGCAGGGTGAGTGTGAGGAGCAGATGGTGCAGGTGAGTGTCAGGAGCAGATGGTGCAGTGTGAGTGTCAGGAACAGATGGTGCAGGTTGAGTGTCAGGAACAGATGGTGCAGGGTGAGTGTCAGGAGCAGGTGGTGCAGGGTGAGTTTCAGGAGCAGACGGTGCAGGGTGAGTGTCAGGAGCAGATTGAGGTTCCGTGACGATTTTTGCTCGTGTTTGTAACACTGTCGTAAATACATAATTTTGGTATCGGTGAACCGCAAATGATCCATTTAGTATATCCTGGTGTTTTCGCTATGCTACGAGCAAGAGCACTCCTGTTACCAACACATTTGTGATTTACCCATGGCATCCATCTTAGATCACGGAAGCCATTTTGTATTCCTTGCCCTCACATAGTCAATGGACACGCAATGACCTTTTTTTTTTAATTAAGGACACGTAGGCTTTGGCCGGCGATTCACCTTGCAAATGACACGTGAGGCCAGTCCTGCTATACTGGTTCTTGTGTTCACTGGCCTGATCATGATTAGGCGGCCGAAGCTGGTAACCGTGCCCATTTACGACCCACAAACATTTCTTATCCTGTCTTTCTATCTTCTACACCTGGCTCTGCTCCTTTCCTTCTGGGCCTTTATTAGGGGGAGGTAACGAAATTTACGATGAGGCGGTCCGGGTCTTGAATAAAGAATTGACATGGGATTATGATGGACTAGTGGGAACCCCTCATTTGTAATGTTTTGACATCAGATACTGTTGACGATTCCTGTGCAACGCCAAATATTTACTGTATAAAACACGAATGTTTAGAACTGTGGTAACATGTAAAGAATTTGCCTGAAGCCCAATATTTAGTATATAAGGAGCAATCCTCTTTGTACAAATCGAACAGGCTCCTAGATACTGCCCATGTGTAGTTTCTGTGACTTCTGTGTCCCTGCAGTAATAAACCTTTGGTCTTTGACGCCACCATCGAGAAGCCCGTGTTTCTGTTTGTTTGTGTACCAAGACAGGTTGAACTCCGGGGTCTTCGGGTGTTGTCCCTGACACCTCTGGACGGAACGAAAAAGTCCAGAACTCCATTTGGCGCCCAACTCGGGGCGACGTCATTCGGTACCGGTCCAAAAGCCTGAAGAATTCGAGGAGCTTCGTGTGAAGATTTCAGAGGGAGGCGCCCCACTTCATCGATCCCGGCATATCGCAAAAGTGGCCCCGACGTCCTCTTCCACGAGGGTTCCCGTTCAGACGGCTGCAGTGCTCCGTTGCCTTGACCGTCGCCCTGTCTTGGACCCGAGGTACAGTCCTCAGTACGGCGAAACGTGACGGGTTTCTCCTTGGTGACGTCTTCAGTGCCTCAGTTAAGTATTCAGTGGTTGCTAGTTAAATATTTTGTGAGGATTGCTCCCGTTTGGATAATCCTTTTAGTTCTCAGTTCAGTTCAGTTCTGTAAGGTTATCACTGGTTATTCTAGTTACGATAATCATTCTGTTCAGTTCAGGTATCGATACATTTGTCAGTTCTGGTAGGCCTAAGTTCTTGGTTCGAGTGCGCATCTTTTCTGTTTGTGTCTTGTTTGTCTTGTGTTCCAGATTATAAAATGGTAAGTCGGAAAAATTGTATGTTGTCTTGTTTTAGTTGCAACAGTGATTCCCGGTTGGAGGACTCGTGTTTGGTTCCTCCGATTGGAACTCCCCTTTATGATCTATATTGCAAATATGGTGTGGGCCCTATCTCTTATAATGAGGTATGGATCCGCTACACAGAGAAAGACGGTGTCCTTAGTTGGCCACTACATGGTAGTTTCGAACCTGAAGTTCTCGATAATCTAGAAAGAAGGTTGTTTAAGAAGAAAGCCCGGCCGGCAATGTTTGATTCTTTCCGTTATTGGCGAAAAGAATCTAAACAGAGAGAAATTAAAAAGCTGAAGAAAGAACAGAAAGAGCAAGAGTTGACTTTAGAACAGTCTGCTAGGCAGCTGCAACTCAACGAGTCTGAGAAAGCGATGGAGGTGGCCGATAGAGAGCGTAATTTAGCGATAGACAAGTGCTATCCTGCTTTGCCATCGAGTACGGCTAAGATAGTAGAGGACCCTGAAAAGGATCCCCTGTTGTCTTACTTGTTACGATCACCCCCACCGTATGCACAGGGTGCTACGGCTCCGCCAATACCGAATGTTCAATTACCGGTTGCTGGACAACCTGGTGTCCCTGTTCTCGCTCCCCTGAATCAAGTTCCTGTACCTCCTGTGGTCAATATTAATGTTCCTTCGACAACCCCTCTTCCAGGGTTGCCGACCTCTTTACCTATGGCTGTATCGCTCACACCTGCTAGTTCACAAGCTATCTTGCCTGCTACTCCTACTGTTCCTAATCTATCTGTTCCAACTGCTACTCTATTTTCTGCCTCTGCTAATATTATGACTCCGCTTTCTGTTCGTCGAAGAATCACTGATTCTGTCTCTAATATTCTATCTCCCTTCTATAAAACTCTGATTAAGACTCCTACCTCTGACTCTGTGCAGAGACGTAGTCAGCTTCCCAGTACTGAAGAAAGAGGAATACTAGATTCCACTGCTCTTAGATGGGTTTCGAAAGTTGGAAGATATAATGTACAAAATGTATTAGATACATTTATGCAATGGAACGAACCGACACAACGATATGTGTTCGATGAAATGTGTTTCCTTCTACGTGAGTGTTGGACCTGGGCCTCTTGGCAGGGTCATCCCTAAACTTTTTGCCTTCCTCCAATACTCTCTCTGACCTGTTTTTGTTGGTTTAATGACTCTGGGCACTTTGCCACTGCTGACCAGTGCTAAAGTGCATATGCTCTCCCTGTTGTAAAGTGTACATGTGATTGATGTCCATGATTGGTTCATTGGATTTACTGTTAGTCCCTAGTAAAGTGCACCAGGAGTGCCAGGGCTTGTGAATGCCAATACTGCTAGTGGGCCTGCAGCGCTGGTTGCGCCACCCACAGAAGCAGCCTTAAAATGTGTCTAGGGTCTGCCATTGCAGAACCTGCGTGCAGTCTGGTACTGTCATGCTAGCTGGGCAAGTGCACACACTTGCCAGCCCCTGAACCTTCCCTTAACTTCATATTAGTCACCCCTATGGTAGGCCTGAGGGCAGGGTGCATTGTAGTGTAAGGTAGAACATGCCCTGATGTGTGTGGCATGTTCTAATAGTGAATTACTACCAAAGTCGTTTTTCACTATTGTAAGGCTACCTGTTCCCTTCTAGGCCAGATGGGCTGCTGGAATTATTACACTCTATAATCCCAGCAGGCTCAGGGAACATGGTAGAAATTCATGTTTAGTATGCCTGAACTCAGAATAATAAAATACTTCTTTTAGTAAAGTTTATTTTAATATCCTGTGTTTGCAAATGCTACTTTTAGAAAGTTAGCATTTGCTTGCCTAACCATTTCAGCCCGCCTCTGCTTGGATGTGGATCTGACTGTCTGGTGTGTGTGAGTGACAGGGCTGGGAGTTGACAGGTAGTGAATAGCCAGATGACACCTTAGTGGGTGGTGGGAGTTTCCCCTGAATGATGCATCAGGCTGTGCCCCTGCCTCCACAATGCTGGCTCCGCCCTCCTGGGGAGCGACTGATGACTCAGCCTGCACCTGGCCCAGGAAGGACCGAAGCTTGTCAACAAAGTGCTCAGGCCACTCCTGCCCTCACAATGCCGGCTCCGCCCCCCTGGGGAGCGGCTGATGTGCCTGCCCTCACACTGAATGCAGAAGTCATAAGTACCCACAACAAGTACTCAGAGACTGGAGCAGTTATGCAGAGGCCCCCCTGGCTTGCTAGAACAAAAGAAACTGGGTATAAAAGAAGGAGCCCTGCTCCTTGTAAATTAGATCCTGTTTGTGCTACAGAAGAAACTCTGCCCGAAGAGAAGGACCTGGAAGGACAAGGAGGAGTGCTGTCTCTGGCCTGTGTCTGGTGCCTTGCTGCCAAAGGAGAGGAAAGAAAAGACTACCAAAGACTTTTGCTTATTTGAACTTTGTGCCAAACTCTGCTGAAAGATCTCCAAGGGCTTGCCTGTGAACTTGCCCCCTGACCAGCGCTCCAGGAACAGTGAGCGCTACCCCCTGACAGAGGAACCACTGCAAGACGCTGATTTCCTTTTGCGAGCCTCTCCAGGAAAAGCAGAGCGCGCTCTGACAATCGCGCTTTCTAGCACCACTCTGGGAGCTGCCCTCGCTCTAAACAAAGTGACTGCCGCCTGCCTGGCCCAGAAGCAACGTGACGACCAGCCCAGCTGATCCTAACACCGTGACTGGCCCCGAGCTGCAGCTCGCATCGTGAAGAGGAGGCCGTGCCCGGTGCCTGCTTGCCCCCCTTCGTGTCTTGTGCCCCTAAACGCGCCGCCGCTGTCTGAGAAACAGCTGCTGCGTGGGGTGCCTGAGCGTCGCCTGGATTGACAGAGGCTTGCGCTGAGGATCACTGCCCTCTGCGTGTGTCCCCCCTTCTGTGAGGAAACCCCGAGGCGTTTTTCATCAGCCTGACCCGGCCCGCGCCGCAACGCCAACCCCCGAGCCAGAGCCGAGCCGCCGCTCGCTCCACCGTCGGAAGGAAGACACCGCGACGCGGATCGCCGCGCTGACAGACGCCCAGCTGCTTCAACGAAAAGGTACTGTTTCCTGCCCCGCGGTGCGAGTCCTTGCCATCCTCGCTCGCACCGCCCTCTGCCTCGCCCAGCCCTCGGAGCCGCGTGGAGAGCGCTCCCTGAGCCCCCGCTCTCTCCCCCGCCAGCCGCACACAGCCGTGCAGCTCGCAGAGAGAGGCGGACGCTGACTCCCCGGCCGCCGCTCCCGCCAGAAGCGTGAGAGTGGGCAGACCGGGCCCGCTTTTCCTACGCGGAGGAGCCCAGGGGCGCAGAGAGGCCCACGGACAGAGAAAGTACATTGAAGAGCCTGAACCCCTTTCCTGAATAAGAAAGACAAGTTGAGAAAGAACTGTGACATTGATAAAAGAGTAACTGGAACCTGCTTTTAAAAGTAACCAAGACTGTATTTACAAGCCTGCTTGAGATTTATATAAAGAGATATATTTTCACAAATACAGTTTGGTGTCATTGTGTGGTGGGTTGGTTGTGATGGTGTAATATTGCAAATGTTTAACCCTACATGCCCCAGAGATTAGCCTAAGACTGCTTAAGCCACACTACCTAGAGGGTAAGCAGAGGTTGTCTTGAAGGTAACCCTCAGCCCTGACGGGGAAGAGAGAGGCCCTGCTTGTCGCTAGTGCTGCACTGCGCCAACCAGAGACTCCCCCTTCCTACATTGGACGCAGCGGTGAGGATAGCGAATTTACATTTGCAGTGTTCATGCCTTAACTATTGACCATTGCACAGTGATGACAGTCCAGTAACTAAGCCACAGACTTTGTTTTTTTTTGGATTTATGATTTGCGAGAAGAGATCTCCATGTGTTTTTGAAGTCATGCCTGTGTCAGTGAAAATGGAAGAGGCAACATCCATTTCTTCTATTGACTGTGATTGGGAGAAACTAGAAAACTACACCAGGAAACAGCTCAAGAGGTTCTGCAAAAATTTGAACATTTCCATGACCGGACTCTCCAGAAGGGAGCAGTTCCAAAAGGCGCTGAGGGCCTGGGTCAAGGCAAGGAATGCCCCTGGAAAGGATTTTGAATTTGAGCATGCAGAACAGCAGCTGGAGGGACCCCTGACTCCAGAGTGGAGGGGTGCAACCTCCCCATTGGGTAGCAGTGTTTCTGGCCGAGGTCTGTCGCCAGAGGAGCTGGCGGACAGACAGGCAACCCGAGATCATGAAATGAAGTTGGCAGAGCTGAAATTGAGTTGCCAACTGGAGCTAGAATCTAGGAAGTTAGCCCTGGAAGAAATGAAAATGGAGCTTGCGCATGACTTAAGAATGAGGAAACTTGACTTGGAGCTCGAGGGGCTTGAGGCCAGGAGGGCTTCAGCCCAGCAACAAGAAATGTGTGTAGCTCAGAGATTGAGCTTTGCTGAGTTGGAGGTGGAGTCCAGCTCAGATGGTGGCAGCAACATTCAGTTATCTAGTGCAGACAGCATAGCGCGCGCACCTAGAGGTATGGCACCTGACTTGGAGGGGGTTAACATACACCAGGAGGTTCAAGGGCATGAGGTAGCTCCAGTAGTGCGCAGCGTCCCTGAAGGGAATAGGGTAGCTGGCGTAGGAGTTCATGGTCCTAGTGGTGGGAGGGATTCCCCCATGGTTGAGGTCCTGGTGGGTGAGTGTAAGGACCGCCCAGAAGAGTGTGGGTTGTGTGACAGAGACAGTTCGCTACTGTCTGGCCAGTCTCAGAAGAATGGTGTGGAGTATGTGTGTGAGGCGCTGGATGGTGAGGTGAAGGATAATTTGGTTAACCCTGCTAGGGGGCTGTGTAATCCAATTGTGGGAGAGCATATTGTAAGTCCCAGTTTTCCAGAGCTATGCCAACACCTGTTTGAGAGTGAGTTCTCTGACCCCAGGGAGCTCACATTGGAGGCAGACCTTGTGGTGGATTCCAGAGGGTCTGGAGAGGCATTGGGGTGTGATCCTGTGGAGAGTGTCTCAGGTATCTTCCAGCCCAGAGTGGTGGAAGTGGCGCAGAGTAGCCCAGCTAGGTCCTGTAGTAGTGAGATGGGTGTAGGGCCTCACGTCCTGTCCTTAAGGGGAAGGAGTGAGAATGGGTTTTGTCCCGGTAGTGCCCAACCTCAGTCTCAGAGCCTGGATGGTTCTTTAAGGGAACACCTGGTGGGGAGCCTAGGCTGTCCGGATGAGTCACCCGCTGAGGGGGATCCCCCAGTGGCTAGAGAACGTGGAGGCTCTGTAAACAGGGCTCCAGTAGTTCTGGTGACTGGCAGTACCACTCCAGTTGGGAGGGTGCAGAAGTCCAGAAAGAGGGGCGAGAGGGGGAAAGAGTCCCCAGTGGAAGAACCAGTGGGTCAGGGGCCAGCCAGCAGGGCTGCGTCCCCAGTGAATGACCAGGGGGACACCACTTCTGTCCTGGGGGATCTTCCCGCACTGTCAGAGGGACAGGGGTTGGGAGATCTGCGCCGGGCAGACTGTCGCACGACACATGAGCTATGTGCCACCCTCAGGGGGGGCAGGCGTGCTCCCCGGAAAGTCCTGGTGCGCCAGGCAAGTGTTCAACTGCAGGGTTGGGTCCCTGAGTTGAGAAGCCAGGGTCAGGTGTTGTCTGACCTGGAGGGCAGGACCACTGTAATCAGTGTCCTGGCCCATGTCGCTTCTAGGGGTACCACTCCGGTTGGGAGTGGGCAGTACTCTGGAAAGGGGTGCAGAGGGAGGGAGTCCTCGCCTCTGACCCCGGGTCAACTTGAGGGTTTAGACCCTAGGTTTAAGGGCCAGGTGCAGGGTGTCCCCCCTGACCTGGTGCCCCAGTTGCAGGATAGCACCCCTGAACTAGTGGGCGAATTGTGCAGGTCACCTGCCACAGGTGCCCTGACAATTCTGGAAGGGGGTACCACTCCAGGTGGGAGGGTACAGAGCCCCCAGGAGGAGGACCGGGTGTGGGAGAGGCCACCCCAGTCTTTAGTACAGCCGTCAGGTACAGACCTGAGGCTGGTGGGTCAGTGCCAGGATGGCATACCTGACCTGACAGGAGGGAGAGTGGACCAAGGGTGCCAAGCACCTGGGGCTAATGCCCCCCACTCTTTAAGGCCACAGAGGTTTGAGAGCCCTGAGAGGCGTAAGGCTTGGGTCTCATTCCTGACTACTGTCAGTGGCCACTGTGACATTTTTCTGTCTGCCTGTTGGGACACACCTGTGAGCGAATTAAGGTTCAAGGCTGCACAGGTGGTGTCCACAGGTGTAGAGAAGGGTTTCCCATGGATTGGCTTGGTGGACCCTGAGAGTATGAACAGAGGATTTGAAGGAGGTGCAGATTGGCGTAGAACTGGAATGTGCCCCTGCTGTTGCGGGCCAGGTCCAGGTTCTATCGCCCAAAGCAGGGAAGCCCATCACAGTGGTGATTGGTCTACCCTGCGTTTTGGCTGGAAGGGGGTTGTGTTGGACCTGGGCCTCTTGGCAGGGTCATCCCTAAACTTTTTGCCTTCCTCCAATACTCTCTCTGACCTGTTTTTGTTGGTTTAATGACTCTGGGCACTTTGCCACTGCTGACCAGTGCTAAAGTGCATATGCTCTCCCTGTTGTAAAGTGTACATGTGATTGATGTCCATGATTGGTTCATTGGATTTACTGTTAGTCCCTAGTAAAGTGCACCAGGAGTGCCAGGGCTTGTGAATGCCAATACTGCTAGTGGGCCTGCAGCGCTGGTTGCGCCACCCACAGAAGCAGCCTTAAAATGTGTCTAGGGTCTGCCATTGCAGAACCTGCGTGCAGTCTGGTACTGTCATGCTAGCTGGGCAAGTGCACACACTTGCCAGCCCCTGAACCTTCCCTTAACTTCATATTAGTCACCCCTATGGTAGGCCTGAGGGCAGGGTGCATTGTAGTGTAAGGTAGAACATGCCCTGATGTGTGTGGCATGTTCTAATAGTGAATTACTACCAAAGTCGTTTTTCACTATTGTAAGGCTACCTGTTCCCTTCTAGGCCAGATGGGCTGCTGGAATTATTACACTCTATAATCCCAGCAGGCTCAGGGAACATGGTAGAAATTCATGTTTAGTATGCCTGAACTCAGAATAATAAAATACTTCTTTTAGTAAAGTTTATTTTAATATCCTGTGTTTGCAAATGCTACTTTTAGAAAGTTAGCATTTGCTTGCCTAACCATTTCAGCCCGCCTCTGCTTGGATGTGGATCTGACTGTCTGGTGTGTGTGAGTGACAGGGCTGGGAGTTGGCAGGTAGTGAATAGCCAGATGACACCTTAGTGGGTGGTGGGAGTTTCCCCTGAATGATGCATCAGGCTGTGCCCCTGCCTCCACAATGCTGGCTCCGCCCTCCTGGGGAGCGACTGATGACTCAGCCTGCACCTGGCCCAGGAAGGACCGAAGCTTGTCAACAAAGTGCTCAGGCCACTCCTGCCCTCACAATGCCGGCTCCGCCCCCCTGGGGAGCGGCTGATGTGCCTGCCCTCACACTGAATGCAGAAGTCATAAGTACCCACAACAAGTACTCAGAGACTGGAGCAGTTATGCAGAGGCCCCCCTGGCTTGCTAGAACAAAAGAAACTGGGTATAAAAGAAGGAGCCCTGCTCCTTGTAAATTAGATCCTGTTTGTGCTACAGAAGAAACTCTGCCCGAAGAGAAGGACCTGGAAGGACAAGGAGGAGTGCTGTCTCTGGCCTGTGTCTGGTGCCTTGCTGCCAAAGGAGAGGAAAGAAAAGACTACCAAAGACTTTTGCTTATTTGAACTTTGTGCCAAACTCTGCTGAAAGATCTCCAAGGGCTTGCCTGTGAACTTGCCCCCTGACCAGCGCTCCAGGAACAGTGAGCGCTACCCCCTGACAGAGGAACCACTGCAAGACGCTGATTTCCTTTTGCGAGCCTCTCCAGGAAAAGCAGAGCGCGCTCTGACAATCGCGCTTTCTAGCACCACTCTGGGAGCTGCCCTCGCTCTAAACAAAGTGACTGCCGCCTGCCTGGCCCAGAAGCAACGTGACGACCAGCCCAGCTGATCCTAACACCGTGACTGGCCCCGAGCTGCAGCTCGCATCGTGAAGAGGAGGCCGTGCCCGGTGCCTGCTTGCCCCCCTTCGTGTCTTGTGCCCCTAAACGCGCCGCCGCTGTCTGAGAAACAGCTGCTGCGTGGGGTGCCTGAGCGTCGCCTGGATTGACAGAGGCTTGCGCTGAGGATCACTGCCCTCTGCGTGTGTCCCCCCTTCTGTGAGGAAACCCCGAGGCGTTTTTCATCAGCCTGACCCGGCCCGCGCCGCAACGCCAACCCCCGAGCCAGAGCCGAGCCGCCGCTCGCTCCACCGTCGGAAGGAAGACACCGCGACGCGGATCGCCGCGCTGACAGACGCCCAGCTGCTTCAACGAAAAGGTACTGTTTCCTGCCCCGCGGTGCGAGTCCTTGCCATCCTCGCTCGCACCGCCCTCTGCCTCGCCCAGCCCTCGGAGCCGCGTGGAGAGCGCTCCCTGAGCCCCCGCTCTCTCCCCCGCCAGCCGCACACAGCCGTGCAGCTCGCAGAGAGAGGCGGACGCTGACTCCCCGGCCGCCGCTCCCGCCAGAAGCGTGAGAGTGGGCAGACCGGGCCCGCTTTTCCTACGCGGAGGAGCCCAGGGGCGCAGAGAGGCCCACGGACAGAGAAAGTACATTGAAGAGCCTGAACCCCTTTCCTGAATAAGAAAGACAAGTTGAGAAAGAACTGTGACATTGATAAAAGAGTAACTGGAACCTGCTTTTAAAAGTAACCAAGACTGTATTTACAAGCCTGCTTGAGATTTATATAAAGAGATATATTTTCACAAATACAGTTTGGTGTCATTGTGTGGTGGGTTGGTTGTGATGGTGTAATATTGCAAATGTTTAACCCTACATGCCCCAGAGATTAGCCTAAGACTGCTTAAGCCACACTACCTAGAGGGTAAGCAGAGGTTGTCTTGAAGGTAACCCTCAGCCCTGACGGGGAAGAGAGAGGCCCTGCTTGTCGCTAGTGCTGCACTGCGCCAACCAGAGACTCCCCCTTCCTACAGTGAGGAATTGGAAGAGGATGACCCTGAATCAAATTTAGGAGAATTAATTAATGTTCAGAAAGAGTTTGCTACAGGTATGATAGTTGGACAAAATATAAAAGAAGCGATGGAACTGGTTCTAAGTTATAGATCCGACTCATCCCTTCTTTCACCGAGAGAGTTAGAGAAACGTAGTACGAAACGAAATCGTCAATATCCAATGAGAGAGGTTCCACCAATTTGGCGTGAAGCTGTGCAAGCTAATGCACCGCTTGGTATTGCAGCCGCTCCGGCCCAATTCCAGAGAGTATGGATACATATTCCATGGAAGCGAGCTGAAGTATTAGCAGTAAAACAGGCTTTGCCAGATCCGCGTAAAAATCCTGCAGGATACTACAAAGAGTTGGCTCAAACAGTCGACGCTTGTGTATTGAATCTTGCTGACATAGATCTGCTATTTGGTAACGTAGTACCGCAACCAATTTGGGCTAAAATTCGTAAAGAGAATCATCCAGTTGCCCTAGGTGGTGACTGGGCAGCTATAATTGCAGCAGATGGTCAACAAATAGGTGGTTCCAAACCTGAACCTTTAATTGCTAATTTGCCTGGTAGAATAATAGATTTAATGAAAACCTTAATGCCTGCATTACGCGTTAACTGGGACAAATTGTCCGCGTGCAAACAAAAGAAAGACGAAAGCGTCTCCGACTTTTTCACAAGATTCGAGGAGACTTTCGTGGATCATAGTGGTCAGGATATGAGCACAGAAGGGGGCCAGAGATTATTTGTCGATAAATTTGTGCACAATCTGTTGCCAGAACTTAGTAGTAAATTAAAGAATTCTGAAAGTGCGTGGGCTGTCTCTACGACTGCGCAAATACTTGCGACTGCTCAATACTACGAAAATAGGGATAAAGAAGAGAAGGAAAAATCAGATAAAAAGACGAAAGATTTAAAAACTAAAGTACTTTTACAACAAGCTTATCCGCCTCGCACGAATCAAACTAATATGCAGCAAGGGTCATATCAAAGAACGGATTATAATTTTCAAAGGCCACAATATCAATGGAATCAATGTGCTTATTGCAAAAAGGAAGGTCATTACAAAAGTGAGTGTCCAGTTCGGGCGCAAAATAATGATGCGGCCGCTCAGAGAGGTCGTGGTAGTTCTATGCAAAACTCTAGAGGTCGAGGACGAGGTGCTATGCCTCCACAGACAAGTGATCGCCCCTCTAATTATTTCGACCAGCGTAATGGACAATCTGCCCAACAGAATAGGTCTCCACAGTATCATGTTGAAGACTATTATGAAACTAGTGAGGAAGGTCAGCAAAGTGAATACTAGGACAGCCATGGACAAAGAGAGGGAGTAGTATCAGTACCAGTAGATCAGAGTGGGCCTTATGTCGCGGTAGCAACATCAGGTATAGTCGAACCGTTTCTGTTGGATACTGGTGCAGCAAAAAGTTCTATCATACATGCAAAACTCCCTGGCGCACCTTTGTCTGGCTCAACAAACGTTTCAGTAGGTTTTTCGGGCGCCCCTGTTCACAACCCTGTTTCTGGTCCTTTGTCTATTTCTGTTGGACCCCGTCAATTGAAAGCACCCCTGATTCTGACGACAGGTTGTAACGAAAATCTGCTTGGTTTAGACTTGTTAAAACGCCTGTACGCGACATTGTACTGTTCTCCAGCAGGAGTACAGCTTACGTTGGGTAAAAGAATCATCTCCCCGATGTACTTGTCGATGGATGCGCTCCCACCAGAGCTGCGTTCACTCCCTGATACTCTTTGGGCGACTGGTCCTAATGATGTAGGTCTCTTGGAAATTCCACCCTATATAGTAACTTTGAAAGCAAATGTCAAACTTCCACGAATTCCACAATACAGAATCTCTAGTGAAGGTGAGCGTGCGCTCCTACTGATAGTACAAGACCTGATCAAGAAAGATGTTGTAGAAGAGACTAGAGGTAATGTCTGTAATAGTCCTGTACTGCCTATTTTGAAACGAACTGACCCTACAAAGCCTCCAGTATATAGGTTCGTAATTGATCTTAGAGAGGTTAATAAAATTGTGATCCCACAGTTTCCTGTGGTTCCAGACATTACTGCATTGTTAACGTTGATTCCCGCTACAGCAGCATGGTTTTCAGTGGTCGACTTGAAAAATGCCTTTTTCAGCATTCCGATAGCCGAGGAAAGCAGAGATATCTTCGGTTTCTCTCTAGGAGGACGAAGTTTTAGATTTAAACGCGCTCCACAAGGTTATTGTGAAAGCCCATCCATTTACAGTCAAGCATTAAAAAGCCAGTTAGATTCCTTCGTACTTCCTAGTGGTTCTGCTTTAGTACAGTATGTCGATGATCTTCTAGTGGCTGCCGATGACAAGGAAACTTGCAAAACAGCTACGATTTCTTTATTGCATCACTTGTCAGATTTGAATCATAAGGTGTCACCTTCAAAAATGCAATACTGCTGCCAAGAAGTGACCTACCTAGGTCATCTCTTGTCAAAGGAGGGAAGGAAGTTGACCCCAGAGAGAATAAAAGCAATTACACAGATGAATGTTCCTAGCACGCAGAGAGAAGTGCGTGCCTTTTTGGGTATTACCTCCTATTGTAGGCAATGGATCCCAAATTTTTCTCTTTTAGCAAAACCATTAGTAGCCTTGACTAAGAAAGGTGTTCCAAGTCCGGTACCATGGTCTGTTGAATGTCAGCAGAGTTTCTCTGAGTTACGAAATGCACTGTGTTCAGCACCTGTATTGGGTACACCCGACTACAGTAAGCCATTCACGCTCTATGTCCACGAGAGAGAAGGTTGTGCATTGAGTGTTTTGACGCAGAAATTTGGTGATAAACAACGCCCTTGTGCGTATTTTTCATCAACATTAGATCCAGTAGCTAGAGCATTGCCTAGTTGCTTGAGAGCTACAGCCGCAGCTGCAGCTTCCATTCGACAATCTGCTGGTTTAGTAATGAACAACATGCTAGTAGTCATGGTTCCTCATGCTGTGGATACACTCATGAACCGAACCAAGACGCAACACCTTACCAGTGCTAGATTATCAGGCTATGAACTGACACTATTAGCTAGTCATATTCAGATCAAAAGATGCAATGTATTGAATCCAGCAACATTGTTGCCGACTAGCCAAGAGTCGAGTGATTCCGAACCACACGACTGTTGTTTCAGAACTGAGGAAGAAACAAAAGGACGAATCGATCTAAAAAATACTCCGTTGTCAGATCCAGATGGCACGTTGTATGTTGATGGGTCTTGCTTCAAATTGGAGAATGGTGATGTGACTGCTGCTTATGCAGTAACGACTTTGAGTACGATTGTGGAGACTGCAAGAGTGAGTCAGAATTCTGCCCAGGCTGCAGAATTGATCGCGCTAACAAGAGCGTGCATTTTAGCTAAGGGAAAGAGAGTGAATGTGTTCACAGATAGTCAGTACGCGTTCGGCGTGGCCCATAGTTTTGGCCGTTTGTGGAAAGAAAGAGGTTTCATTACGTCCCATGGGACTAAGATTCAACATGGTCAGCTAGTTAATGACTTGTTGGAATCCCTAACCTTACCGACTGAAGTTGCGATTGTGAAATGCAGTGCTCATAAAGCAATCACGGATGATGTTGGTCGTGGGAATGCTTTTGCTGATGAAACTGCAAAACAGACAGCTAGAAATATGATGAGTAGAATGTATGTTGCAACGTCTACAAGATGGATTTCTGAGTCTGGAATGTGTGAAGACACAGTGGAAAGCGTGAAAGAAATTCAGAAAGAGGCGACTGAGGAGGAAAAACGTGCATGGAGAGAGAGCACGGGTAAATTGGACTCGAGTGGGTGTTGGATTGACTTGTCGGAACAGCAGCGTTGGATGTTGCCTGATGCGTATGTGCTTGCAGTAGTGACGATGGCACATGGAACAGCGCACATCAATTCAAAAGGGATTTGTAAGATGTTGGCTCCGGTCTGGAAGAATGACGGGATTAGTAGGTGTGCAGAGAGAGTGGTGAGGAATTGTATGGTATGCTTGATGCATAATCCTGGCAAGGGAATCCCCACACCTGCAGGTCACTTCGCTCCTCCTTCCTGCCCCTTTGAAGTGATCCAGCTAGACTTCATTCACATGGACCGTTGTAATAACCTGAAATACGTCCTAGTGGTAGTTTGTGCTTTTTCCAGATGGATCGAAGCATACCCACTAAAGGACAATACTGCCTTATCCACTGCCAAAATTCTTCTCAAAGAATACTTCCCCCGATACGGAATGCCACGGATTGTATGGTCAGATAACGGAAGTGAGTTCGTAGGGAAAGTTATGCAGAGTGTGTGTGCCGGCCTAGGGATTAGGCAAAAATTTCATAGTGCGAATCATCCCCAGTCCGCGGGTTTAGTCGAGGGTTACAATGGCACCCTTAAACTGAAGCTCGCTAAGATACAAGCATCCACGGGTTTGTCCTGGCCAGACGCATTGCCTTTGGCTTTGCTATCAACAAGAACAACTGTACATTCTAGAGTAGGGCTTAGTCCCTACGAAATAGTTTTCGGTCGTCCTGCAAATGTTTGGGGGGTACCTAGACCGAAAGAATTTAAGCAGCTGGAATACCCAATGTTAATTGATTACCTTTTCGACTTGACTGCTAAATTGAGTCTTATTCACCAACAGGTTTTCGACGCATTGCCAAAGCCATCGGAGAGTCCAGGCCATCAGCTGAAACCGGGTGATCAGGTGGTCATCCGAAATTTTGCAAGAACGAAAAACCTTCAGCCCAGATTTATTGGCCCTTTCCAGGTCCTGCTAGCAACGAGAACTGCTATTCGTGTGGCCGGAAGAAGGAATTGGATCCATACGACTCATGCTAAACGTGTGCCTCTGCCCCTTCCTTACGATAACTGGGTAAAGAAAGGAATCGGTGCCTCTGAAACGGAACAAGTCCCCAGGTTCATACCTTTCAGCGATGCAGAACTAATCACGGATTCACCAAATTCTGACTCTCCTCCTGAAACGGCTCTTTTGAACCCTGAACATTTGTCATCTGCACCAAAAGAACATTTGTCATCTGCGAACGTGAACATTGCCACGTCAGCTGAAAATACATTGTTTCCAGATCAGACAGCTCCTGCAAAACTGAGATACAACTTACGTTCTCGCAATATGGACAAATAAAGCAGGAAACTGCCTATTTTCAGATTTGAATTTGCTATACATTGCCTCCAGCCAGGAAGTTTGCTAATACTTTGTAATCGTTTCTTTTTGCTTTAAAAATTGCCTTGCCGTCTGGGTAGCCGTAGGGTCGTGGCTGTGTGCCTAGTTGAATCTGCAGGGGTCTGACACAAGGTCGATCTTTCTGTTAGTTCTGGGAACTCCCAGGGCTGATAGAGGCATTTTCATCTACGTACACATCATCAGTGGTCGCGAACGGTCGTAGAAGATGGAGCTTCCTGAGCTACAACGAGAAAATGTAATTTATGTTCGCAGAAATAGACTGTACAGAATACTACACAGCAAATGCTTTCTAATGCAATGTGCGGTTACATTTTTAATTGTTTTGATGACGCTGGTGGGTGGAATCGTCTTTGGCGTACATTTGATTTTTGTGCCAATAGCTACAGTACCTCCCCTTGATCCTACTACTTCTACGGTTTCTTCTATGCATTCTTTTCACTCATTTCCTGAACACGAACAAGCTCGACGCTCAGAATTTATTAATAATACATTTGTACAGCTCTTGCATCAACACCAACTGATAGTTAATACTACAAACTGCTGGGTGTGTGGCTTGATACCTCACACTATGGATAAAGGCATTCCCTATCTAGTCTTGCCTTTCAGCTATAATGGATCATTTCAGGCTTTTCAGACCATTTTTTCATATGCCCTTGAGACCTATCCTCCGCGTCTACCACGGTCCACTAAATACAACTCAGCCAACAAAGCTTTAGTCCAGGGAATTATTGATATGATTAAAGACGTCAATAATACCCCATCTTATCCTAGAGATGAATTACTGGTGTATCTGAGTTGGAACTCTACAGAGTATCGCCTTAGTTTGGGAGAAAGCAAGCGTAAAAGCTCCACTTCAGTTTGGGTCGTGCCTCACCGAGGTCAGGTCTGTTTGCAAGGAAATGGGAGAAATCCGAGAGCTCAGCTAGGGAAGAGTGAGTGCGTTGAGACTTACGTATTTCCGTCTAACTCCTCCCCTGCCTTTCTGACTGCTAGGGGTACCTACTTCATTTGTCAGGACAGAGCATATACATGGCTGCCTGCTGACTTTTCAGGTTCATGTTATATTGCTCGATTGTTACCTCCGACATACACTGCTTCTTCAGATTATCACAAAACCAGAGTAGCAAGAGGTGTCTTCAGCAAGGAAGATACCGCTGGTCAAGAAGCTGGAGATTTCTTCAAGGGTTTCCTTCCGTTTTGGGGGCCTATGGCCAATAGTAGAAATATTCGTCAACTAACACGGGTAGTTGAATCTACTATTACAGAAACTGCTGGTGCCCTTAGTAACTTAACAGCTGAGCTTCAGGCGGATCGTCTCATGACGTTGCAGAACCGTATGGTTCTAGATGTAATACTTGCAGATCGAGGT
The DNA here is from genome assembly GCF_964261635.1 of Lissotriton helveticus. Lineage (NCBI taxonomy): Eukaryota > Metazoa > Chordata > Amphibia > Caudata > Salamandridae > Lissotriton > Lissotriton helveticus. The sequence continues at coordinate 68,838,245 of NC_136063.1, forward strand.
GGGGTATGCAGAATGATCCAATCGAGCTGCTGTGTCTTTATTCCAAATAATGCTCCAACAGTCTATGAAGCGATCTCTAAGCTACATAAGATTTCCGACTCTATACACGTAGATAAGGGAAACTGGTCCTTCATGGAGTGGTTTTGGACTCTGGTATCAGCGTGGGGATGGAAGGTTCTGATGGTTATTGGTGTCATCCTAGTATTTCTGTTCTCGTGCTGTCTTATTATCCAGTGTGGTCCCGCTCTGTGTAGTCTCTGCGCTGCAACCTGTTTCAGGAAACCACCTGCATTAGGAGAAAAGGCACGAGGCAGGATGATGATACAACGACATGTCGCTGACCTAATGAGCATAGAAATGGACTCTGACTCTGATATAGACTAAGTAATTGCCTATGTAAGGGCAAAAGGAGGGTCTGAGGTTCCGTGACGATTTTTGCTCGTGTTTGTAACACTGTCGTAAATACATAATTTTGGTATCGGTGAACCGCAAATGATCCATTTAGTATATCCTGGTGTTTTCGCTATGCTACGAGCAAGAGCACTCCTGTTACCAACACATTTGTGATTTACCCATGGCATCCATCTTAGATCACGGAAGCCATTTTGTATTCCTTGCCCTCACATAGTCAATGGACACGCAATGACCTTTTTTTTTTAATTAAGGACACGTAGGCTTTGGCCGGCGATTCACCTTGCAAATGACACGTGAGGCCAGTCCTGCTATACTGGTTCTTGTGTTCACTGGCCTGATCATGATTAGGCGGCCGAAGCTGGTAACCGTGCCCATTTACGACCCACAAACATTTCTTATCCTGTCTTTCTATCTTCTACACCTGGCTCTGCTCCTTTCCTTCTGGGCCTTTATTAGGGGGAGGTAACGAAATTTACGATGAGGCGGTCCGGGTCTTGAATAAAGAATTGACATGGGATTATGATGGACTAGTGGGAACCCCTCATTTGTAATGTTTTGACATCAGATACTGTTGACGATTCCTGTGCAACGCCAAATATTTACTGTATAAAACACGAATGTTTAGAACTGTGGTAACATGTAAAGAATTTGCCTGAAGCCCAATATTTAGTATATAAGGAGCAATCCTCTTTGTACAAATCGAACAGGCTCCTAGATACTGCCCATGTGTAGTTTCTGTGACTTCTGTGTCCCTGCAGTAATAAACCTTTGGTCTTTGACGCCACCATCGAGAAGCCCGTGTTTCTGTTTGTTTGTGTACCAAGACAGGTTGAACTCCGGGGTCTTCGGGTGTTGTCCCTGACACCTCTGGACGGAACGAAAAAGTCCAGAACTCCAAGATGGTGCAGGGTGAGTGTCAGGAGCAGTTGGTGCAGGGTGAGTGTCAGGAGCAGATGGTGCAGGGTGAGTCGTGGGAACAGATGGTGCAGGGTGAGGGTCAGCAGCAGATGGTGCAGGGTGAGTGTCACAGGAGCAGATGGGGCAGGGTGAGTGTCAGGAGCAGTTGGTGCAGGGTGAGTGTCAGGAGCAGACGGTGCAGGGTGAGTGTCAGGAGCAGATGGTGCAGGGTGAGTCGTGGGAACAGATGGTGCAGGGTGAGGATCAGGAGCAGATGGTGCAAGGTGAGTGTCAGGAGCAGATGGTGCAGGGTGAGTGTCAGGAGCAGATGGTGCAGGGTGAGTCGTGGGAACAGATGGTGCAGGGTGAGGGTCAGCAGCAGATGGTGCAGGGTGAGTGTCACAGGAGCAGATGGGGCAGGGTGAGTGTCAGGAGCAGATGGTGCAGGCTGAGTGTCAGGAGCAGATGGTGCAGGGTGAGTGTCAGGAGCAGATGGTGCAGGCTGAGTGTCAGGAGCAGATGGTGCAGGCTGAGTGTCAGGAGCAGATGGTGCAGGGTGAGTGTCAGGAGCAGATGGTGCAGGCTGAGTGTCAGGAGCAGATGGTGCAGGGTGAGGGTCAGGAGCAGATGGTGCAGGGTGAGTGTCAGGAGCAGACGGTGCAGGGTGAGTGTCAGGAGCAGATGGTGCAGGCTGAGTGTCAGGAGCAGATGGTGCAGGGTGAGTCGTGGGAACAGATGGTGCAGGGTGAGGGTCAGGAGCAGATGGTGCTGGGTGAGTATCAGGAGCAGTTGGTGCAGGGTGAGTGTCAGGAGCAGATGGTGCAGGGTGAGGGTCAGGAGCAGTTGGTGCAGGGTGAGTGTCAGGAACAGATGGTGCAGGGTGAGTCATGGGAACAGATGGTGCAGGGTGAGGGTCAGAAGCAGATGGTGCAGGGTACGTGTAAGGAGCAGATGGTGCAGGGTGAGCGTCAGGAGCAGTTGGTGCAGGGTGAGTGTCACAGAAGCAGATGGGGCAGGGTGAGTGTCAGGAGCAGATGGTGCAGTCTGAGTGTCAGGAGCAGATGGTGCAGGGTGAGTGTAAGGAGCAGATGGTGCAGGGTGAGTGTCAGGAGCAGATGGTGCAGGGTGAGTGTCACAGGAGCAGATGGGGCAGGGTGAGTGTCAGGAGCAGATGGTGCAGGCTGAGTGTCAGGAGCAGATGGTGCAGGGTGAGTGTCAGGAGCAGATGGTGCAGGGTGAGGGTCAGGAGCAGATGGGGCAGGGTGAGTGTCAGGAGCAGATGGTGCAGGCTGAGTGTCAGGAGCAGATGGTGCAGGGTGAGTGTCAGGAGCAGATGGTGCAGGGTGAGTGTCAGGAGCAGATGGTGCAGGGTGAGTGTCAGGTGCAGATGGTGCAGGGTGAGTGTCACAGGAGCAGATGGGGCAGGGTGCGTGTCAGGAGCAGATGGTGCAGGCTGAGTGTCAGGAGCAGATGGTGCAAGGTGAGTGTCAGGAGCAGATGGTGCAGGGTGAGTGTCACAGGAGCAGATGGTGCAGGGTGTGTGTCAGGAGCAGATGGTGCAGGGTGAGTGTCAGGAGCAGATGGTGCAGGGTGAGTGTCACAGGAGCAGATGGGACAGGGTGTGTGTCAGGAGCAGATGGTGCTGGGTGAGTGTCAGGAGCAGATGGTGCAGGGTGAGTGTCACAGGAGCAGATGGTGCAGGGTGCGTGTCAGGAGCAGATGGTGCAGGGTGAGTGTCAGGAACAGATGGTGCAGGGTGAGTGTCAGGAGCAGATGGTGCAGAGTGAGTGTCAGGAGCAGATGGTGCAGGGTGAGGGTCAGGAGCAGACGTTGTGGGTGAGTGTCAGGAGCAGATGGTGCAGGGTGAGTGTCAGGAGCAGATGGTGCAGGGTGAGTGTCACAGGAGCAGATGGTTCAGGGTGAGTGTCAGGAGCAGATGGTGCAGGGTGAGTGTGCAGGAGCACATAGTGCAGGGTGAGTGTCAGGAGCAGATGGTGCAGGGTGAGTGTCAGGAGCAGATGGTGCAGGGTGAGTGTCACAGGAGCAGATGGTGCAGGGTGAGTGTCAGGAGCAGATGGTGCAGGGTGAGTGTCAGGAGCAGATGGTGCAGGGTGAGTGTCAGGAGCAGATGGTGCAGTGTGAGTGTCAGGAACAGATGGTGCAGGTTGAGTGTCAGGAACAGATGGTGCAGGGTGAGTGTCAGGAGCTGGTGGTGCAGGGTGAGTTTCAGGAGCAGACGGTGCAGGGTGAGTGTCAGGAGCAGATGGTGCAGGGTGAGTGTCTGTAGCAGGGTCATGACAGACGGCCACCGGGAACACACGGAGGAGGGATACCGATTAATAGCTCACCACTAACCAGGAAGCACACCCGTCTTCCATGGTTTTCTTCTTTATGGATCCCCTCCCGGTTTTCGTAGTTTACATGACTTAATTCAGAGGCCCTGCACCAGGAAATCTCTGATACCACTAAGAAACAGACGTCACTAGTCGATTAGCACGTGACTTTATTTTCGGAACCACAGGATAATCCATCCGTTTGCAACTAAATTTCTTAAAATTCTACTACTCCTAGTGACAGCATCTCGCCAATTTACCTAAAGGGTACACCGCTATAAGGCCCAGACCTCGCTCAACCCCATCGTAAGGGTTGACTCTAAGCCCTGAAGAGTCGTGTTGACTCAACGGCACACGACGAAACACGTGTCGGCTGACTGTTATTTCTCAAGTCTGGACCCATTAAAACTCAATCCTGCTGGGACAGGATTCACACCAAAGGATCTGCTTCTATGTTACTTTTTGTGTTGTATATCATCAATCAATTGAATTGTGAAACTTTATTTGTGGTTGCGAGAGCTTAGCTGTTCATATGTGTATGGTCTCTTGACTCCTTAGACGGTTAGGGGTAATTTTCCGTCTGCTCTTAACGCACCACCCACTCACCATCTATGTTCTTCCACACTTGAACGTTTAACCTGAGGTAGTGCGCCCAGATTATCTGAACCCTAAAATTCCCTTCAGTAGTATATCAGCTCCTGTGACACTCACCCTGCACCATCTGTTCCTGACACTCACCCTGCACCAACTGCTCCTGACCCTCACCCTGCACCATCTGTTCCTGACACTCACCCTGCACCATCTGTTCCTGACACTCACCCTGCACCAACTGCTCCTGACACTCACCCTGCACCATCTGCTCCTGTGACACTCACCCTGCACCATCTGCTCCTGACACTCACCCTGCACCATCTGCTCCTGACACTCAGCCTGCACCATCTGCTCCTGACACACACCCTGCCCCATCTGCTCCTGTGACACTCACCCTGCACCATCTGCTCCTGACACTCACCCTGCACCATCTGCTCCTGACACGCACCCTGCACCATCTGCTCCTGTGACACTCACCCTGCACCATCTGCTCCTGACACTCACCTTGCACCATCTGCTCCTGACACTCAGCCTGCACCATCTGCTCCTGACACGCACCCTGCCCCATCTGCTCCTGTGACACTCACCCTGCACCATCTGCTCCTGACACTCACCCTAAAGGGTACACCGCTATAAGGCCCAGACCTCGCTCAACCCCATCGTAAGGGTTGACTCTAAGCCCTGAAGAGTCGTGTTGACTCAACGGCACACGACGAAACACGTGTCGGCTGACTGTTATTTCTCAAGTCTGGACCCATTAAAACTCAATCCTGCTGGGACAGGATTCACACCAAAGGATCTGCTTCTATGTTACTTTTTGTGTTGTATATCATCAATCAATTGAATTGTGAAACTTTATTTGTGGTTGCGAGAGCTTAGCTGTTCATAAGTGTCACAGGAGCTGATGGTGCAGAGTGAGTGTCACAGGATCTGATGGGGCAGGGTGAGTGTCAGGAGCAGATGGTGCAGGGTGAGTCATGGGAACAGATGGTGCAGGGTGAGGGTCAGAAGCAGATGGTGCAGGGTACGTGTAAGGAGCAGATGGTGCAGGGTGAGCGTCAGGAGCAGTTGGTGCAGGGTGAGTGTCACAGGAGCAGATGGGGCAGGGTGAGTGTCAGGAGCAGATGGTGCAGGCTGAGTGTCAGGAGCAGATGGTGCAGGGTGAGTGTCACAGGAGCAGATGGGGCAGGGTGAGTGTCAGGAGCAGATGGTGCAGGCTGAGTGTCAGGAGCAGATGGTGCAGGGTGAGTGTCAGGAGCAGATGGTGCAGGGTGAGTGTCACAGGAGCAGATGGGGCAGGGTGAGTGTCAGGAGCAGATGGTGCAGGCTGAGTGTCAGGAGCAGATGGTGCAGGGTGAGTGTCAGGAGCAGATGGTGCAGGGTGAGTGTCACAGGAGCAGATGGGGCAGGGTGCGTGTCAGGAGCAGATGGTGCAGGCTGAGTGTCAGGAGCAGATGGTGCAAGGTGAGTGTCAGGAGCAGATGGTGCAGGGTGAGTGTCACAGGAGCAGATGGTGCAGGGTGCGTGTCAGGAGCAGATGGTGCAGGGTGAGTGTCAGGAGCAGATGGTGCAGGGTGAGTGTCACAGGAGCAGATGGGGCAGGGTGTGTGTCAGGAGCAGATGGTGCAGGCTGAGTGTCAGGAGCAGATGGTGCAGGGTGAGTGTCAGGAGCAGATGGTGCAGGGTGAGTGTAAGGAGCAGACGGTGCAGGGTGAGTGTCAGGAGCAGATGGTGCAGGGTGAGTGTCAGGAGCAGATGGTGCAGGGTGAGTGTAAGGAGCAGATGGTGCAGGGTGAGTGTCAGGAGCAGATGGTGCAGGGTGAGTGTCACAGAAGCAGATGGGGCAGGGTGAGTGTCAGGAGCAGACGGTGCAGGGTGAGTGTCAGGAGCAGACGGTGCAGGGTGAGTGTCAGGAGCAGATGGTGCAGGGTGAGTGTAAGGAGCAGATGGTGCAGGGTGAGTGTCAGGAGCAGATGGTGCAGGGTGAGTGTCACAGGAGCAGATGGGGCAGGGTGAGTGTCAGGAGCAGATGGTGCAGGCTGAGTGTCAGGAGCAGATGGTGCAGGGTGAGTGTCAGGAGCAGATGGTGCAGGGTGAGTGTCACAGGAGCAGATGGGGCAGGGTGAGTGTCAGGAGCAGTGGTGCAGGCTGAGTGTCAGGAGCAGATGGTGCAGGGTGAGTGTCAGGAGCAGATGGTGCAGGGTGAGTGTCACAGGAGCAGATGGGGCAGGGTGCGTGTCAGGAGCAGATGGTGCAGGCTGAGTGTCAGGAGCAGATGGTGCAGGGTGAGTGTCACAGGAGCAGATGGTGCAGGGTGTGTGTCAGGAGCAGATGGTGCAGGGTGAGTGTCAGGAGCAGATGGTGCAGGGTGAGTGTCACAGGAGCAGATGGGGCAGGGTGTGTGTCAGGAGCAGATGGTGCTGGGTGAGTGTCAGGAGCAGATGGTGCAGGGTGAGTGTCACAGGAGCAGATGGTGCAGGGTGCGTGTCAGGAGCAGATGGTACAGGGTGAGTGTCAGGAGCAGATGGTGCAGGCTGAGTGTCAGGAACAGATGGTGCAGGGTGAGTGTCAGGAGCAGATGGTGCAGAGTGAGTGTCAGGAGCAGATGGTGCAGGGTGAGGGTCAGGAGCAGACGTTGTGGGTGAGTGTCAGGAGCAGATGGTGCAGGCTGAGTGTGCAGGAGCACATAGTGCAGGGTGAGTGTCAGGAGCAGATGGTGCAGGGTGAGTGTCAGGAGCAGATGGTGCAGGGTGAGTGTCACAGGAGCAGATGGTGCAGGGTGAGTGTCAGGAGCAGATGGTGCAGGGTGAGTGTCAGGAGCAGATGGTGCAGGGTGAGTGTCAGGAGCAGATGGTGCAGTGTGAGTGTCAGGAACAGATGGTGCAGGTTGAGTGTCAGGAACAGATGGTGCAGGGTGAGTGTCAGGAGCTGGTGGTGCAGGGTGAGTTTCAGGAGCAGACGGTGCAGGGTGAGTGTCAGGAGCAGATGGTGCAGGGTGAGTGTCTGTAGCAGACGGTGCAGGGTGAGTGTCAGGAGCAGATGGTGCAGGGTGAGTGTCAGGAGCAGATGGTGCAGGGTGAGTGTCAGGAGCAGATGGTGCAGGGTGAGTCGTGGGAACAGATGGTGCAGGGTGAGGATCAGGAGCAGATGGTGCAGGGTGAGTGTCAGGAGCAGATGGTGCAGGGTGAGTCGTGGGAACAGATGGTGCAGGGTGAGGGTCAGCAGCAGATGGTGCAGGGTGAGTGTCACAGGAGCAGATGGGGCAGGGTGAGTGTCAGGAGCAGATGGTGCAGGCTGAGTGTCAGGAGCAGATGGTGCAGGGTGAGTGTCAGGGGCAGATTGTGCAGGGTGAGTGTCAGGAGCAGATGGTGCAGGGTGAGTGTCAGGAGCAGATGGTGCAGGCTGAGTGTCAGGAGCAGATGGTGCAGGGTGAGTGTCAGGAGCAGATGGTGCAGGGTGAGGGTCAGGAGCAGTTGGTGCAGGGTGAGTGTCAGGAGCAGATGGTGCAGGGTGAGTGTCACAGGAGCAGATGGGGCAGGGTGAGTGTCAGGAGCAGATGGTGCAGGCTGAGTGTCAGGAGCAGATGGTGCAGGGTGAGTGTCAGGAGCAGTCAGGAGCAGATGGTGCAGGGTGAGGGTCAGGAGCAGATGGGGCAGGGTGAGTGTCAGGAGCAGATGGTGCAGGCTGAGTGTCAGGAGCAGATGGTGCAGGGTGAGTGTCAGGAGCAGATGGTGCAGGGTGAGTGTCAGGAGCAGATGGTGCAGGGTGAGTGTCAGGTGCAGATGGTGCAGGGTGAGTGTCACAGGAGCAGATGGGGCAGGGTGCGTGTCAGGAGCAGATGGTGCAGGCTGAGTGTCAGGAGCAGATGGTGCAAGGTGAGTGTCAGGAGCAGATGGTGCAGGGTGAGTGTCACAGGAGCAGATGGTGCAGGGTGTGTGTCAGGAGCAGATGGTGCAGGGTGAGTGTCAGGAGCAGATGGTGCAGGGTGAGTGTCACAGGAGCAGATGGGACAGGGTGTGTGTCAGGAGCAGATGGTGCTGGGTGAGTGTCAGGAGCAGATGGTGCAGGGTGAGTGTCACAGGAGCAGATGGTGCAGGGTGCGTGTCAGGAGCAGATGGTGCAGGGTGAGTGTCAGGAACAGATGGTGCAGGGTGAGTGTCAGGAGCAGATGGTGCAGAGTGAGTGTCAGGAGCAGATGGTGCAGGGTGAGGGTCAGGAGCAGACGTTGTGGGTGAGTGTCAGGAGCAGATGGTGCAGGGTGAGTGTCAGGAGCAGATGGTGCAGGGTGAGTGTCACAGGAGCAGATGGTTCAGGGTGAGTGTCAGGAGCAGATGGTGCAGGGTGAGTGTGCAGGAGCACATAGTGCAGGGTGAGTGTCAGGAGCAGATGGTGCAGGGTGAGTGTCAGGAGCAGATGGTGCAGGGTGAGTGTCACAGGAGCAGATGGTGCAGGGTGAGTGTCAGGAGCAGATGGTGCAGGGTGAGTGTCAGGAGCAGATGGTGCAGGGTGAGTGTCAGGAGCAGATGGTGCAGTGTGAGTGTCAGGAACAGATGGTGCAGGTTGAGTGTCAGGAACAGATGGTGCAGGGTGAGTGTCAGGAGCTGGTGGTGCAGGGTGAGTTTCAGGAGCAGACGGTGCAGGGTGAGTGTCAGGAGCAGATGGTGCAGGGTGAGTGTCTGTAGCAGACGGTGCAGGGTGAGTGTCAGGAGCAGATGGTGCAGGGTGAGTCGTGGGAACAGATGGTGCAGGGTGAGGATCAGGAGCAGATGGTGCAGGGTGAGTGTCAGGAGCAGATGGTGCAGGGTGAGTGTCAGGAGCAGATGGTGCAGGGTGAGTCGTGGGAACAGATGGTGCAGGGTGAGGGTCAGCAGCAGATGGTGCAGGGTGAGTGTCACAGGAGCAGATGGGGCAGGGTGAGTGTCAGGAGCAGATGGTGCAGGCTGAGTGTCAGGAGCAGATGGTGCAGGGTGAGTGTCAGGGGCAGATTGTGCAGGGTGAGTGTCAGGAGCAGATGGTGCAGGGTGAGTGTCAGGAGCAGATGGTGCAGGCTGAGTGTCAGGAGCAGATGGTGCAGGGTGAGTGTCAGGAGCAGATGGTGCAGGCTGAGTGTCAGGAGCAGATGGTGCAGGGTGAGGGTCAGGAGCAGATGGTGCAGGGTGAGTGTCAGGATCAGACGGTGCAGGGCGAGTGTCAGGAGCAGATGGTGCAGGCTGAGTGTCAGGAGCAGATGGTGCAGGGTGAGTCGTGGGAACAGATGGTGCAGGGTGAGGGTCAGGAGCAGATGGTGCAGGGTGAGTGTCAGGAGTAGATGGTGCAGGGTGAGTGTCAGGAGCAGATGGTGCAGGGTGAGTGTCAGGAGCAGTTGGTGCAGGGTGAGTGTCAGGAACAGATGGTGCAGGGTGAGTGTCAGGAACAGATGGTGCAGGGTGAGGGTCAGGAGCAGTTGGTGCAGGGTGAGTGTCAGGAACAGATGGTGCAGGGTGAGTGTCACAGGAGCTGATGGTGCAGAGTGAGTGTCACAGGATCTGATGGGGCAGGGTGAGTGTCAGGAGCAGATGGTGCAGGGTGAGTCATGGGAACAGATGGTGCAGGGTGAGGGTCAGAAGCAGATGGTGCAGGGTACGTGTAAGGAGCAGATGGTGCAGGGTGAGCGTCAGGAGCAGTTGGTGCAGGGTGAGTGTCACAGGAGCAGATGGGGCAGGGTGAGTGTCAGGAGCAGATGGTGCAGGCTGAGTGTCAGGAGCAGATGGTGCAGGGTGAGTGTCACAGGAGCAGATGGGGCAGGGTGAGTGTCAGGAGCAGATGGTGCAGGCTGAGTGTCAGGAGCAGATGGTGCAGGGTGAGTGTCAGGAGCAGATGGTGCAGGGTGAGTGTCACAGGAGCAGATGGGGCAGGGTGAGTGTCAGGAGCAGATGGTGCAGGCTGAGTGTCAGGAGCAGATGGTGCAGGGTGAGTGTCAGGAGCAGATGGTGCAGGGTGAGTGTCACAGGAGCAGATGGGGCAGGGTGCGTGTCAGGAGCAGATGGTGCAGGCTGAGTGTCAGGAGCAGATGGTGCAAGGTGAGTGTCAGGAGCAGATGGTGCAGGGTGAGTGTCACAGGAGCAGATGGTGCAGGGTGCGTGTCAGGAGCAGATGGTGCAGGGTGAGTGTCAGGAGCAGATGGTGCAGGGTGAGTGTCACAGGAGCAGATGGGGCAGGGTGTGTGTCAGGAGCAGATGGTGCAGGCTGAGTGTCAGGAGCAGATGGTGCAGGGTGAGTGTCAGGAGCAGATGGTGCAGGGTGAGTGTCACAGGAGCAGATGGTGCAGGGTGAGTGTCAGGAGCAGTTGGTGCAGGGTGAGTGTCAGGAACAGATGGTGCAGGGTGAGTGTCAGGAACAGATGGTGCAGGGTGAGGGTCAGGAGCAGTTGGTGCAGGGTGAGTGTCAGGAACAGATGGTGCAGGGTGAGTGTCACAGGAGCTGATGGTGCAGAGTGAGTGTCACAGGATCTGATGGGGCAGGGTGAGTGTCAGGAGCAGATGGTGCAGGGTGAGTCATGGGAACAGATGGTGCAGGGTGAGGGTCAGAAGCAGATGGTGCAGGGTACGTGTAAGGAGCAGATGGTGCAGGGTGAGCGTCAGGAGCAGTTGGTGCAGGGTGAGTGTCACAGGAGCAGATGGGGCAGGGTGAGTGTCAGGAGCAGATGGTGCAGGCTGAGTGTCAGGAGCAGATGGTGCAGGGTGAGTGTCACAGGAGCAGATGGGGCAGGGTGAGTGTCAGGAGCAGATGGTGCAGGCTGAGTGTCAGGAGCAGATGGTGCAGGGTGAGTGTCAGGAGCAGATGGTGCAGGGTGAGTGTCACAGGAGCAGATGGGGCAGGGTGAGTGTCAGGAGCAGATGGTGCAGGCTGAGTGTCAGGAGCAGATGGTGCAGGGTGAGTGTCAGGAGCAGATGGTGCAGGGTGAGTGTCACAGGAGCAGATGGGGCAGGGTGCGTGTCAGGAGCAGATGGTGCAGGCTGAGTGTCAGGAGCAGATGGTGCAAGGTGAGTGTCAGGAGCAGATGGTGCAGGGTGAGTGTCACAGGAGCAGATGGTGCAGGGTGCGTGTCAGGAGCAGATGGTGCAGGGTGAGTGTCAGGAGCAGATGGTGCAGGGTGAGTGTCACAGGAGCAGATGGGGCAGGGTGTGTGTCAGGAGCAGATGGTGCAGGCTGAGTGTCAGGAGCAGATGGTGCAGGGTGAGTGTCAGGAGCAGATGGTGCAGGGTGAGTGTCACAGGAGCAGATGGTGCAGGGTGCGTGTCAGGAGCAGATGCTGCAGGGTGAGTGTCAGGAGCAGATGGTGCAGGCTGAGTGTCAGGAGCATACGGTGCAGGGTGAGTGTCAGGAACAGATGGTGCAGGGTGAGTGTCAGGAGAAGATGGTGCAGGGTGAGTGTCAGGAGCAGATGGTGCCTGGTGAGTGTCAGGAGCAGATGGTGCAGGCTGAGTGTCAGGAGCAGATGGTGCAGGGTGAGTGTCAGGAACAGATGGTGCAGGGTTAGTGTCAGGAGCAGATGGTGCAGGGTGAGTGTCAGGAGCAGATGCTGCAGGGTGAGTGTCAGGAGCAGATGGTGCAGGCTGAGTGTCAGGAGCATACGGTGCAGGGTGAGTGTCAGGAACAGATGGTGCAGGGTGAGTGTCAGGAGAAGATGGTGCCTGGTGAGTGTCAGGAGCAGATGGTGCAGGCTGAGTGTCAGGAGCAGATGGTGCAGGGTGAGTGTCAGGAGCAGATGGTGCAGGCTGAGTGTCAGGAGCAGATGGTGCAGGGTGAGGGTCAGGAGCAGATGGTGCAGGGTGAGTGTCAGGAGCAGACGGTGCAGGGTGAGTGTCAGGAGCAGATGGTGCAGGCTGAGTGTCAGGAGCAGATGGTGCAGGGTGAGTCGTGGGAACAGATGGTGCAGGGTGAGGGTCAGGAGCAGATGGTGCTGGGTGAGTATCAGGAGCAGTTGGTGCAGGGTGAGTGTCAGGAGCAGATGGTGCACGGTGAGGGTCAGGAGCAGTTGGTGCAGGGTGAGTGTCAGGAACAGATGGTGCAGGGTGAGTGTCACAGGAGCTGGGTGAGGGTCAGAAGCAGATGGTGCAGGGTACGTGTAAGGAGCAGATGGTGCAGGGTGAGCGTCAGGAGCAGTTGGTGCAGGGTGAGTGTCACAGGAGCAGATGGGGCAGGGTGAGTGTCAGGAGCAGATGGTGCAGGGTGAGTGTCAGGAGCAGATGGTGCAGGGTGAGTGTCACAGGAGCAGATGGGGCAGGGTGAGTGTCAGGAGCAGATGGTGCAGGCTGAGTGTCAGGAGCAGATGGTGCAGGGTGAGTGTCAGGAGCAGATGGTGCAGGGTGAGTGTCACAGGAGCAGATGGGGCAGGGTGCGTGTCAGGAGCAGATGGTGCAGGCTGAGTGTCAGGAGCAGATGGTGCAAGGTGAGTGTCAGGAGCAGATGGTGCAGGGTGAGTGTCACAGGAGCAGATGGTGCAGGGTGAGTGTAAGGAGCAGATGGTGCAGGGTGAGTGTCAGGAGCAGATGGTGCAGGGTGAGTGTCACAGGAGCAGATGGGGCAGGGTGAGTGTCAGGAGCAGATGGTGCAGGTTGAGTGTCAGGAGCAGATGGTGCAGGGTGAGTGTCAGGAGCAGATGGTGCAGGGTGAGTGTCACAGGAGCAGATGGGGCAGGGTGAGTGTCAGGAGCAGATGGTGCAGGCTGAGTGTCAGGAGCAGATGGTGCAGGGTGAGTGTCAGGAGCAGATGGTGCAGGGTGAGTGTCACAGGAGCAGATGGGGCAGGGTGCGTGTCAGGAGCAGATGGTGCAGGCTGAGTGTCAGGAGCAGATGGTGCAGGGTGAGTGTCACAGGAGCAGATGGTGCAGGGTGTGTGTCAGGAGCAGATGGTGCAGGGTGAGTGTCAGGAGCAGATGGTGCAGGGTGAGTGTCACAGGAGCAGATGGGGCAGGGTGTGTGTCAGGAGCAGATGGTGCTGGGTGAGTGTCAGGAGCAGATGGTGCAGGGTGAGTGTCACAGGAGCAGATGGTGCAGGGTGCGTGTCAGGAGCAGATGGTACAGGGTGAGTGTCAGGAGCAGATGGTGCAGGCTGAGTGTCAGGAACAGATGGTGCAGGGTGAGTGTCAGGAGCAGATGGTGCAGAGTGAGTGTTGGACTTTGGCCCTTAGGGCAGGTTCACCCCTAGACTTTTTGCTGGAAAAGGGTGACCTGGAGATGGTGATTTTGGGATTCTGCGCACTTTCACTGTGTCCCAGGGGAAAGTGCGTGCGCACTCTGAGTGCATGTGCTGAGCTAGGCCTGCCCGCCCATAGGAATGCATGGGGAATGTATGTGTCCCTGGTGGTTCCTGATGCGTGGGGTGTACAGGCTTGAGTCTGGTATGTGTGAACTCGTGAGAGTGAATGCTGCGCAACGGTGTATGCAGCATGTATGTGTCTAGTAGCGAAGCGCCATTTCTAGACATGGCTGTACGTGTGCTGTGAGGGTGCTGGCGTGTGATTGGCTGGAGCTGGCTGGCATGCCAGGCTCCAGGAAGTCTGGATGGGTCTGCCCGGTGGTGAGTGGGAGATTAGCATGAGTGATGTGTGGGAGGAGTGTACCTGTGTCCTGGATGGGCTGGGTTGTCCCCACACAATGCTGGCTCCGCCCCCCTGTGGTGTGTCTAATGACCCAAGCCCTGCCAGTGAATAGAGAGGGTGGTTGAGGTAAACAGAGTACTCAAGAACCAGCTGCGACTGGTTCCGCCCCCACTCTACACCCTTGAACAAAGGAATGCACTGTATAAAAATGGGGCTGTGTCCCCACTGAAGTTGTTCTCTTCCAGGATCCTGAGGGGGCTGTTGCTGCTGGGCCAGAGGACCGCCACTTGGGGTGTCTCCCTGCCTGGAGACCCAGTGTGCTGGCTCTGGGCCCAGCTTTGCCCCTTTGCCTGCTTACAAGGACTTTGCTGGGTCTTTTCCTGATTTATAGCGCTAGGAGCGCTTGGCTTTTCCTCCTAGCGCTTGGAAGCGCTTTGTTTCGTCCTAGCGCTGGGAGCGCTGTGGTTTGTGCCCCCTAGCGCTTGAGAGCGCTTTATATAGACCACGAGGCGCTTGGGAGCGCTTTTGTAAGGCAGGTGCCCACCCTGCATTTTGCCTGCTCTAGCGGCTGCCCACGCCGCATATTTGCGTGGTTATCGATCTACGAGGGAGCCCACTCCTCGGATCATCTGGGAAGCCGCCTGCCTGCCTAAATCGGGCCGCCGCGCTGCCCGCGGTGACCCGGAAGTGAAGGGCCGACCGGCCAATCCGTGCGCGGCCCCGGGGGGAAGCAACCGGAAGTCCTGCCTCCGCATTTCCAGCAGCGAGGAGAGGCGGCGGAAAGGTGCAGGCGGGGCCCCGTGGCGGAGAGGAGAGCCCCGCCGCCCACAAGAGGAGAAGTGTGGTAAAGGAGCCCCCGAGGAGCGGGAGCTCCCGTGAAGAGCCGCCGGGCAGAGGAGGCCCCCGTGTCACGTCCCGGTGAGTGCTGGGAAAGAGGAGAGGGGGGCGTCGGGACACTTTGCCGGTGTCCGCCCCGCCCCTCTCCATAGCGCGACCTCGCGCCTGTGATTATTGAGAGCCTGTGAGGCTCTTGGCAGCCAGTTATGGTCTAAAGCCCTGAGGGGCTCCGGGAGCATTTCGGAGAGCTCGAGTCCCCCGAGTGGGACTCCGGCGACCTGGGCATATCTGTCACGAGCCCAGAGAGGCTCAGGGGGCCATTATTTCACGAGCCCTGAGAGGCTCAAGGCGCCCCAGTGTTTAGAGCCTGCGAGGCTCTTGGCCAGCATTATTGCTTTGGGTCCCCAGAGCGAGGGACCCCCCAGCCCAGCGAGGCTGTATCTTTCTGTTGCTGGAGCCCTGAGAGGCTCAGCAGCCCCCCTTGCTGGTGAGAAAGCCTAAGAGAGGCTCACCAGTGCCACAGTGGTGGTTCTTTGAGCCCAGAGAGGCTCCAACTTTGCGCTAACTTTCCCTGCTCCAGTTGCCCAGCACTTTGTGGGCAACTGCCACGTTTAGGCCCTGACATTGGGACACCGGGACAGTCACAGGTGGTGACTGGTGAGTTTGGGGAAGTTGGTATTTGTTCTGCACCTCTGAATGTATTGATTATGCGTCATGTGCCTTACACCTCTGAATGAATGTTATGCATTGCATCATGTGTTTTCCTCTTACACCCCTACAGGTATTGTAATACATAGGTGGTTGTTTTCTCCCTAGTACAGGTGGTGCTAGTGAGATCCTGGTTACCAGTAATTACTGGTTGTGCGCTCTATTGTTATATTGTGTGCTATTTTGTGCTAAAGTAATTTTACTTTCTGAAAGTGCTACTTCTGATTCCTGACAGTGGTCAAGGTGGCCCTGTCTTGTACATATCCCTTGTAAATTCTGCCCGTGCCTCTGGCACATTGTAAAGTGTGTGTTTTATCTAATGTGTTTTGGTGTAATACAAAGGCTATTTTTATATAACCTTGTGTGGAGTTTCCTTTGTGGTGGGCCTTTGGTTGTTGTTGCTGGGGTGCGTGCGCGAATACTTAGCCTACATCGCCTCCAAGTTTAGCCTTGCTGCTCGCGCCACGTTACCTAGAGGGTGAGTAGGGGTTATCTTGGCGTGTAACTCCCTTGCCCTGACTTGGGAGTGGTGGTCTCTGACTGACTTTGGCGAAAGCCCTGGCCAGCCGGGGATCCCATTTCCAACATTGGCGGCAAGCGGCGGGATAAGGATTTGTGTTTGCGTTGTACCTTAGTAGTAACTGGCCATACCACAAAACTCTGCATTTAGATGACCACATTTTTAGGGGATTGTATTGTTTTGGAAGTTTCATTATTTTCTTCTCCTGAAGAGTGTCATTTGATTGTGTTCAGTACATTTGTCCCCCGCCCTGCTTCCAGAGTTTGGTACCTGTGTCGCTTTTGGTCAGGTTGAGAAGTCAGGGGTGGTAGAAACTGCCTTACCGATCCGAGGGGAGGGTGTGTGTGGATGAATGGTGTGTTTTTCCTGGACGCATGAGTATGAGTTCTCTTTGATAAGGAGATTGTTGAAGTTTTGGAATTGTGTCCTCTTACTTCAGATTGTTCAGTCCCCTGTGTTGCACGTGTCTGTGAGCATCTTGCCAAGATGGAGTCTGCTTTTAATGTCTGGGGTCTGTTTTTGCATGAACTGAGAGAGTTTTGCGAAGAGAGAGACATTGCAGTGAATGAGTCAGACACCCAGTCCCAACTTAGGGGTAACCTGATCCAATGGCAGAAGGATGACTGGGAGCGTGAGCACAGTGCGGAGAGGGCCCGGGTCTCACACCATGAGGGTGGTGGGTCAGAGGGGAGCCCTGAAGAGTCTGAGGAGGAAGAAGATGACAGCACAGGGACGCCAGCAGAGAGTGAGGACCCCATAGATAGGGAGTCCCTTGCTGGGTACAGTTTAGGAGGCAGCGCCTCATCCCTTTACCTGTCCCCAGAGGAGCTGGAAGATAGGAGGAGAGAAAGGGAGCACCAGCTGGCTTTAGAAAAGCTCAGGTTGGAGCATGCCCAGGCTATGGCACAGCTGGGCATTAGAAAGCAACAGCTGGAGGTTAAGAAGCAACAGCTGGAGACCGAGAGGGTCTTAGCGCAGGACAGGATAGAGGAGGCTGAGAGGGCCGCCACCAGAGGCAAAGTAGCTCTGGAGGGTAGACTATCCCCTGCGCGCAGTGTTGAGTGTCTGGATCCCCCAGGGAGGGTTGGGTCCAGTGGTGGCAGCTATTTAAATCTCAGTCTAGAAAGTCCCAGTTCCCAGAGTATGGTTCCTGTTTCCCCAGAGGAGGAGAATAGGTTGAGGTTTAGGAACCTTAGGAAACCGTCTCATCAGTCTTGGGAAGACTTTGAGGATGACTGTTGTAGAGCCCTGTGTGATTGGGTACGGGAGCCCACGAAATGTGATTGGGACCTATTGTTCGATATGTTTCTCAGAGAGCAGTTGCTCAGTTGTTGTTCACCAGGGTTGCGCCAACACCTGTTAGGGTGTGGATTGTCTGAACCATGTGAGCTGGCAGAGGAAGCAGACCGCTGGGAAGGGACCAGAGGTTCTGTAGCGTCATTGGTGAGTGACTCCAAAAGTAGTGGGTCAGGGATCTTCCAGCCCAGCGTGGTGGAAGAGGCTCAGTGTAGCCCAGCTAGGTCCCTGGTTAGTGAGAAGGGTGTAGGGGCTGACTGCCTGGCTCAGTGGAGCAGGAGTCAGTGGGTGGCTGAGAGCCCCCAGAGGCCCGAAGCCCTGTCTCAGAACCTGGGTGGTTTCTTGAGGAAACACCAGGTTGGGGACCTAGGCTGTCCTGTTAGCCCAGTTGAGGAGGATCTCCTAGTGAGTAGAGGACCTGGAGCGTCTGTAACCAGAGCTCCTGTGGTTCTAGAGTCTGGCAGTACCGCTCCGATAGGGAGGGTACAGGAGTCCAGAGTGAGGAGTGATTGGGGGAGTTCCCCAGTGGAAGGACCAGTGGGTCAGGGACTACCCAGTTGGGCTAGGTTCCCGTGTAGTGACCATGGTAACACCACTTCTGGTCTGGGGGATCGTCACGCACTGTCAGGTGGACAGAGGGCGGGAGATCTGCGCCAGACAGACAGTCACGCAACAGATGTGACATTTGTTAGCCTCAGGGGGATTGCGTGTGAATCCCCAGAAGTCCTGGAGTGCCAGGCAATTGTTCCACCGAAGGTTCTAGACCAGAGGTTGGGAGGCCAGGTTCAGGATCGGCCTGACCTGAAGGGTAGGATGACTGTAACCAGTGTCCTGACCGGTTCTTCTTCCAGAGGAACTTCTCCAGGTGGGAGAGGGCAGACCTCTGGAAGGGGGTGCAGAGGGTGGGAGAGCCCACCTCTGACCCCGGTGCAACCTGAGTGGATAAGTCCTGGGTTGGAATGGCGTTCTAGGGGTACCCCTCGCAGAGGGAGGAGGAACCCTAGGAGAAGAGGTAGGGGGAGGAGAGCCTTCCCCGAGACTCCTGGTCCGCCTGAGGTTGTAGGCCTTAGGCTGGAGAACCAGTGGCAGTCTAGTCCTGTCTTGCAGACAGGAAGAGTGGAGAATGGCTCCTATGTGCCAGGGGTTACTACCCCCCGCTCTGCGAATTGGCATGGACCAGTGGCACCTGGGTGGCCCAGGGCCTGGTCCTGGCCGCGGACAACTTGGGAGTACCAGTGGGGTAGCCCAGTTGGTCCAGACAGTGTGTTTAGAAGGAATCCCCTGGGTTCACCATGGCGTAGAACAGGAGGGTGTCCCTGCAGTTGTGGGCCCGCGTCCGTGTTCTATCGCCCCAAGCAGGGAAGTCCATCACGGTGGTGATTGGTCTCCCCTGCGTTTTGGCTGGAAGGGGGTTATGTTGGACTTTGGCCCTTAGGGCAGGTTCACCCCTAGACTTTTTGCTGGAAAAGGGTGACCTGGAGATGGTGATTTTGGGATTCTGCGCACTTTCACTGTGTCCCAGGGGAAAGTGCGTGCGCACTCTGAGTGCATGTGCTGAGCTAGGCCTGCCCGCCCATAGGAATGCATGGGGAATGTATGTGTCCCTGGTGGTTCCTGATGCGTGGGGTGTACAGGCTTGAGTCTGGTATGTGTGAACTCGTGAGAGTGAATGCTGCGCAACGGTGTATGCAGCATGTATGTGTCTAGTAGCGAAGCGCCATTTCTAGACATGGCTGTACGTGTGCTGTGAGGGTGCTGGCGTGTGATTGGCTGGAGCTGGCTGGCATGCCAGGCTCCAGGAAGTCTGGATGGGTCTGCCCGGTGGTGAGTGGGAGATTAGCATGAGTGATGTGTGGGAGGAGTGTACCTGTGTCCTGGATGGGCTGGGTTGTCCCCACACAATGCTGGCTCCGCCCCCCTGTGGTGTGTCTAATGACCCAAGCCCTGCCAGTGAATAGAGAGGGTGGTTGAGGTAAACAGAGTACTCAAGAACCAGCTGCGACTGGTTCCGCCCCCACTCTACACCCTTGAACAAAGGAATGCACTGTATAAAAATGGGGCTGTGTCCCCACTGAAGTTGTTCTCTTCCAGGATCCTGAGGGGGCTGTTGCTGCTGGGCCAGAGGACCGCCACTTGGGGTGTCTCCCTGCCTGGAGACCCAGTGTGCTGGCTCTGGGCCCAGCTTTGCCCCTTTGCCTGCTTACAAGGACTTTGCTGGGTCTTTTCCTGATTTATAGCGCTAGGAGCGCTTGGCTTTTCCTCCTAGCGCTTGGAAGCGCTTTGTTTCGTCCTAGCGCTGGGAGCGCTGTGGTTTGTGCCCCCTAGCGCTTGAGAGCGCTTTATATAGACCACGAGGCGCTTGGGAGCGCTTTTGTAAGGCAGGTGCCCACCCTGCATTTTGCCTGCTCTAGCGGCTGCCCACGCCGCATATTTGCGTGGTTATCGATCTACGAGGGAGCCCACTCCTCGGATCATCTGGGAAGCCGCCTGCCTGCCTAAATCGGGCCGCCGCGCTGCCCGCGGTGACCCGGAAGTGAAGGGCCGACCGGCCAATCCGTGCGCGGCCCCGGGGGGAAGCAACCGGAAGTCCTGCCTCCGCATTTCCAGCAGCGAGGAGAGGCGGCGGAAAGGTGCAGGCGGGGCCCCGTGGCGGAGAGGAGAGCCCCGCCGCCCACAAGAGGAGAAGTGTGGTAAAGGAGCCCCCGAGGAGCGGGAGCTCCCGTGAAGAGCCGCCGGGCAGAGGAGGCCCCCGTGTCACGTCCCGGTGAGTGCTGGGAAAGAGGAGAGGGGGGCGTCGGGACACTTTGCCGGTGTCCGCCCCGCCCCTCTCCATAGCGCGACCTCGCGCCTGTGATTATTGAGAGCCTGTGAGGCTCTTGGCAGCCAGTTATGGTCTAAAGCCCTGAGGGGCTCCGGGAGCATTTCGGAGAGCTCGAGTCCCCCGAGTGGGACTCCGGCGACCTGGGCATATCTGTCACGAGCCCAGAGAGGCTCAGGGGGCCATTATTTCACGAGCCCTGAGAGGCTCAAGGCGCCCCAGTGTTTAGAGCCTGCGAGGCTCTTGGCCAGCATTATTGCTTTGGGTCCCCAGAGCGAGGGACCCCCCAGCCCAGCGAGGCTGTATCTTTCTGTTGCTGGAGCCCTGAGAGGCTCAGCAGCCCCCCTTGCTGGTGAGAAAGCCTAAGAGAGGCTCACCAGTGCCACAGTGGTGGTTCTTTGAGCCCAGAGAGGCTCCAACTTTGCGCTAACTTTCCCTGCTCCAGTTGCCCAGCACTTTGTGGGCAACTGCCACGTTTAGGCCCTGACATTGGGACACCGGGACAGTCACAGGTGGTGACTGGTGAGTTTGGGGAAGTTGGTATTTGTTCTGCACCTCTGAATGTATTGATTATGCGTCATGTGCCTTACACCTCTGAATGAATGTTATGCATTGCATCATGTGTTTTCCTCTTACACCCCTACAGGTATTGTAATACATAGGTGGTTGTTTTCTCCCTAGTACAGGTGGTGCTAGTGAGATCCTGGTTACCAGTAATTACTGGTTGTGCGCTCTATTGTTATATTGTGTGCTATTTTGTGCTAAAGTAATTTTACTTTCTGAAAGTGCTACTTCTGATTCCTGACAGTGGTCAAGGTGGCCCTGTCTTGTACATATCCCTTGTAAATTCTGCCCGTGCCTCTGGCACATTGTAAAGTGTGTGTTTTATCTAATGTGTTTTGGTGTAATACAAAGGCTATTTTTATATAACCTTGTGTGGAGTTTCCTTTGTGGTGGGCCTTTGGTTGTTGTTGCTGGGGTGCGTGCGCGAATACTTAGCCTACATCGCCTCCAAGTTTAGCCTTGCTGCTCGCGCCACGTTACCTAGAGGGTGAGTAGGGGTTATCTTGGCGTGTAACTCCCTTGCCCTGACTTGGGAGTGGTGGTCTCTGACTGACTTTGGCGAAAGCCCTGGCCAGCCGGGGATCCCATTTCCAACAGTGAGTGTCAGGAGCAGATGGTGCAGGGTGAGGGTCAGGAGCAGACGTTGTGGGTGAGTGTCAGGAGCAGATGGTGCAGGCTGAGTGTGCAGGAGCACATAGTGCAGGGTGAGTGTCAGGAGCAGATGGTGCAGGGTGAGTGTCAGGAGCAGATGGTGCAGGGTGAGTGTCACAGGAGCAGATGGTGCAGGGTGAGTGTCAGGAGCAGATGGTGCAGGGTGAGTGTCAGGAGCAGATGGTGCAGGGTGAGTGTCAGGAGCAGATGGTGCAGTGTGAGTGTCAGGAACAGATGGTGCAGGTTGAGTGTCAGGAACAGATGGTGCAGGGTGAGTGTCAGGAGCTGGTGGTGCAGGGTGAGTTTCAGGAGCAGACGGTGCAGGGTGAGTGTCAGGAGCAGATGGTGCAGGGTGAGTGTCTGTAGCAGACGGTGCAGGGTGAGTGTCAGGAGCAGATGGTGCAGGGTGAGTGTCAGGAGCAGATGGTGCAGGGTGAGTGTCAGGAGCAGATGGTGCAGGGTGAGTCGTGGGAACAGATGGTGCAGGGTGAGGATCAGGAGCAGATGGTGCAGGGTGAGTGTCAGGAGCAGATGGTGCAGGGTGAGTCGTGGGAACAGATGGTGCAGGGTGAGGGTCAGCAGCAGATGGTGCAGGGTGAGTGTCACAGGAGCAGATGGGGCAGGGTGAGTGTCAGGAGCAGATGGTGCAGGCTGAGTGTCAGGAGCAGATGGTGCAGGGTGAGTGTCAGGGGCAGATTGTGCAGGGTGAGTGTCAGGAGCAGATGGTGCAGGGTGAGTGTCAGGAGCAGATGGTGCAGGCTGAGTGTCAGGAGCAGATGGTGCAGGGTGAGTGTCAGGAGCAGATGGTGCAGGCTGAGTGTCAGGAGCAGATGGTGCAGGGTGAGTGTTAGACCTGGCACCTTGGCGTGAGTTTCCCTTCCACTTTTTGCTGTTGTGCCTCCAATGTTTTGATGGTGTCTGCTACTCGGGGCACTGCGCCACGGCCAACCCGTGCCGCAGTGCAAGTGCTCCCTACTGTAAAGTGTACATATGATTGATGTCCATGATTGGTTCATTGGATTTACTGTTAGTCCCTAGTAAAGTGCACTAGGAGTGCCAGGGCTTGTGAATGCCAATACTGCTAGTGGGCCTGCAGCGCTGGTTGCGCCACCCACAGAAGCAGCCTAAAAATGTGTCTAGGGTCTGCCATTGCAGATCCTGCGTGCAGTCTGGTACTGTCACCCTGGCTGGGCAAGTGCACACACTTGCCAGCCCCTAAACCTTCCCTTAACCTTCATGTTAGTCACCCCTATAGTAGGCCTGAGGGCAGGGTGCATTGTAGTGTAAGGTAGAACATGCCCTGATGTGTGTGGCATGTTCTAATAGTGAATTACTACCAAATTCGTTTTTCACTATTGTAAGGCTACCTGTTCCCTTCTAGGCCAGATGAGCTGCTGGAATTATTACACTCTATAATCCCAGCAGGCTCAGGGAACATGGTAGAAATTAATGTTTAGTATGCCTGAACTCAGAATAATAAAATACTTCTTTTAGTAAAGTTTATTTTAATATCCTGTGTTTGCAAATGCTACTTTTAGAAGGTTAGCATTTGCTTGCCTAACCATTTCAGCCCGCCTCTGCTTGGATGTGGATCTGACTGTCTGGTGTGTGTGAGTGACAGGGCTGGGAGTTGACAGGTAGTGATTAGCAGGAGGACCCCTTAATGGGTGGTGGGAGTTTCCCCTGAATGATGCATCAGGCTGTGCCCCTGCCACCACAATGCTGGCTCCGCCCTCCTGGGGAGCGACTGATGACTCAGCCTGCACCTGGCCCAGGAAGGACCGAAGCTGGTAAACAAAGTGCTCAGGCCACTCCTGCCCTCTCAATGCCGGCTCCGCCCCCCTGGGGAGCGGCTGATGTGCCTGCCCTCACACTGAATGCAGAAGTCACAAGTACCCACAACAAGTACTCAGAGACTGGAGCAGTTATGCAGAGGCCCCCCCTGGCTTGCTAGAACAAAAGAAACTGGGTATAAAAGTAGGAGCCCTGCTCCTTGTAAATTAGATCCTGTTTGTGCTACAAGAGAAACTCTGCCCGAAGAGAAGGACCTGGAAGGACTACAAGGAGGAGTGCTGACTCTGGCCTGTGTCTGGTGCCTTGCTGCCAAAGGAGAGGAAGAGAAAAAGACTACAAGAGACTTTTACTTTATTTTGAACTTTGTGCCAAACTCTGCTAAAAGATCTCCAAGGGCTTGCTGCTGAACTTGCCCCCTGACCAGCGCTCCAGGAACAGTGAGCGCTAACCCCTGACCAAAGCATCTGCTGTGTGTGCTGCTTATCGCTGCAGCGCTGTCTGAGGAAGACAAGAGCATCAAGCCCCCCTGCACACCGTGACCGTGGGTGAGCAGATCGCCATAGCAACGTGAAGCCCAGCCGCCGCTGGCCTGAACACCGTGACGGCATCTGCACCTGACCCCACGAGAGCAAAGTAACGGAGGACCCGTCCGGTCCAAGCACCGGAGTCTACTGGGCACAAGCGCCGTGGATTCCCCCGCAAAGACGGACTGCCGCCTTGTCATCTCCCTCGCTAATCAGCGTCTGGCCGGCTGCCCCGCTGAAGGGACATCACCGCGATCGGCACTTTGGCTGGGTACGTCCCGCACTTGGGGACCGTACTGCCACTGCGCCACACCCAGCCGCCGCCGTCAGGACGGACGAGAAGACTGAGTCAAAGGACCTGAGCCCCATCGAGCACCGCCGCCCTGGGTGACCCGTGACCTGCTGCCCCGAGCCGCAGCTCGCACCGCCCGTCAAGGAAGCAACGCGACGTGGGACAGCTCCCCCTTCAGCCGCCCTCTCCGAGGATCACCACAAGAAGTGAAAGGTACTGTCTTTGCCCCTCCGCGGCGCGAGCGTCCTGCAATCTGAGCTCGCACCGCGCGGTCTGACCTCAGGCACCCCGGGAGCCTCACCGCTGCGGTTTGCTTGGCAGCGCGAGCCGCCCCAGAGTCAGAGGCGCGCTCTGCTCTGGCCCCCGAGGCCCCGCCTGACGCTCTCCGAGGCCCGCGGCCCCCTCTCCCCGAGTCGAGCCCCGAAGGGTGACTCATTTCGAGAGCGGAGACAGCGGGAAGCGCCTTGAAGCGCTATAAGACACTGGAACCTTTCTAAAGCTGGGCAGAAGGCCCAAGAGACCGCATTTATTCAAGAACTGTGCCTTTTTTTCATAAAGAGTAACTGGAACCTGCATTTGAAGTAACCAAGACTGTATTTACAAGCCTGCTTGAGATTTATATAAAGAACATATATTTTTACAAATACAGTTTGGTGTCATTGTGTGGTGGGTTGGTTGTGATGGTGTGATATTGCAAATGTTTAACCCTACATGCCCCAGAGATTAGCCTAAGACTGCTTAAGCCACACTACCTAGAGGGTAAGCAGAGGTTGTCTTGAAGGTAACCCTCAGCCCTGACGAGGAAGAGAGAGGCCCTGCTTGTCGCCAGTGTTGCACTGCGCCAACCAGAGACTCCCCCTTCCTACATTGGACGCAGCGGTGAGGATTCGCGAATTTACATTTGCAGTGTTTTACCTTAGCTACTGACCATTGCATAGTGATTTCAGTCCAGTAACTTAGCCACAGACTTTTGGATTTTTAATTTTGCTAAAAGAAGAAGATCCCTAGTGTTGCAAGCATGCCTGGTGCAGACAGCGTTGATGGGGCGGAATCCCTGACCTCTGAGGTGTTGGAGGTAGAATGGGACCCATCAAAGTTGGATGACTACAAGAGGAAAGAACTGTGGAGCTTTATAAAGAAGTTCAAGGTTCCCCATGCAGGGTGCAGGAACAAGGATGATTTCTACCGGGCCCTGAAAGCCTGGAGTGAATCAAGGGATGCGCCTGTGGATCCTGTGATACCTGAGCGACCAGACAGCGTCCACAGCTTTGGCAGAGGCCTGTCGCCAGAGGAGCTGGCAGACAGACAGGCAACCAGGGATCATGAGATCAAGATGGCAGAATTGAATTTGAAGGGCCAAATGGAGCTTGAAAGCAAAAAAATGGCTCTGGAAGAAAGAAAACTCCAGTTTGAGTTTGATGTGAAAATGAGGGAGATGAGTCTAAAGGAGAAAGCCTTGGATCGTCCTCCCTCTGGTGGCAGCACAACGCCGGTGCAGGTAGAGTCAAGAGTGCACATCCCCAAAGATGTAGTTAAAGAGTTCTTTAAGGGGGATGACATAGGACAGTGGTTTAGGGCCTATGAGGTAGCCATGCTTTCCCACCGGGTCCCTGAGAAGGATTGGGGAGCGGGGTTATGGGGAAGGTTCCTTAGCGAAGGAAGGGACACCCTGCTAGATTTGCCCACTGAAGACCAGAGATCCTATCCCCATATGAAAGAAGCTTTAATGACCAGGTATGGGCTTACCCCTGAAATGTATAGGCAGAAGTTTAGGGGGTGTAATAAGCGGCCTGGGAATACGTATGTGGAGTTTGTGACTTTTTTTTGCAGAGCACTGGATGGTTGGGTGAAGGGTAACAAAGTGAATGATTTTCAAGGTCTCTTTGATTTAATTGCATGGGAGCACTTGTCTGATCAATGTTTTCCTGAGTTACGCCAGCACCTGATTGATAGCAAGTTGTCCAACCCGAGGAAACTTGCTGAGGAGGCGGACCGCTGGCTCAGCACCAGGGTCCACAAGGGTCCAGTGGGAGACTCCGCCAAGGGTGGGCAGGGTCCCCAGCAGAAGAGTGGGGGGGACAAGGGAAAACAGAAAGGGTTCCAAAAAGGCCCCCAAAGTAATCCCCAAGGGGACCAGCAGAAAGGTTCTCAGCCTCCCCCACCCCCTAAGCAGAATGGGGCCCCGACAGGTCGACCTGTTCCAAAGGGGCCCTTCAATTGTTACAAATGTGGTGACCCGGGGCACATAGCCAGTGACCCCAAGTGTCGCCTGTTTGGAAAACCAGCACCCACTGGTGCTCCGCCCCGACAAGTGACCAGTGTTCACTTAGGAGAAGAAGTGATGGTCCCGGGGGGTGGAGATCCTGTTCAGATGACCCTAGTCTCACTAGGAGACAGTGAGATGGTCCCTACAAGCTACCTGCCCTCTAACACTAAAAAATATGGGCAGGTGGTTACCATCAATGGTAAGAAAGCTGAGGCTCTTAGAGACACAGGAGCCAGTGTGACTGCAGTGAGGCATCACCTGGTGTCTCAAGAGCAGGTTGTACCCCATGCCTACTGTAGGGTTGTCAACGCTGACAATTCAGAGAGTCAGTGTCCGATGGCTCAAGTTCCCTTCGAGTGGGGGGGGGTCTCTGGTACTCTGCAGGTCTGTGTGAGGAAAGCCATGCCTGTTGACTGTTTGCTAGGGAATGACTTGGAGGACTCCCCTTGGGAAAAGGTGGAGAAAACGACTCACCTGAAGATGGTGGGTCTACCTGACT
Source organism: Lissotriton helveticus (assembly GCF_964261635.1). Lineage (NCBI taxonomy): Eukaryota > Metazoa > Chordata > Amphibia > Caudata > Salamandridae > Lissotriton > Lissotriton helveticus. Next base: position 68,864,832 of record NC_136063.1, read on the forward strand.
GGGCGTGCGTGACCACCCGGTCAATGGCAGCCAGTAGGGGTGATCAAGAGGTCCTGGGGCCTGACGGAGAGGCCCAGGAACCGGCCTTAGGGAGAAGGTGCAGGGCGCGCGGGAAACCGGCCCCTGAAGTTCCCACGGTCCAGGAGGAAGCAGACCTTGAGGGGGATGCCCTGGAGCCTACTGGGGAACAGATTGCCGAACTGGGGGACCTGCCTGAGCTGACCCATTGGCAGCAAGAAGGAGGCCCCTCCAGGGAGGAATTCTGCAGGGAGCAGAAAGAATGCCCTTCTCTCGTGGGTATGCGGCAGCAGGCTGCAGACCAGGCCAATGGTGTTCAGGCCAAAACACATTATGTGTACTGGGAGAATGACCTCCTGTACTCAGAGCCTAAGGCTGCTGAACCTGGGTCAGCCCGTGTGCTGGTGGTACCCCAGAAGTTCAGAGCCTTCCTACTGGGACTGGCTCATGATGTGCCTTTAGCAGGACATTTGGGGATGGACAAGACCTATGACAGGCTTGTCACCCACTTCTACTGGCCCCAAATGCACAAGAGCTCAGATGCTCATTGTAGGACCTGTCCAACTTGCCAGGCAAGTGGGAAGAGCGGAGGGAAGAACAAGGCTCCCCTCCAACCCTTCCCTGTGGTCAGTACGCCATTCCAACGAGTGGGTATTGATATTGTTGGGCCTCTGGACCCCAAGACAGCCATGGGCAACAGGTTCATCCTGGTCTTGGTGGATCATGCCACCCGGTACCCTGAAGCCATCCCTCTGAGGACAGTGACGGCCCCCGTGGTGGGGCGTGCACTAATGGGAATTTTCTCCAGAGTGGGGTTCCCTCTAGAGGTGGTGAGCGACAGGGGGACCAACTTTATATCCAAGTATATGAAGTCCCTTTGGCAAGAGTGTGGTGTAACCTACAAGTTCACCACACCTTACCATCCCCAAGGAAATGGGTTGGTTGAAAGATTCAACCGAACCCTGAAGGGCATGATCATGGGCCTGGAAGGTCCAATGAGGCGTAAGTGGGACGTCCTCTTACCATGCCTGCTCTTTGCATACCGCGAGGTGCCACAGAAGTCTCTAGGGTTCAGCCCCTTTGAGCTGCTGTATGGCCACCCCGTGAGAGGACCACTGAGTTTGGTAAAGGAAGGCTGGGAGCAATCTCCCAGGAAACCTCCCCAGAATGTATATAGCTACATGCTGGCCTTCAGAAACCAAACCAGGCGCTTCAGACAACTTGCTGAGGCAAATCTGGAAGCAAGCCAGGAGGAGATGAAGCGGTGGTACGACCAGAATGCCACTCTGGTAGAGCTTCAGCCTGGACAGGAGGTGTATGTCTTGGCCCCCGTGGAACCCTGTGCACTTCAGGATAAGTGGACAGGCCCATTTGAGGTTGTGGAGCGCAAGAGCTCAGTGACATACTTGGTGGACATGAAGACGCCCAGGAATCCTTTAAGGGTCTTACATGTCAACCGCCTCAAGCCCCACTTGAAAAGGTCCGAAGTGGGCATGCTGTTGGCCACTGATGATGGAATGGAAGAGGAGTCTGAGCCTCTTCCTGACCTCTTAGTGGCCTGTGAGAAAGATGGGTCAGTGGATGGAGTTAACCTCTCACCCACCCTGACCCCTGAGCAACAGGAAGACTGCCGCCAGTTGCTGGGGCAGTTTCCAGACCTGTTCTCCCTGGTTCCTAGTGTCACAGATTGGTGCGTCCATGATGTGGACACAGGAGACAGCTTACCTGTGAAGCATAAGGCTTACAGGGTAACTGACAGGGTCCGGGCCTGCATCAAGGAGGAGGTCTCCAAGATGCTTGCTCTTAGGGTGGTTGAGTCTTCCAGCAGTCCTTGGTCCAGCCCCGTGGTCTTGGTCCCAAAGGCTGCTGCGCCGGGAGCCACACCTGAACTCCGGTTCTGTGTGGACTACAGAGGACTCAATTCAGTCACCAAGACTGACGCGCACCCTATCCCCAGAGCTGATGAGCTCATTGATCGGCTAGGGGCTGCCCGGTTCCTCAGCACGTTTGATTTAACGTCTGGGTACTGGCAGATCGCCTTGACCGATGGGGCAAAGGAGAGGTCAGCATTCTCCACACCAGATGGGCATTTCCAGTTCCGGGTTATGCCATTTGGGATGAAGAATGCCCCTGCCACCTTTCAGAGGTTGGTCAACCAGGTGTTGGTCGGGCTGGATGAGTTCAGTGCCGCCTACCTGGATGACATCGCAGTGTTCAGTGGCACCTGGCCAGAACACCTGCGGCACCTCTGGGAAGTGTTGATGGCGCTGCGCAAGGCAGGCCTCACAATCAAGGCAAGCAAGTGCCAGATTGGGCAGGGTTCAGTGGTGTACTTGGGACACCAAGTGGGGAGTGGCAAGGTGGCACCCTTGCAACCCAAAATTGAGACCATCCTGGCTTGGGAACCCCCCAAGACCCAGACTGCAGTGAGAGCCTTCCTGGGGCTCACTGGGTATTACAGGAGGTTTGTCAAGGGCTATGGCACTATTGTGACCCCCTTGACAGAACTGACTTCTAAGAAGCAGCCCAGGAATGTGATTTGGACTGACACCTGTCAGAAGGCTTTTGACACCCTGAAGACTGCCATGTGCACGGCGCCCGTGCTCCTGGCTCCTGATTTCTCCAGGGAATTCATAGTGCAAACAGACGCTTCAGAGCATGGTGTAGGGGCTGTTCTCTCACAGATGACTGAGGAGGGCTGGGACCAACCCGTAGCCTTCATCAGTAGGAGGTTACTTCCACGGGAAAGTAGGTGGAGTGCAATAGAGCGAGAAGCATTTGCTGTGGTCTGGGCGCTGAAGAAGCTAAGACCCTACTTGTTTGGGTCTCACTTCCGGGTTCAGACGGACCACAGGCCCCTCAGATGGTTGATGCAAATGAGGGGTGAGAACCCAAAACTGTTGAGGTGGTCCATCTCCCTACAGGGTATGGACTTCACGGTGGAACACCGCCCTGGCACAGATCACGCCAACGCTGATGGTCTGTCCAGATTTTTCCGCCTTAGTGATGAGGAACTCCCTGGGGAAGGGTAGTTCTCCCCACATTTCAGCTGGAGGGGACACGTGTTAGACCTGGCACCTTGGCGTGAGTTTCCCTTCCACTTTTTGCTGTTGTGCCTCCAATGTTTTGATGGTGTCTGCTACTCGGGGCACTGCGCCACGGCCAACCCGTGCCGCAGTGCAAGTGCTCCCTACTGTAAAGTGTACATATGATTGATGTCCATGATTGGTTCATTGGATTTACTGTTAGTCCCTAGTAAAGTGCACTAGGAGTGCCAGGGCTTGTGAATGCCAATACTGCTAGTGGGCCTGCAGCGCTGGTTGCGCCACCCACAGAAGCAGCCTAAAAATGTGTCTAGGGTCTGCCATTGCAGATCCTGCGTGCAGTCTGGTACTGTCACCCTGGCTGGGCAAGTGCACACACTTGCCAGCCCCTAAACCTTCCCTTAACCTTCATGTTAGTCACCCCTATAGTAGGCCTGAGGGCAGGGTGCATTGTAGTGTAAGGTAGAACATGCCCTGATGTGTGTGGCATGTTCTAATAGTGAATTACTACCAAATTCGTTTTTCACTATTGTAAGGCTACCTGTTCCCTTCTAGGCCAGATGAGCTGCTGGAATTATTACACTCTATAATCCCAGCAGGCTCAGGGAACATGGTAGAAATTAATGTTTAGTATGCCTGAACTCAGAATAATAAAATACTTCTTTTAGTAAAGTTTATTTTAATATCCTGTGTTTGCAAATGCTACTTTTAGAAGGTTAGCATTTGCTTGCCTAACCATTTCAGCCCGCCTCTGCTTGGATGTGGATCTGACTGTCTGGTGTGTGTGAGTGACAGGGCTGGGAGTTGACAGGTAGTGATTAGCAGGAGGACCCCTTAATGGGTGGTGGGAGTTTCCCCTGAATGATGCATCAGGCTGTGCCCCTGCCACCACAATGCTGGCTCCGCCCTCCTGGGGAGCGACTGATGACTCAGCCTGCACCTGGCCCAGGAAGGACCGAAGCTGGTAAACAAAGTGCTCAGGCCACTCCTGCCCTCTCAATGCCGGCTCCGCCCCCCTGGGGAGCGGCTGATGTGCCTGCCCTCACACTGAATGCAGAAGTCACAAGTACCCACAACAAGTACTCAGAGACTGGAGCAGTTATGCAGAGGCCCCCCCTGGCTTGCTAGAACAAAAGAAACTGGGTATAAAAGTAGGAGCCCTGCTCCTTGTAAATTAGATCCTGTTTGTGCTACAAGAGAAACTCTGCCCGAAGAGAAGGACCTGGAAGGACTACAAGGAGGAGTGCTGACTCTGGCCTGTGTCTGGTGCCTTGCTGCCAAAGGAGAGGAAGAGAAAAAGACTACAAGAGACTTTTACTTTATTTTGAACTTTGTGCCAAACTCTGCTAAAAGATCTCCAAGGGCTTGCTGCTGAACTTGCCCCCTGACCAGCGCTCCAGGAACAGTGAGCGCTAACCCCTGACCAAAGCATCTGCTGTGTGTGCTGCTTATCGCTGCAGCGCTGTCTGAGGAAGACAAGAGCATCAAGCCCCCCTGCACACCGTGACCGTGGGTGAGCAGATCGCCATAGCAACGTGAAGCCCAGCCGCCGCTGGCCTGAACACCGTGACGGCATCTGCACCTGACCCCACGAGAGCAAAGTAACGGAGGACCCGTCCGGTCCAAGCACCGGAGTCTACTGGGCACAAGCGCCGTGGATTCCCCCGCAAAGACGGACTGCCGCCTTGTCATCTCCCTCGCTAATCAGCGTCTGGCCGGCTGCCCCGCTGAAGGGACATCACCGCGATCGGCACTTTGGCTGGGTACGTCCCGCACTTGGGGACCGTACTGCCACTGCGCCACACCCAGCCGCCGCCGTCAGGACGGACGAGAAGACTGAGTCAAAGGACCTGAGCCCCATCGAGCACCGCCGCCCTGGGTGACCCGTGACCTGCTGCCCCGAGCCGCAGCTCGCACCGCCCGTCAAGGAAGCAACGCGACGTGGGACAGCTCCCCCTTCAGCCGCCCTCTCCGAGGATCACCACAAGAAGTGAAAGGTACTGTCTTTGCCCCTCCGCGGCGCGAGCGTCCTGCAATCTGAGCTCGCACCGCGCGGTCTGACCTCAGGCACCCCGGGAGCCTCACCGCTGCGGTTTGCTTGGCAGCGCGAGCCGCCCCAGAGTCAGAGGCGCGCTCTGCTCTGGCCCCCGAGGCCCCGCCTGACGCTCTCCGAGGCCCGCGGCCCCCTCTCCCCGAGTCGAGCCCCGAAGGGTGACTCATTTCGAGAGCGGAGACAGCGGGAAGCGCCTTGAAGCGCTATAAGACACTGGAACCTTTCTAAAGCTGGGCAGAAGGCCCAAGAGACCGCATTTATTCAAGAACTGTGCCTTTTTTTCATAAAGAGTAACTGGAACCTGCATTTGAAGTAACCAAGACTGTATTTACAAGCCTGCTTGAGATTTATATAAAGAACATATATTTTTACAAATACAGTTTGGTGTCATTGTGTGGTGGGTTGGTTGTGATGGTGTGATATTGCAAATGTTTAACCCTACATGCCCCAGAGATTAGCCTAAGACTGCTTAAGCCACACTACCTAGAGGGTAAGCAGAGGTTGTCTTGAAGGTAACCCTCAGCCCTGACGAGGAAGAGAGAGGCCCTGCTTGTCGCCAGTGTTGCACTGCGCCAACCAGAGACTCCCCCTTCCTACAGTGAGGGTCAGGAGCAGATCGTGCAGGGTGAGTGTCAGGATCAGACGGTGCAGGGCGAGTGTCAGGAGCAGATGGTGCAGGCTGAGTGTCAGGAGCAGATGGTGCAGGGTGAGGGTCAGGAGCAGATGGTGCTGGGTGAGTGTCAGGAGCAGTTGGTGCAGGGTGAGTGTCAGGAGCAGATGGTGCAGGGTGAGTGTCAGGAGCAGTTGGTGCAGGGTGAGTGTCAGGAACAGATGGTGCAGGGTGAGTGTCAGGAACAGATGGTGCAGGGTGAGGGTCAGGAGCAGTTGGTGCAGGGTGAGTGTCAGGAACAGATGGTGCAGGGTGAGTGTCACAGGAGCTGATGGTGCAGAGTGAGTGTCACAGGATCTGATGGGGCAGGGTGAGTGTCAGGAGCAGATGGTGCAGGGTGAGTCATGGGAACAGATGGTGCAGGGTGAGGGTCAGAAGCAGATGGTGCAGGGTACGTGTAAGGAGCAGATGGTGCAGGGTGAGCGTCAGGAGCAGTTGGTGCAGGGTGAGTGTCACAGGAGCAGATGGGGCAGGGTGAGTGTCAGGAGCAGATGGTGCAGGCTGAGTGTCAGGAGCAGATGGTGCAGGGTGAGTGTCACAGGAGCAGATAGGGCAGGGTGAGTGTCAGGAGCAGATGGTGCAGGCTGAGTGTCAGGAGCAGATGGTGCAGGGTGAGTGTCAGGAGCAGATGGTGCAGGGTGAGTGTCACAGGAGCAGATGGGGCAGGGTGAGTGTCAGGAGCAGATGGTGCAGGCTGAGTGTCAGGAGCAGATGGTGCAGGGTGAGTGTCAGGAGCAGATGGTGCAGGGTGAGTGTCACAGGAGCAGATGGGGCAGGGTGCGTGTCAGGAGCAGATGGTGCAGGCTGAGTGTCAGGAGCAGATGGTGCAAGGTGAGTGTCAGGAGCAGATGGTGCAGGGTGAGTGTCACAGGAGCAGATGGTGCAGGGTGCGTGTCAGGAGCATATGGTGCAGGGTGAGTGTCAGGAGCAGATGGTGCAGGGTGAGTGTCACAGGAGCAGATGGGGCAGGGTGTGTGTCAGGAGCAGATGGTGCAGGCTGAGTGTCAGGAGCAGATGGTGCAGGGTGAGTGTCAGGAGCAGATGGTGCAGGGTGAGTGTCACAGGAGCAGATGGTGCAGGGTGCGTGTCAGGAGCAGATGGTGCAGGGTGAGTGTCAGGAACAGATGGTGCAGGGTTAGTGTCAGGAGCAGATGGTGCAGGGTGAGTGTCAGGAGCAGATGCTGCAGGGTGAGTGTCAGGAGCAGATGGTGCAGGCTGAGTGTCAGGAGCATACGGTGCAGGGTGAGTGTCAGGAACAGATGGTGCAGGGTGAGTGTCAGGAGAAGATGGTGCAGGGTGAGTGTCACAGGAGCAGATGGTGCAGGGTGAGTGTGCAGGAGCACATAGTACAGGGTGAGTGTCAGGAGCAGATGGTGCAGGGTGAGTGTCAGGAGCAGATGGTTCAGGGTGAGTGTCAGGAACAGATGGTGCAGGGTGAGTGTAAGGAGCAGATGGTGCAGGGTGAGTGTCAGGACAGATGGTGCAGGGTGAGTGTCACAGGAGCAGATGGTGCAGGGTGAGTGTCACAGGAGCAGATGGTGCAGGGTGAGTGTCAGGAGCAGATGGTGCGGAGTGAGTGTCAGGAGCAGATGGTGCAGGGTGAGTGTCAGGAGCAGATGGTGCAGGGTGGGTGTCAGGAGCAGATGGTGCAGGGGAGTTTCAGGAGCAGATGGTGCAGGGTGAGTGTCAGGAGCAGATGGTGCAGGGGAGTTTCAGGAGCAGATGGTGCAGGGTGAGTGTCAGGAGCAGATGGTGCAAGGTGAGTGTCACAGGAGCAGATGGTGCAGGGTGAGTGTCAGGAGCAGATGGTGCAGGGGAGTTTCAGGAGCAGATGGTGCAGGGTGAGTGTCAGGATCAGATGGTGCAAGGTGAGTGTCAGGAGCAGATGGGGCAGGGTGCGTGTCAGGAGCAGATGGTGCAGGCTGAGTGTCAGGAGCAGATGGTGCAAGGTGAGTGTCAGGAGCAGATGGTGCAGGGTGAGTGTCACAGGAGCAGATGGTGCAGGGTGCGTGTCAGGAGCAGATGGTGCAGGGTGAGTGTCAGGAGCAGATGGTGCAGGGTGAGTGTCACAGGAGCAGATGGGGCAGGGTGTGTGTCAGGAGCAGATGGTGCAGGCTGAGTGTCAGGAGCAGATGGTGCAGGGTGAGTGTCAGGAGCAGATGGTGCAGGGTGAGTGTCACAGGAGCAGATGGTGCAGGGTGCGTGTCAGGAGCAGATGGTGCAGGGTGAGTGTCAGGAACAGATGGTGCAGGGTTAGTGTCAGGAGCAGATGGTGCAGGGTGAGTGTCAGGAGCAGATGCTGCAGGGTGAGTGTCAGGAGCAGATGGTGCAGGCTGAGTGTCAGGAGCATACGGTGCAGGGTGAGTGTCAGGAACAGATGGTGCAGGGTGAGTGTCAGGAGAAGATGGTGCAGGGTGAGTGTCACAGGAGCAGATGGTGCAGGGTGAGTGTGCAGGAGCACATAGTACAGGGTGAGTGTCAGGAGCAGATGGTGCAGGGTGAGTGTCAGGAGCAGATGGTTCAGGGTGAGTGTCAGGAACAGATGGTGCAGGGTGAGTGTAAGGAGCAGATGGTGCAGGGTGAGTGTCAGGACAGATGGTGCAGGGTGAGTGTCACAGGAGCAGATGGTGCAGGGTGAGTGTCACAGGAGCAGATGGTACAGGGTGAGTGTCAGGAGCAGATGGTGCGGAGTGAGTGTCAGGAGCAGATGGTGCAGGGTGAGTGTCAGGAGCAGATGGTGCAGGGTGGGTGTCAGGAGCAGATGGTGCAGGGTGAGTGTCACAGGAGCAGATGGTGCAGGGTGAGTGTCAGGAGCAGATGGTGCAGGGGAGTTTCAGGAGCAGATGGTGCAGGGGAGTTTCAGGAGCAGATGGTGCAGGGTGAGTGTCTGGAGCAGATGGTGCAGGGTGAGTGTCAGTAGCAGATGGTGCAGGGTGAGTTGTGGGAACAGATGGTGCAGGGTGAGGATCAGGAGAAGATGGTGCAGGGTGAGTGTCAGGAGCAGATGGTGCAGGGTGAATGTCAGGAGCAGATAGTGCAGGGTGAGTCGTGGGAACAGATGGTGCAGGGTGAGGGTCAGCAGCAGATGGTGCAGGGTGAGTGTCAGGAGCAGATGGTGCAAGGTGAGTGTCACAGGAGCAGATGGGGCAGGGTGAGTGTCAGGAGCAGATGGTGCAGGCTGAGTGTCAGGGGCAGATGGTGCAGGGTGAGTGTCAGGAGCAGATGGTGCAGGGTGAGTGTCAGGAGCAGATGGTGCAGGCTGGGTGTCAGGAGCAGATGGTGCAGGGTGAGTGTCAGGAGCAGATGGTGCAGGCTGAGTGTCAGGAGCAGATGGTGCAGGGTGAGGGTCAGGAGCAGATGGTGCAGGGTGAGTGTCAGGATCAGACGGTGCAGGGTGAGTGTCAGGAGCAGATGGTGCAGGCTGAGTGTCAGGAGCAGATGGTGCAGGGTGAGTCGTGGGAACAGATGGTGCAGGGTGAGGGTCAGGAGCAGATGGTGCTGGGTGAGTGTCAGGAGCAGTTGGTGCAGGGTGAGTGTCAGGAGCAGATGGTGCAGGGTGAGGGTCAGGAGCAGTTGGTGCAGGGTGAGTGTCAGGAACAGATGGTGCAGGGTGAGTGTCACAGGAGCTGATGGTGCAGAGTGAGTGTCACAGGATCTGATGGGGCAGGGTGAGTGTCAGGAGCAGATGGTGCAGGGTGAGTCATGGGAACAGATGGTGCAGGGTGAGGGTCAGAAGCAGATGGTGCAGGGTGAGTGTCAGGAGCAGATGGTGCAGGGTACGTGTAAGGAGCAGATGGTGCAGGGTGAGCGTCAGGAGCAGTTGGTGCAGGGTGAATGTCACAGGAGCAGATGGGGCAGGGTGAGTGTCAGGAGCAGATGGTGCAGGCTGAGTGTCAGGAGCAGATGGTGCAGGGTGAGTGTCAGGAGCAGATGGTGCAGGGTGAGTGTCAGGAGCAGATGGTGCAGGGTGAGTGTAGGAAGGGGGAGTCTCTAGTTGGCGCAGTGCAGCACTGGCGACAAGCAGGGACTCTCTCTTCCCCGTCAGGGCTGAGGGTTACCTTCAGACAACCTCTGCTTACCCTCTAGGTAGTGTGGCTTAAGCAGTCTTAGGCTAATCTCTGGGGCATATAGGGTTAAACATTTGCAATATTACACCATCACAACCAACCCACCACACAATGACACCAAACTGTATTTGTGAAAATATATGCTCTTTATATAAATTTTAAGCAGGCTTGTAAATACAGTCTTCAAACTTTCAATAGCGGTTCCAGTTTACTTAGGTTCACGTTGCCACAGTTCTTTCTCAGTAATAAGCAATCTTTGTTTAGTGTTATTCCCAAACAGTTCTTTCAGTGTTCTTTCCTTTCAAAGAGAAAGCCTCTCTCTGTTCTGGGGCTTTGGGACCCTCCCCGGCCTTCGGAGCGCCTTGCAGCGCCTCTCCTGCCTTCAAGGGTGAAACTGACACAGCCCCTACCAACTCTCACGCATCTCGCGGTATGCTTGGAATGGATACCAGAGAGGGCCTCGAAGAAACCCTGGGCCTTTTCCAGAGGTGGGGGCTGAGCTCGGAGCAGAGCAGCAAGCAGGCGATGAGAGGAGCCCCGGACCTTTTCCAGAGGTGGGGGCTCTCAGCTGCAGTGAGGAGCAGGGAGGGGTGAGAGGAGCCTCTGGGGCCAAGGCACCTTCAGGAATGCTTTCTTTCAGGAATTGTCAGTGCAGAGGGGTCCCTTCTGACAGCGGAGGATCTCCGGGAGGCAAGGCACCCTTCACAGTGCGGGGTGCGGCCTCTCCTGGGGGGGCAGAGCAAGGCAGGGCAGCCGGGTGCAATCAGATGCACGGGGTCCAGGCTACAGGCTGCTCGAGTCCCCGGGATTCCGGCGGGAGGGGCTGAAGTCTCCTCAAGGGCTCCGTGAAGCAGGCAGGGGTAGAGGAGCGGCCGGCCTTAGCCCTGGGGCAGAGAGCGACTCCGGGTGGAGCGAGGCTCTCAAGGGCAAGAGGGCAGGCTGGCTCCCGAGTACCACGGCCCTAGGAGGGGGCTAGAGGGGGCAGACTTCACCTCCGGCGGGAGGAAATACTCGGCCTCAGGCAGGGGACGAGCCAAAGCACAGGAGAACCCACTGGTCCTGGGGTTCAGTTCAGGGGGCAAGCTCAATCAAGCCCTTGGAGAATGTTTAGAGCACAAAGCAGCAAAGTCTTTAAAGCAAGTCTTCTTCCTCTCCTTTCTCAGCAAGGCAAGCAGCAGGCCAGTCCTTCCAGCGTCTCTTCTCCTTCTAGTCGGGCAGAGGTCCTTTGTGGTAAAACAGGATTCTGATTTACAAGGAGCAGGGCTCCTACTTTTATACACAGTTTCTTTTGTTCTCACTGGCCAGGGGGGCCTTTGCATAACTGCTCCAGTCCCTGAGCACTTGCGGTGGGTACTTCTGCTTCTGCATTCAGTGTGAGGGCAGGCACATCAGCCGCTCCCCAGGGGGGCGGAGCCGGCATTGTGAAGACAGGGGCAGCCTGAGTACTTTGTTGACAAGCTTTGGTCCTTCCTGGGCCAGGTGCAGGCTGAGTCATCAGTCGCTCCCCAGGAGGGCGGAGCCAGCATTGTGGGGGCAGAGCACAGCCTGATGCATCATTCAGGGGAAACTCCCACCACCCACTAAGGTGTCATCCTGCTATTCACAACCTGTCAACTCCCAGCCCTGTCACTCACACACTCAGACAGTCAGATACACACAAGAGCAGAGGCGGGCTGAAATGGTTAGACAAGCAAATGCTAGCTTTCTAAAAGTAGCATTTGCAAACACAGGATATTAAAATAAACTTTACTAAAAGAAGTATTTTATTATTCTGAGTTCAGGCATACTAAACATTAATTTCTACCATGTCCCCTGAGCCTGCTGGGATTATAGAGTGTAATAATTCCAGCAGCCCATCTGGCCTAGAAGGGAACTGGTAGCCTTACAATAGTGAAAAACGAATTTGGCAGTAATTCACTATTAGAACATGCCACACACATCAGGGCATGTTCTACCTTACACTTACAATGCACCCTGCCCTCAGGCCTACCATAGGGGTGACTAATATGAAGTTAAGGGAAGGTTTAGGGGCTGGCAAGTGTGTGCACTTGCCCAGCCAGGGTGACAGTACCAGACTGCACGCAGGTTCTGCAATGGCAGACCCTAGACACATTTTAAGGCTGCTTCTGTGGGTGGCGCAACCAGCGCTGCAGGCCCACTAGCAGTATTGGCATTTACAAGCCCTGGCACTCCTGGTGCACTTTACTGGGGACTAACAGTAAATCCAATGAACCAATCATGGACATCAATCACATGTACACTTTTCAACAGGGAGAGCATATGCACTTTAGCACTGGTCAGCAGTGGTAAAGTGCCCAGAGTCATTAAGCCAACAAAAACAGGTCAGAGAGAGTATTGGAGGAAGGCAAAAAGTTTAGGGATGACCCTGCTAAGAGGCCCAGGTCCAACACAACCCCCTTCCAGCCAAAACGCAGGGTAGACCAATCACCACTGTGATGGGCTTCCCTGCTTAGGGCGATAGAACATGGACCTGGCCCGCAACAGCAGGGGCACATTCCAGTTCTACGCCAAACTGAACCTATTTCAAATCCTCTGTCCATACTCTCAGGGTCCACCATGCCAATCCATGGGGCACCCTTCTCTTCCTCTGTGGACACCACCTGTGCAGCCTCTAACCTTAACTCGCTCCCAGGTGTGTCCCAACAGGCAGTCATCAAATCACAGTGGCCACTGACAGTAGTCAGGGCTGAGACCCAGGCCTCATGCCTCTCAGGGCTCTCAAACCTCTGTGGCATGAGAGAGTGGGGGGCAGTAGCCCCAGGTGCTTGGCACCCTTTGTCCACTCTCCCTCCTGTCAGGTCAGGTATGTCATCCTGGCACTGACCCACCAGCCCCAGGTCTGTACCAGGCGGCTGTACCAAAGACTGGGGTGGCCTTTCCCACACCCGGTCCTCCTCCTTGGGGCTCTGTACCCTCCCACCTGGAGTGGTACCCCCTTCCAGAATTGTCAGGGCACCTGTGGCAGGTGACCTGCACAATTCGCCCACCAGTTCAGGGGTGCTATCCTGCAACTGGGGCACCAGGTCAGGGGGGACACCCTGCACCTGGCCCTTAAACCTAGGGTCTAAACCCTCAAGTTGACCCGGGGTCAGAGGCGAGGACTCCCTCCCTCTGCACCCCTTTCCAGAGTACTGCCCACTCCCAACCGGAGTGGTACCCCTAGAAGCGACATGGGCCAGGACACTGATTACAGTGGTCCTGCCCTCCAGGTCAGACAACACCTGACCCTGGCTTCTCAACTCAGGGACCCAACCCTGCAGTTGAACACTTGCCTGGCGCACCCGGACTTTCCGGGGAGCACGCCTGCCCCCCCTGAGGGTGGCACATAGCTCATGTGTCGTGCGACAGTCTGCCCGGCGCAGATCTCCCAAACCCTGTCCCTCTGACAGTGTGGGAAGATCCCCCAGGACAGAAGTGGTGTCCCCCTGGTCATTCACTGGGGACGCAGCCCTGCTGGCTGGCCCCTGACCCACTGGTTCTTCCACTGGGGACTCTTTCCCCCTCTCGCCCCTCCTTCTGGACTTCTGCACCCTCCCAACTGGAGTGGTACTGCCAGTCACCAGAACTACTGGAGCTCTGTTTACAGAGCCTCCACGTTCTCTAGCCACTGGGGGATCCCCCTCAGAGGGTGACTCATCCGGACAGCCTAGGCTCCCCACCTGGTGCTCCCTTAAGGAACCATCCAGGCTCTGAGACTGAGGTTGGGCACTACCGGGACAAAACCCATTCTCACTCCTTCCTCTTAAGGACAGGACGTGAGGCCCTACACCCCTCTCACTACTACAGGACCTAGCTGGGCTACTCTGCGCCACTTCCACCACTCTGGGCTGGAAGATACCTGAGCCACTCCCCACAGGATCACACCCCAATGCCTCTCCAGACCCTCTGGAATTCACCACAAGGTCTGCCTCCAATGTGAGCTCCCTGGGGTCAGAGAACTCACTCTCAAACAGGTGTTGGCATAGCTCTGGAAAACTGGGACTTACAATATGCTCTCCCACAATTGGATTACACAGCCCCCTAGCAGGGTTAACCAAATTATCCTTCACCTCACCATCCAGTGCCTCACACACATACTCCACACCATTCTTCTGAGACTGGCCAGACAGTAGCGAACTGTCTCTGTCACACAACCCACACTCTTCTGGGCGGTCCTTACACTCACCCACCAGGACCTCAACCATGGGGGAAACCCTCCCGCCACTAGGACCATGAACTCCTACGCCAGCTACCCTATTCCCTTCAGGGACGCTGCGCACTACTGGAGCTACCTCATGCCCTTGAACCTCCTGGTGTAAGTTAACCCCCTCCAAGTCAGGTGCCATATCTCTAGGTGCGCGCGCTATGCTGTCTGCACTAGATACCTGAATGTTGCTGCCACCATCTGAGCTGGACTCCACCTCCAACTCAGCAAAGCTCAATCTCTGAGCTACACACATTTCTTGTTGCTGGGCTGAAGCCCTCCTGGCCTCAAGCGCCTCGAGCTCCAAGTCAAGTTTCCTCATTCTTAAGTCATGCGCAAGCTCCATTTTCATTACTTCCAGGGCTAACCTCCTAGATTCTAGCTCCAGTTGCCCATTTATTTCCAGCTCTGCCAACTTCAATTCATGATCTCGGGTTGCCTGTCTGTCCGCCAGCTCCTCTGGCGACAGACCTCGGCCAGAAACACTGCTACCCAATGGGGAGGTTGCACCCCTACACTCTGGAGTCAGGGGTCCCTCCAGCTGCTGTTCTGCATCCTCAAATTCAAAATCCTTTCCAGGGGCATTCCTTGCCTTGACCCAGGCCCTCAGCGCCTTTTGGAACTGCTCCCTTCTGGAGAGTCCGGTCATGGAAATGTTCAAATTTTTGCAGAAGCTCCTGAGCTGTTTCCCAGTGTAGTTTTCTAGTTTCTCCCAATCACAGTCAATAGAAGAAATGGATGCTGCCTTTTCCATTTTCACTGACACAGGCATGACTTCAAAAACACATGGAGATCTCTTCTCGCAAAACATAAAAAAAGTATGTGGCTAAGTTACTGGACTGTAATCACTATGCAATGGTCAGTAGCTAAGGTAAAACACTGCAAATGTAAATTCGCGATCCTCACCGCTGCGTCCAATGTAGGAAGGGGGAGTCTCTAGTTGGCGCAGTGCAGCACTGGCGACAAGCAGGGACTCTCTCTTCCCCGTCAGGGCTGAGGGTTACCTTCAGACAACCTCTGCTTACCCTCTAGGTAGTGTGGCTTAAGCAGTCTTAGGCTAATCTCTGGGGCATATAGGGTTAAACATTTGCAATATTACACCATCACAACCAACCCACCACACAATGACACCAAACTGTATTTGTGAAAATATATGCTCTTTATATAAATTTTAAGCAGGCTTGTAAATACAGTCTTCAAACTTTCAATAGCGGTTCCAGTTTACTTAGGTTCACGTTGCCACAGTTCTTTCTCAGTAATAAGCAATCTTTGTTTAGTGTTATTCCCAAACAGTTCTTTCAGTGTTCTTTCCTTTCAAAGAGAAAGCCTCTCTCTGTTCTGGGGCTTTGGGACCCTCCCCGGCCTTCGGAGCGCCTTGCAGCGCCTCTCCTGCCTTCAAGGGTGAAACTGACACAGCCCCTACCAACTCTCACGCATCTCGCGGTATGCTTGGAATGGATACCAGAGAGGGCCTCGAAGAAACCCTGGGCCTTTTCCAGAGGTGGGGGCTGAGCTCGGAGCAGAGCAGCAAGCAGGCGATGAGAGGAGCCCCGGACCTTTTCCAGAGGTGGGGGCTCTCAGCTGCAGTGAGGAGCAGGGAGGGGTGAGAGGAGCCTCTGGGGCCAAGGCACCTTCAGGAATGCTTTCTTTCAGGAATTGTCAGTGCAGAGGGGTCCCTTCTGACAGCGGAGGATCTCCGGGAGGCAAGGCACCCTTCACAGTGCGGGGTGCGGCCTCTCCTGGGGGGGCAGAGCAAGGCAGGGCAGCCGGGTGCAATCAGATGCACGGGGTCCAGGCTACAGGCTGCTCGAGTCCCCGGGATTCCGGCGGGAGGGGCTGAAGTCTCCTCAAGGGCTCCGTGAAGCAGGCAGGGGTAGAGGAGCGGCCGGCCTTAGCCCTGGGGCAGAGAGCGACTCCGGGTGGAGCGAGGCTCTCAAGGGCAAGAGGGCAGGCTGGCTCCCGAGTACCACGGCCCTAGGAGGGGGCTAGAGGGGGCAGACTTCACCTCCGGCGGGAGGAAATACTCGGCCTCAGGCAGGGGACGAGCCAAAGCACAGGAGAACCCACTGGTCCTGGGGTTCAGTTCAGGGGGCAAGCTCAATCAAGCCCTTGGAGAATGTTTAGAGCACAAAGCAGCAAAGTCTTTAAAGCAAGTCTTCTTCCTCTCCTTTCTCAGCAAGGCAAGCAGCAGGCCAGTCCTTCCAGCGTCTCTTCTCCTTCTAGTCGGGCAGAGGTCCTTTGTGGTAAAACAGGATTCTGATTTACAAGGAGCAGGGCTCCTACTTTTATACACAGTTTCTTTTGTTCTCACTGGCCAGGGGGGCCTTTGCATAACTGCTCCAGTCCCTGAGCACTTGCGGTGGGTACTTCTGCTTCTGCATTCAGTGTGAGGGCAGGCACATCAGCCGCTCCCCAGGGGGGCGGAGCCGGCATTGTGAAGACAGGGGCAGCCTGAGTACTTTGTTGACAAGCTTTGGTCCTTCCTGGGCCAGGTGCAGGCTGAGTCATCAGTCGCTCCCCAGGAGGGCGGAGCCAGCATTGTGGGGGCAGAGCACAGCCTGATGCATCATTCAGGGGAAACTCCCACCACCCACTAAGGTGTCATCCTGCTATTCACAACCTGTCAACTCCCAGCCCTGTCACTCACACACTCAGACAGTCAGATACACACAAGAGCAGAGGCGGGCTGAAATGGTTAGACAAGCAAATGCTAGCTTTCTAAAAGTAGCATTTGCAAACACAGGATATTAAAATAAACTTTACTAAAAGAAGTATTTTATTATTCTGAGTTCAGGCATACTAAACATTAATTTCTACCATGTCCCCTGAGCCTGCTGGGATTATAGAGTGTAATAATTCCAGCAGCCCATCTGGCCTAGAAGGGAACTGGTAGCCTTACAATAGTGAAAAACGAATTTGGCAGTAATTCACTATTAGAACATGCCACACACATCAGGGCATGTTCTACCTTACACTTACAATGCACCCTGCCCTCAGGCCTACCATAGGGGTGACTAATATGAAGTTAAGGGAAGGTTTAGGGGCTGGCAAGTGTGTGCACTTGCCCAGCCAGGGTGACAGTACCAGACTGCACGCAGGTTCTGCAATGGCAGACCCTAGACACATTTTAAGGCTGCTTCTGTGGGTGGCGCAACCAGCGCTGCAGGCCCACTAGCAGTATTGGCATTTACAAGCCCTGGCACTCCTGGTGCACTTTACTGGGGACTAACAGTAAATCCAATGAACCAATCATGGACATCAATCACATGTACACTTTTCAACAGGGAGAGCATATGCACTTTAGCACTGGTCAGCAGTGGTAAAGTGCCCAGAGTCATTAAGCCAACAAAAACAGGTCAGAGAGAGTATTGGAGGAAGGCAAAAAGTTTAGGGATGACCCTGCTAAGAGGCCCAGGTCCAACAGTGAGTGTCACAGGAGCAGATGGGGCAGGGTGAGTGTCAGGAGCAGATGGTGCATGCTGAGTGTCAGGAGCAGATGGTGCAGGCTGAGTGTCAGGAGCAGATGGTGCAGGGTGAGTGTCAGGAGCAGATGGTGCAGGGTGAGTGTCACAGGAGCAGAAGGGGCAGGGTGCGTGTCAGGAGCAGATGGTGCAGGCTGAGTGTCAGGAGCAGATGGTGCAGGGTGAGTGTCAGGAGCAGATGGTGCAGGGTGAGTGTCACAGGAGCAGATGGTGCAGGGTGCGTGTCAGGAGCAGATGGTGCAGGGTGAGTGTCAGGAGCAGATGGTGCAGGGTGAGTGTTGTTGGACTTTGGCCCTTAGGGCAGGTTCACCCCTAGACTTTTTGCGTGAAATGGTGACCTGGCAATGGTGATTTTTGGGATTCTGCGCACTTTCACTGTGTCCCAGTGGAAAGTGCGTGCGCACTCTGAGTGCATGTGCTGAGCTAGGCCTGCCCGCCCATAGGAATGCATGGGGAATGGATGTGTCCCTGGTAGTTCCTGATGCGTGGGGTGTACAGGCTTGAGTCTGGTATGTGTGGACTCGTGAGAGTGAATGCTGCGAGATGGTATATGCAGCATGTATGTGTCTAGTAGCGAAGCGCCATTTCTAGACATGGCTGTACGTGTGCTGTGAGGGTGCTGGCGTGTGATTGGCTGGAGCTGGCTGGCATGCCAGGCTCCAGGAAGTCTGGATGGGTCTGCCCGGTGGTGAGTGGGAGATTAGCATGAGTGATGTGTGGGAGGAGTGTACCTGTGTCCTGGATGGGCTGGGTTTTCCCCACACAATGCTGGCTCCGCCCCCCTGTGGTGTGTCTAATGACCCAAGCCCTGCCAGTGAATAGAGAGGGTGGTTGAGGTAAACAGAGTACTCAAGAACCAGCTGCGACTGGTTCCGCCCCCACTCTGCACCTTCAGACAAAGGAATGCACTGTATAAAAATGGGGCTGTGTCCCCACAGATGTTGTTCTCTTCCAGGATCCTGAGGGGGCTGTTGCTGCTGCTGCTGGGCCAGAGGACCGCCACTTGGGGTGTCTCCCTGCCTGGAGACCCAGTGTGCTGGCTCTGGGCCCAGCTTTGCCCCCTTGCCTGCCCAAGGACCTCTGCTGGGCTTGTTGGCCCCTAGCGCCTGGGAGCGCTTTGGATTGCCTTTTTGGGCGCTGGAGAGCGCTTTATTGAGACCCAGCGCTTAATAGCGCTTTATTTGCCACTTTAGCGCTAGAAGCGCTTTATTTATCAGCTGAGCGCTGGGAGCGCTGTCACTGCCCCTCCGCGGCTGCCCACGCCGCTTTTGCTGATTTTGGAGTCCCCTGGCAGGTGCCCACCCTGCCCGGGACATTGCCGCTGTTTCGAATTTATAATTTACCTCGAGGGAGGCCACCCCTCGGTAAATTCATCCCCCGCCTAGAAGTGCCTGAAACGGGCCGCCGCGCTGCCCGCGACGACCCGGAAGTGCAAGGGCCCGTCGGCCAATCACAGCGCGGCCCCGGGGGAAGCGACCGGAAGTCCCGCCCCGCAGCCGCGACCTGGAAGTCAGGCAGGCCGGGGGCAGGAGAGAGGCAGGCGGAAGCTGCTGCCTGCCGGGGCTCCCGAGGACGAGGGAGAGCCCTGGAGAGAGGGAGAAGTGTGAGAAGGGAGCCCCCGAGGAGCGGGAGCTCCTGTGAAGAGCCGCCGGCCAGAGGAGACGGCGCGAGACCGGTGAGTGCCCGCCCCTCCCCTCCAGAGCGAGTCACTTGTGCCGAGAGGCCTGTGGGGCCTCAAGTGATCCCCGAGTCCACTGAGGACTCCAACGACCGGCTGAACCTTTGCTTGATGAGCCCAGAGAGGCTCGAGAGCGCGCCCTTGTGTTTAGAGCCTGCGAGGCTCAGGGGCATAGCCTGGTGTTTTGAGCCCAGAGAGGCTCTGAGGGTGCCATTCGTTTTGTGAGCCCAGGGAGGCTCAAAAGCGCCACAATTGTTTTAAGAGCCCAGCGAGGCTCAAAGGGGCATTTTGATTCCAGAGCCTGTGAGGCTCCCACGATTGGCCCATCCTCCCCTGCACAGTTGCCCAGCACTTTGTGGGCAACTGCTACGTTTAGGCCCTGACATTGGGACACAGGGACAGTCACAGGTGGTGACTTACGTGAGTTTGGCGCAGTTGTACTTTCTATGCACCTCTGAATGTATTGTTTATGCGTCATGTGCCTTTACACCTCTGAATGAATGTTGTTATGCATTGCATCATGTGTTTTCCTCTTACACCCCTACAGGTATTGTAATACATAGGTGGTTGTTTTCTCCCTAGTACAGGTGGTGCTAGTGAGGTCCTGGTTACCAGTGATTACTGGTTGTGTGCTATTTTGTGCTATATTCTATGTACTAAGTGCTATTTCTGAAAGTGCTACTTCTGATTCCTGACAGTGGTCCAGGTGGCCCTGTCTTGTACATATCCCCTGTAAATTCTGCCCGTGCCGCTGGCACATTGTAAAGTGTGTGTTTTATCTAATGTGTTTTGGTGTAATACAAAGGCTATTTTTTATATAACCTTGTGTGGAGTTTCCTTTGTGGTGGGCCTTTGGTTGTTGTCGCTGGGGTGCGTGCGCAAATACTTAGCCTACATCGCCTCCAAGTTTAGCCTTGCTGCTCGCGCCACGTTACCTAGAGGGTGAGTAGGGGTTATCTTGGCGTGTAACTCCCTTGCCCTGACTTGGGAGTGGTGGTCTCTGACTGACTTTGGCGAAAGCCCTGGCCAGCCGGGGATCCCATTTCCAACATTGGCGGCAAGCGGTGGGATAAGGATTTGTGTTTGCCTTGTACCTTAGTAGCGGCTGGCTGCACCACAAAACTCTGCATTTTAGATGACCACATTTTAAGGGGATTGTTTTTTTGGAAGTTTCATATTTTCTTCTCCTGAAGGTATCATTGTGCAATTGTGTCCAGTGCATTTGTTCCCCTGCCCCGCGCCCAGAGTCTGGTACCTGTGTCACTTGTGGTCAGGTTGAGAAGTCAGGGGTGGTAGAAACTGCCTTACTAGTCCGAGGGGGGGGTTGTGTGTGGATGAATGGTGTGTGGCACTAGGCAAGTGAGTGTGAGTTCTCTGGGGTAGAGAGCTTGCTGAATACCTTGTGAATTGTGTACTCCTGTGTTAGCTCAGACCCCTAGGTTCCCTGTGTGATCTCTTCACTAGAACGTCCGCCAGAATGGTGCCTGCTTTTGATGTCTGTGATTTGTTTAGATACAGTATGGGAGAGTTGGTAAGGTTCTGTGAAGAGAGAGACATAGGGGTGGATGAGTTAGACACTCAGTCCGAACTTAGGAGCAGCCTGATCCTATGGCAAAAGTGTCAGTGGGACCTTGAGCGCAGTGAGGAAAGGGCCCGGGCTTCACACCAGGAGGGTGGTGGGTCTGTGGGGAGCCCTGAAGATTCAGAAGAGGAGGAAGAAAATGATAGCACAGGGACGCCAGCAGATAGTGAGGACCCCATAGATAGGGAGTCCCTTGCTGGGTCCAGCATAGGAGGCAGCGCCTCATCCCTTTCCCTGTCCCCAGAGGAGCTGGAAGATAGGAGGAGAGAAAGGGAGCACCAGCTGGCTTTAGAGAGGCTCAGGTTGGAGCATGCCCAGGCTATGGCACAGATGGGCATTAGAAAGCAACAGCTAGAGACCGAGAGGGTCTTAGCGCAGGAAAGGATAGAGGAGGCTGAGAGGGCCTCCACCAGAGGCGAAGTAGCTCTGGAGGGTAGACTTTCCCCTGCGCGCAGTGTTGAGTTTCTGGATCCCCCAGGGAGGGTTGGGTCCAGTGGTGGCAGCTATTTAGATTCCAGTGTAGGAAATCCCAGTCCCAGTTCCCCCAGTCTGGTACCTGTTTCCCAAGAGGAGGAGTATAGGTTGAAATTCAGGGGCAGTAGGAAGCTGCCTCACCAGTCGTGGGAGAAGTTTGAGGATGAATGTTGTGGAGCACTGTGGGCTTGGGTAGAGGTTCACACTGACTCTGATTTTGAAGTCTTGTTTGATCTTATAGTCAAAGAGCAGGTGCTCAGTGGTTGTTCGCCAGAGTTGCGCCAACACCTGTTGCAAGTTGGATTTACTGATACAGAGTTACTGGCAAGGGAAGCCGACCGCTGGGAAAGGGCCAGAGGTTCTCTAGGGTCATTGGTGAGTGACTCCAAAAGTAGTGGTTCAGGGATCTTCCAGCCCAGCGTGGTGGAAGAGGCTCAGTGTAGCCCAGCTAGGTCCCAGTATAGTGAGAAGGGTGTAGGGGCTGACTGCCTGGCTCAGTGGAGCAGGAGTCAGTGGGTGGCTGAGAGCCCCCAGAGGCCCGAAGCCCTGTCTCAGAACCTGGGTGGTTTCTTGAGGGAACACCAGGTTGGGGACCTAGGCTGTCCTGTTAGCCCATTTGAGGAAGATCTCCTAGTGGGTAGAGGACCTGGAGTGTCTGTAACCAGAGCTCCTGTGGTTCTAGAGTCTGGCAGTACCGCTCCGGTAGGGAGGGTACAGGAGTCCAGAGTGAGGAGTGATTGGGGGAGTTCCCCAGTGGAAGGACCAGTGGGTCAGGGACTACCCAGTTGGGCTAGGTTCCCGTGTAGTGACCATGGTAACACCACTTCTGGTCTGGGGGATCGTCACGCACTGTCAGGTGGACAGAGGGCGGGAGATCTGCGCCAGACAGACAGTCACGCAACAGATGTGACATTTGTTAGCCTCAGGGGGATTGCGAGTGAATCCCCAGAAGTCCTGGAGTGCCAGGCAATTGTTCCACCGAAGGTTCTAGACCAGAGGTTGGGAGGCCAGGTTCAGGATCAGCCTGACCTGAAGGGTAGGACGACTGTAACCAGTGTCCTGACCGGTTCTTCTTCCAGAGGAACTTCTCCAGGTGGGAGAGGGCAGACCTCTGGAAGGGGGTGCAGAGGGTGGGAGAGCCCACCTCTGACCCCGGTGCAACCTGAATGGATAAGTCCTGGGTTGGAATGGCGTTCTAGGGGTACCCCTCGCAGAGGGAGGAGGAACCCTAGGAGAAGAGGTAGGGGGAGGAGAGCCTTCCCCGAGACTCCTGGTCCGCCTGAGGTTGTAGGCCCTAGGCTGGAGTACCAGTGGCAGTCTAGTCCTGTCTTGCAGACAGGAAGAGTGGAAAATGGCTCCTATGTGCCAGGGGTTACTACCCCCCGCTCTGCGAATTGGCATGGACCCGTGGCACCTGGGTGGCCCAGGGCCTGGTCCTGGCCGCGGACAACTTGGGAGTACCAGTGGGGTAGCCCAGTTGGTCCAGACAGTGTGTTGAGAAGGAATCCCATGGGTTCACCGTGGCGTAGAACAGGAGGGTGTCCCTGCAGTTGCGGGCCTGCGTCCGTGTTCTATCGCCCCAAGCAGGGAAGTCCATCACGGTGGTGATTGGTCTCCCCTGCGTTTTGGCTGGAAGGGGGTTATGTTGGACTTTGGCCCTTAGGGCAGGTTCACCCCTAGACTTTTTGCGTGAAATGGTGACCTGGCAATGGTGATTTTTGGGATTCTGCGCACTTTCACTGTGTCCCAGTGGAAAGTGCGTGCGCACTCTGAGTGCATGTGCTGAGCTAGGCCTGCCCGCCCATAGGAATGCATGGGGAATGGATGTGTCCCTGGTAGTTCCTGATGCGTGGGGTGTACAGGCTTGAGTCTGGTATGTGTGGACTCGTGAGAGTGAATGCTGCGAGATGGTATATGCAGCATGTATGTGTCTAGTAGCGAAGCGCCATTTCTAGACATGGCTGTACGTGTGCTGTGAGGGTGCTGGCGTGTGATTGGCTGGAGCTGGCTGGCATGCCAGGCTCCAGGAAGTCTGGATGGGTCTGCCCGGTGGTGAGTGGGAGATTAGCATGAGTGATGTGTGGGAGGAGTGTACCTGTGTCCTGGATGGGCTGGGTTTTCCCCACACAATGCTGGCTCCGCCCCCCTGTGGTGTGTCTAATGACCCAAGCCCTGCCAGTGAATAGAGAGGGTGGTTGAGGTAAACAGAGTACTCAAGAACCAGCTGCGACTGGTTCCGCCCCCACTCTGCACCTTCAGACAAAGGAATGCACTGTATAAAAATGGGGCTGTGTCCCCACAGATGTTGTTCTCTTCCAGGATCCTGAGGGGGCTGTTGCTGCTGCTGCTGGGCCAGAGGACCGCCACTTGGGGTGTCTCCCTGCCTGGAGACCCAGTGTGCTGGCTCTGGGCCCAGCTTTGCCCCCTTGCCTGCCCAAGGACCTCTGCTGGGCTTGTTGGCCCCTAGCGCCTGGGAGCGCTTTGGATTGCCTTTTTGGGCGCTGGAGAGCGCTTTATTGAGACCCAGCGCTTAATAGCGCTTTATTTGCCACTTTAGCGCTAGAAGCGCTTTATTTATCAGCTGAGCGCTGGGAGCGCTGTCACTGCCCCTCCGCGGCTGCCCACGCCGCTTTTGCTGATTTTGGAGTCCCCTGGCAGGTGCCCACCCTGCCCGGGACATTGCCGCTGTTTCGAATTTATAATTTACCTCGAGGGAGGCCACCCCTCGGTAAATTCATCCCCCGCCTAGAAGTGCCTGAAACGGGCCGCCGCGCTGCCCGCGACGACCCGGAAGTGCAAGGGCCCGTCGGCCAATCACAGCGCGGCCCCGGGGGAAGCGACCGGAAGTCCCGCCCCGCAGCCGCGACCTGGAAGTCAGGCAGGCCGGGGGCAGGAGAGAGGCAGGCGGAAGCTGCTGCCTGCCGGGGCTCCCGAGGACGAGGGAGAGCCCTGGAGAGAGGGAGAAGTGTGAGAAGGGAGCCCCCGAGGAGCGGGAGCTCCTGTGAAGAGCCGCCGGCCAGAGGAGACGGCGCGAGACCGGTGAGTGCCCGCCCCTCCCCTCCAGAGCGAGTCACTTGTGCCGAGAGGCCTGTGGGGCCTCAAGTGATCCCCGAGTCCACTGAGGACTCCAACGACCGGCTGAACCTTTGCTTGATGAGCCCAGAGAGGCTCGAGAGCGCGCCCTTGTGTTTAGAGCCTGCGAGGCTCAGGGGCATAGCCTGGTGTTTTGAGCCCAGAGAGGCTCTGAGGGTGCCATTCGTTTTGTGAGCCCAGGGAGGCTCAAAAGCGCCACAATTGTTTTAAGAGCCCAGCGAGGCTCAAAGGGGCATTTTGATTCCAGAGCCTGTGAGGCTCCCACGATTGGCCCATCCTCCCCTGCACAGTTGCCCAGCACTTTGTGGGCAACTGCTACGTTTAGGCCCTGACATTGGGACACAGGGACAGTCACAGGTGGTGACTTACGTGAGTTTGGCGCAGTTGTACTTTCTATGCACCTCTGAATGTATTGTTTATGCGTCATGTGCCTTTACACCTCTGAATGAATGTTGTTATGCATTGCATCATGTGTTTTCCTCTTACACCCCTACAGGTATTGTAATACATAGGTGGTTGTTTTCTCCCTAGTACAGGTGGTGCTAGTGAGGTCCTGGTTACCAGTGATTACTGGTTGTGTGCTATTTTGTGCTATATTCTATGTACTAAGTGCTATTTCTGAAAGTGCTACTTCTGATTCCTGACAGTGGTCCAGGTGGCCCTGTCTTGTACATATCCCCTGTAAATTCTGCCCGTGCCGCTGGCACATTGTAAAGTGTGTGTTTTATCTAATGTGTTTTGGTGTAATACAAAGGCTATTTTTTATATAACCTTGTGTGGAGTTTCCTTTGTGGTGGGCCTTTGGTTGTTGTCGCTGGGGTGCGTGCGCAAATACTTAGCCTACATCGCCTCCAAGTTTAGCCTTGCTGCTCGCGCCACGTTACCTAGAGGGTGAGTAGGGGTTATCTTGGCGTGTAACTCCCTTGCCCTGACTTGGGAGTGGTGGTCTCTGACTGACTTTGGCGAAAGCCCTGGCCAGCCGGGGATCCCATTTCCAACAAGTGTCACAGGAGCAGATGGGGCAGGGTGTGTGTCAGGAGCAGATGGTGCAGGCTGAGTGTCAGGAGCAGATGGTGCAGGGTGAGTGTCAGGAGCAGATGGTGCAGGGTGAGTGTCACAGGAGCAGATGGTGCAGGGTGCGTGTCAGGAGCAGATGGCGCAGGGTGAGTGTCAGGAGCAGATGGTGCAGGGTGAGTGTCACAGGAGCAGATGGGGCAGGGTGAGTGTCAGGAGCAGATGGTGCAGGCTGAGTGTCAGGAGCAGATGGTGCAGGGTGAGTGTCAGGAGCAGATGGTGCAGGGTTTGTGTCAGGAGCAGATGGTGCAGGGTGAGTGTCACAGGAGCAGATGGTGCAGGGTGAGTGTCAGGAGCAGATGGTGCAGGCTGAGTGTCAGGAGCAGACGGTGCAGGGTGAGTGTCAGGAGAAGATGGTGCAGGGTGAGTGTCAGGTGCAGATGGTGCAGGGTGAGTGTCACAGGAGCAGATGGGGCAGGGTGAGTGTCAGGAGCAGATGGTGCAGGGTGAGTAGAAAGGAACTATAACAAAAGGGGGGGGAGAGAGAGAAGTGGATCCAGTCTCCCTAGGCAACATGAATAAACAAAATGGAATCCACTAAGAGGGTGGCAGTGATCCCTAATAGAATGGGGAGCACACAGTGTTGTTTAAATGCCCCTCACACACCAACAGGCCCCTTGGTGTCATGCTTCATCATTGGGGCCTTCGCACCCCTCTACGGGATGCGGCGTGCTACGACAAACGACTACGTAGGAGCACTTGATAGTGAGCTATGTGAGGGTGTGTATTGAGTGATGTGAGTGAGGTGAGGTGAAAAAAGTGAATAAAAAATACCTGGCACTAAGGAAAAAAAATGTATTCCGTCCTTGGCTGGTATTGGTAAAAAGTGCAAAGACTGGTTGAAAGAATACGTACAAGGGTATATCAACCAACAACAGTGTCAACATGTTTCGGAGCACAAGGCTCCTTCTTCAGGACGAGGATATGCACTATTATCCTCACCTTACTCACATGAAATGTGAAAGTGTTCAAAAAATATTTAATAAAAATACAATGTGTAATATACCTATCAATGTTTTAAGAGAAGGAATGCTCGTTGCGCCCAATTGGCGTTTGAAAAAAATTTAAGTTCAAAATTCGGAAAGGCCTCATGAGCCTATGCGTAGTATTGGGGGTATCACTCCTCGTTGCCCAGTTAACAACGGTGACTGCAAAGAACGATCGCCTGCCTTCCCCTCAACGCTGCTCCGGTGAAGTGCTACTTCACCGGAGCAGCGTTGAGGGGAAGGCAGGCGATCGTTCTGCCTTTCCGAATTTTGAACTTACATTTTTTGCAGATGTGCAGGGTGAGTCTCAGGAGCAGATGGTGCAGGCTGAGTGTCAGGAGCAGATGGAGCAGGCTGAGTGTCAGGAACAGATGGTGCTGGGTGAGTGTCAGGAACAGATGGTGCTGGGTGAGTGTCAGGAGCAGATGGTGCAGGGTGAGTGTCAGGAGCAGATGGTGCAGGGTGAGTGTCACAGGAGCAGATGGTGCAGGTTGAGTGTCAGGAGCAGATGGTGCAGGGTGAATGTCAGGAGCAGATGGTGCAGGGGGAGTCTCAGGAGCAGATGGTGCAGGGTGGGTGTCAGGGGCAGATGGTGCAGGGTGAGTGTCACAGGAGCAGATGGTGCAGGGTGAGTGTCAGGAGCAGATGGTGCAGGCTGAGTGTCAGGAGCAGATGGAGCAGGCTGAGTGTCAGGAGCAGATGGTGCAGGCTGAGTGTCAGGAGCTGATGGTGCAGGGTGAGTGTCACAGGAGCAGATGGTGCAGGGTGAGTGTCAGGAGCAGATGGTGCAGGGTGAGTGTCACAGGAGCAGATGGTGCAGGGTGAGTGTCAGGAGCAGATGGTGCAGGGTGAGTGTCAGGAGCAGATGGTGCAGGGTGAGTGTCACAGGAGCAGATGGTGCAGGGTGCATGTCAGGGGCAGATGGTACAGGGTGAGTGTCAGGAGCAGATGGTGCAGGCTGAGTGTCAGGAACAGATGGTGCAGAGTGAGTGTCACAGGAGCTGATGGTGAAGGGTGAGTGTCACAGGAGCAGATGGTGCAGGGTGAGTGTCACAGGAGCAGATGGTGCAGGGTGAGTGTCACAGGAGCACATGGTGCAGGGTGACTGTCAGGAGCATATGGTGCAGGGTGAGTGTGCAGGAGCACATAGTGCAGGGTGAGTGTCAGGAGCAGATGGTCCAGGGTGAGTGTCAGGAACAGATGGTGCAGGGTGAGTGTCACAGGAGCAGATGGTGCAGGGTGAGTGTCACAGGAGCACATGGTGCAGGGTGACTGTCAGGAGCAGATGGTGCAGGGTGACTGTCAGGAGCAGATGGTGCAGGGTGAGTGTCAGGAGCAGATGGTGCAAGGGGAGTGTCAGGAGCAGATGGTGCAAGGGGAGTGACATGAGCAGATGGTGCAAGGTGAGTGTCACGAGCAGATGGTGCAGGGTGAGTGTCAGGAGCAGATGGTGCACGGTGAGTGTCAGGAGCAGATGGTGCGGGGTGAGTGTGCAGGAGTAGACGGTGCAAGGTTTATCAGACGCTGACTGTGCTGGAGGGGCAGATGCAGGGTGAGTGTATAAGAGGAGAAGGTGCAGGGTGAGTGCATGGGAGCTGACGGTGCAGGGTGAGTGGATAAGAGCTAACTGTGCAGTGTGATTGGGCAGAAGCATATAGTGTCTGGTGAGTGCCTGGGACTAGACAGTTGTAGGAGAGTAGGGTCTGCTATCCTATGGTCACCCCAAATTTTTGCTTTTTGCTTCACTGGTTTGCGACTACTGAGGCTGTGGGCCTGCTGATCAGACCCCCAGCCTGCTGTTCTCTCACTAAATTACTAATACATGTGCTATAGGTACATACCAAAATTGGAAATGGACTCCTTGTCAGCCCCTGTATAATGCACTATAGGTGCCCAGGGCATAGGGGCCACCAAGGCCTACCAGGGGCTGCAGCATATCTTTTGCCACCCCTGGCTGGTTCTTAAATTGACACAACTGGCTGATCACTCAGCTGGGGTAAGGTGGTGTAATCACCCCTTGCTTAGATATAGTATACCTATATCTAAACCTATATCTGGACACATATTAACCTGTGAGCCACTCCTATGGAAGGCCTCATCAATCCTGGAGTCAGAGTGCGTGGTTTCATGTGAGATGGAGCTCTAGCATGAGCTGAGCCTGTCTGCAGCTGTCGGGAACCACTCCCTAAGCTGTTTCAGGATAAGGCCATACCATATACTCTTAAGTGCCTTATAATCCTCGCGGTTATATAGCAACTTTGGTTTGGCTTTATCAAAACATGTCGTGTAAGGTGTCATACGATTTGGAATACTATCCCCTCGCCAGTTCTGGCGACGGGGATAGCATTCCACCCCTCTAGAGGGGTAAGACATGTTACTTTACTTAAATGCGGTTAATTTCTAAAAGGGCCTTAGATCCACAAAATGGATGCCTCTGCCACAGACACGAGTCTAACCCCCTGCAGCTGACCGAAACTCAGCCAAATGGGGCCTGGACAAAGGGTTTCCTGTCGCAGGGGGGTTTTACCACCCTCCAGACAGGAGATAGTGGATTGTAGCAGGGAGGTCTGAAAGAAACCAGACACTGCTTGGGGCGCACAAGGCTGCCCTTTGCATAATCCGGCCAAACCGGTTCTGGGGCACTCCAGCCCTCGTGCCAGGGCGGCCTGGATCAAAGGAAGGGGGTGTATCCACCCACTTCCTGGGTCCCACCCATAGGGGGGGACCTAGCAGGTAATCACGCCCCCCAGATTCGAATAAGAGTGGGAGCAGTGCCAATGCACTTTAGATTTCCTGACGAAACATAAGAAACGAAACTCTGGACCCTTGGACCTCCTACTCAACGTGGAAGCCCGAAGAATCTCCCTTGTGTTCAAAGAGTGACCACCCTGTGCAAACAGGCACCATCCAGCCCTCGATGTCTGCTTTGTTGCAGTTCCCGCCGGAACTCGAGCGACAGAGATCGACGAGATCAAGCTTGCCTGCCTTCCAACAGCCCGATCCACAGTCCCTGCAGAGCTGAGACCCGTGGAGGCGACCGGAAGCGTGGGGCACGCCATCTTGAATTGACCACGAGACGCTGACCGTGCAGCCCACGAGTGACCCTCGAAGCTGTACACCGGGGTTTGAGAAGCCCCCACCCTGAGCCACTCTTGCACCGAAGTTCAGCCCTCCACACTCGACGAGTGCTGCGTGGGGCCCTTCTGCTCCATTTGGCTCAACGCGTTGGCCCGGTCACTTGCCAGCTGGCTAGTGGTCCCTGTGCCGACGAAACTACGAATGACGACTTGTGATTCTGGTTACCCCAGACTTGCACCAGCTCCCCTGAAAAGGAGCCCCCACTCTGACCCTCCTGGTTCGAGTGAGAAGCAATCTCCCGGTTCCGCGTGGATTGCTCTTGCCAAGTGTTGTTTGCTCCAAACTTGAAGCCGACTGCGCCGACGGTGAGAGCCCTCGTGGGACAGATCGTGACCTGCTCCTGGACGTCGCAGATGCCCCAGAGCCCACGTGACAGCGGAGAGAAGCTCCTCGACGACCACCTGATTGCGCCCGACATTGCCTGGTTCCGTCCTGGTTCCACCCTGGTCACTGCTGAGTGACCCAGACTCTGTCCCCTCTGCTTTCAGGTACTTTTCGACTTGAGTCCACCCTTGGACTCCACCGGACACTTCTCTTTCACCCCGCCTGCAGCCCTTTCAGCTTCAAGCACCAAGAGCCTGCGTGACGAAACCCGACTCAACTTCGACCCTGTGCACCCCCTTCCTGTGGGTGAGGTAACTTTGCTCCGCCGGTGTTCCCACACTGGTACACATCTCTAGGGTCTGTGTCTTAAGTTTTGTTCCTCTAGGTTCAGCGGAAGTGTCCTTAAACTTTAACTTTACAACTTTTACGCACCGTTGGTTAACATTGGTGCATGCGTGCGCTTCCCGCACTGCACCCGAATCCCGCGGGCTTTTCCCGACTTCAGCACTGCTTGTCCTGACTGCTCCCAGCGATTCCCTAGGCCCTAGGCCTAACCACTGTTCGATTGGTATCTCTTATACCACTTGTTTAGTATATGGTTTGAGTGGCCCCCGCCCTCATCCATAATTGTGCAACTTTGTATGTTTAAACTGTGCTTTTGATTTAACGCTTGTGCCCCTTTATTCATAAAGAATACTGGGGATTGTTTTTAGTAATAAACACATATATTTTTATAATATATACTTGTGTGGTGTCCTTTCATTTGATATTACAGGATTGTATGTGGTAAAACAGCTCGCTTAACACGACCTCTTAAGTTAAGCCTTTAGGCTGCTTAGTCCATGCTACCCCTAGGATAGCTTGTCTAATAAGGTTGACTTACAACCAGACACCATAAGGGATTGTTTGGTCTGATAATCGGTGGTTCCAGAATTGGAAACATCACCTATCAGGCCAACTTCTCACATTGGTGAGCAGCGGTGCGGATTTGAGCTTGCTGTTGTTTTACCATTGCAATCTTTTATCAAATTGAAAGATCACATCAAGTACCTCTAGGTACATATAAATCAAAAGCTTAGCATATTAAGTTCTACTGAACTTAGTAGTTGTAGATTAAAGGGATTAGCACACCCTGACTACAACTCACTAGCAAGGTACAGTAGGAAAACACTTAGTGTAGGTAGGTGCATCACTTACACCACACTAGAGTCATGTCTGACACAGGAGTAGCCTCAGGGTCCACTCCTGCGACAGTTGACCTTACCAAGGCAACTTCCAGCTATGACAAATTAACCCGAAAGGACTTGATTGCCTTGTGCATCTCAAGAGGGTTAAAACGGGGCAGAAGTCCCACCTGTCCTATCCTGATAGCCATTCTAGAGCAGGATGACTTAGAGAAGGTGAACGAAGTTACCTTAGAGTCAGGAGATGGAGTGAACCCCACTGTAACTGATGCCCCTCAGGAGGAAGAAGGAGAAGAAGGAGAGGAGGGGGAGGAGGACTCAGATGTAGAGGACCCAGAAGATCAGGATCAGAGGGGTAGCCAGGTCCTAGTTGCCAGGCTTAACCAGGCCAACTTAGACCTACTGGGAAATGGAGAGGGCCAGCACCTCCCCAGATCCCACAGTATCATTCTCCCAGGCAACAGAAGAGTGAGATCTCCCTCAGGGGACTCTCATATTTCTAGTGCCTCAAGAGAATCTCAGAGAGGTATGACTGCCTCTCAGAAGATAGAGCATATGACCAGAATGAGGGCTGTCAAACTCCAAATAGAGAGGGAGGAGGTAGCCTTGGCTCAAGCTAGACTTGCCTTGGCAAGAGAGCGGAAATTGTGTGGCTTAGATGCCACTGGTGGCAGCAACATTCCTAGAGAAAAAGACAGGAGCTATGATAATAGAAACCTGACAAAAATTGTGGCCCCCTACAAGGAAGGGGATGACATCCACAAATGGATGACTGCTCTTGAGAGAGCCTGCATGGTACAGCAGGTTCCTCAGGATCAGTGGGCTGCAATTTTATGGTACTCCATTTCTGAGAAAGGGAGGGACAGGCTCCTCACAGTTAGACCTGAGGATGCCAAAAACGACTCTGTCTTGAAGAGTGCTCTTATTGAAGGGTTTGGCCTAACCACTGAGCAATACAGGCTGTTGTTCAGAGACACCCAAAAAGCACAGACTCAAGACTGGACTGATTTAGTAGATTGTGCCACTAAGGCTCTGGAGGGTTGGTTGCAGGGAAGTAAAGTTTCAGACTATACATGATTGTACAATCTTATCATGAGAGAGCAGATCCTTAATAACTGTACAAACCAGCTGTTGCATCAATACCTTATTGACTCTGATCTGACCTCTCCCCAAGAATTGGGAAAGAAGGCAGACAAATGGGTCAGAACAAGGATTAAGCAGAAACCCCAGAACCAAGGTGGTGACCAGAAGAAAACAGACCAGAAGGGTGGAAATCAGAAAGATAAAGAAAAAGACCAGAAGTCTTCAGGCCCCCAAACTAATAGTAAGGAGGGTGGTTCCCAAAATGGAAACAAGAAGAAGAAGAATAATGGCCCAAAGAAACCTTGGAGTAATACCTGCAAATCAGTTTCACACTGGGGCAGTGAATGCACTAAGACAAATCCAGTCCCCACCACTCCAGCTCTTAAAGCAACTGCAACCCCTAGTCCAGTAAGCAGTGGTGGAACACAGTCCAAGGGTGTAGCAGGGTTGACCCTGGGTATTGAAGTAGGATCTGGCCTAGTCAGAACCCCTACTCAGGCAGTTCTCCTATATGATGTGGACTTGACTTTGTCCACTACAGTGAGCCCCAGTAACCTGGGCAAATATAGGCAGACGCCTTTAATCAATGAGAAACTGGCTCAGGCCTACAGGGACACATGTGCCAGTGTCACAATGGTGACACCTGACTTTGTGGACCCTGGACAAATTGTACTAGGTGAAAGTTACCTAGTGACCAACGCCAGCAACTCCACTACTTCCCATAGTGTGGCAGTTGTGAACTTCTCCTGGGGAGGGGTGGATGGCCTAAAGAAAGTTGTTGTGAGTGCAGATCTCCCAGTAGACTGTCTGTTAGGCAATGATCTTGAAAGCTCAGTTTGGTCAGAAGTGGAGTACAGGACTCATGCAGAAATGCTAGGGATTTCAGCCCATGTCCTTGCAGTGACAAGGTCTCAGGCTAAGAAGTGCCTTCCTGAACCAGTGGTGGATCTTGAAACAATAGACCAACCACAACCCAAGAGGAGAAGCAAGAGAGGAAAGGCTGAGCCTTCCACCTTGCCCCAGGTTGAGGATCAAGTTTCAGAGGAAACTGATTCTGCAGTCCAAGAGGAGACTGTCTCTGAGGAACTTGAACCTGACCAGGTTGAGTTTCTGGGGACAGGGGGACCCTCAAGGGCAGACCTGAGGCAGGCTCAATTAGATTGCCCTTCCCTTGAACCCCTCAGACAGCAGGCTGCTGCTGAGGCTGCTGGGGATGCCCAAGGTACCCATACTATGTATTGGGACGATGGACTCCTTTACTCAGAGGCTAGAGACCCCAAGCCTGGCATGACCAGGAGGTTGGTTATACCTCTGAAGTTTAGGGGGTTCCTTCTTACCTTGGCCCATGATATTCCCCTTGCAGGACACTTAGGCCAGAACAAGACGTGGGACAGGCTTGTTTCACACTTTCACTGGCCTCACATGTCAGAAAATGTCAAGGAGTTTTGTCGCTCCTGTGTCACTTGCCAAGCCAGTGGTAAGTCAGGTGGCACAACAAAGGCCCCCCTAATACCACTACCTGTGGTGGGGGTCCCCTTTGAAAGAGTTGGAATTGATATTGTGGGTCCAATGGACCCCCAAACAGCATCTGGGAACAGATTTATACTGGTGGTAGTGGATCATGCCACCAGGTATCCAGAGGCTATTCCCCTGAGGACCACCACAGCACCTGTGGTGGCAAAAGCCCTCATTGCAGTTTTCTCAAGAGTGGGCTTCCCAAAGGAGGTACTATCAGATAGAGGCACGAACTTTATGTCTAGCTATCTGAAAGCAATGTGGAAGGAATGTGGAGTAAACTACAAGTTTACCACCCCCTACCATCCACAGTGCAATGGGCTTGTGGAGAGATTTAACAAGACCCTAAAAGGCATGATAAAGGGATTACCAGAGAAGCTCAGGCGGAAATGGGACATTCTTTTACCTTGCCTGCTCTTTGCTTACAGAGAGGTCCCACAGAAGGGGGTTGGCTACAGCCCTTTTGAACTTTTGTTTGGCCACCCTGTGAGGGGTCCATTGTGTTTGGTGAAGGAAGGATGGGAGTTACCTCTCAAAAAGCCTAAGCTAGACATAGTGGACTATGTACTTGGTCTCCGCTCCAGGATGGCTGAATACATGGAGAGAGCATCCAAAAACCTGGAGGCCAGCCAAGAATTACAAAAAGCTTGGCATGACCAAAAGGCTGTACTGGTAGAGTTCCAACCAGGACAGAAGGTGTGGGTATTGGAGCCAGTGGCCCCAGCAGCACTCCAGGACAAATGGAGTGGACCCTATCCTATGATTGAGAAAAAGGGAGAGGTCACCTACTTGGTTGACTTTGGAACCCCCAGGAGCCCTCACAGGGTGATCCATGTAAATCGTTTGAAAGCATTTGTGGACAGGGAGGACATGAGCTTGCTCATGGCCACAGATGGGGAACAGGAGGAAGAGAGTGACCCTCTCCCAGACCTGCTTTCTCAGAACCCTGATGATGGTTCAGTTGATGGAGTAGCCTTGGCGGGCAGCCTCACTGACCAGCAACAGATGGACTGCAGACAAGTTTTGCAAGCCCACAGGCATTTGTTTTCACTCATACCCAGCCAGACTAACTGGTGTACCCATGTGGTGGACACTGGTGACAGTCTGCCTGTGAAGAATAAGATCTACAGGCAACCTGACCATGTCAGGGATTGCATCAAGGCTGAGGTGCAAAAGATGTTGGAGCTTGGAGTGATTGAGCCATCAGAGAGCCCATGGGCCAGCCCAGTAGTCCTTGTGCCAAAACCTCATACCCAAGATGGAAAGAGAGAAATGAGATTTTGCGTGGACTACAGGGGTCTCAATGCTGTCACTAGGACAGATGCTCACCCCATTCCAAGAGCAGATGAGCTCATTGACAGATTGGCTTCTGCCAAGTTTCTGAGCACATTTGATCTGACAGCTGGCTACTGGCAAATCAGACTAGCTGAGGAGTCCAAAGCCAAAACAGCATTCTCTACCCCTAGTGGACATTATCAGTTTGTGGTAATGCCCTTTGGTTTGAAGAATGCACCTGCCACTTTCCAAAGGTTGGTGAACCAAGTCCTTGCTGGGTTGGATGACTTTTGCGCAGCGTATCTAGATGATATTGCTGTCTTTAGCTCCACCTGGGAGGATCACCTGATCCACCTGAAGAAGGTTTTGGAGGCCCTGCAAAAGGCAGGCCTGACTATCAAGGCTACTAAGTGCCAGATAGGGCAGAGTAAGGTTGTGTACCTGGGCCACCTAGTAGGTGGGGGTCAGGTTCAGCCACTGGAGAGCAAAATCCAGACCATACAGGACTGGGCTCCTCCAGTTACCCAGACACAAGTCAGAGCCTTCTTGGGCCTGACTGGGTATTACAGAAAGTTTGTGAAGAACTATGGGTCTATAGTGACACCATTAAATGACTTGACATCCAAGAAGATGCCAAAAAAGGATCAGTGGACAGCTAGCTGTCAAAAGGCATTTGAAGACCTGAAGAAGGCCATGTGCTCTGCACCTATCCTAAAGAGTCCTGACTACTCCAAACAGTTCATTGTACAGACAGATGCTTCTGAGTTGGGGGTGGGAGTTGTGCTCTCACCACTTAATCAAGATGGTCAAGACCAGCCCATTGCTTTCATTAGCAGAAGGCTGACCCCCAGAGAGAAACGTTGGTCAGCCATTGAGAGGGAGGCCTTTGCTGTGGTTTGGGCCCTGAAGAAGTTGAGGTCCTACTTGTTTGGAACTCACTTCCTAGTTCAGACAGACCATAAGCCCCTCTTGTGGCTAAATCAGATGAAGGGTGAAAACCCCAAACTACTCAGGTGGTCCATTTCCCTACAGGGGATGGACTTTACAGTGGAGCACCGCCCAGGGACTGACCATGGTAATGCAGATGGTCTCTCCAGGTACTTCCACTTAGAACATGAAGACTTATCTGGTCAAGGTTAGTTTAATGTCCCTGCGTTTGGGGGGGGGTTGTGTAGGAGAGTAGGGTCTGCTATCCTATGGTCACCCCAAATTTTTGCTTTTTGCTTCACTGGTTTGCGACTACTGAGGCTGTGGGCCTGCTGATCAGACCCCCAGCCTGCTGTTCTCTCACTAAATTACTAATACATGTGCTATAGGTACATACCACAATTGGAAATGGACTCCTTGTCCGCCCCTGTATAATGCACTATAGGTGCCCAGGGCATAGGGGCCACCAAGGCCTACCAGGGGCTGCAGCATATCTTTTGCCACCCCTGGCTGGTTCTTAAATTGACACAACTGGCTGATCACTCAGCTGGGGTAAGGTGGTGTAATCACCCCTTGCTTAGATATAGTATACCTATATCTAAACCTATATCTGGACACATATTAACCTGTGAGCCACTCCTATGGAAGGCCTCATCAATCCTGGAGGCAGAGTGCGTGGTTTCATGTGAGATGGAGCTCTAGTATGAGCTGAGCCTGTCTGCAGCTGTCGGGAACCACTCCCTAAGCTGTTTCAGGATAAGGCCATACCATATACTCTTAAGTGCCTTCTAATCCTCGCGGTTATATAGCAACTTTGGTTTGGCTTTATCAAAACATGTCGTGTAAGGTGTCATACGATTTGGAATACTATCCCCTCGCCGGTTCTGGCGACGGGGATAGCATTCCACCCCTCTAGAGGGGTAAGACATGTTACTTTACTTAAATGCAGTTAATTTCTAAAAGGGCCTTAGATCCACAAAATGGATGCCTCTGCCACAGACACGAGTCTGACCCCCTGCAGCTGACCGAAACTCAGCCAAATGGGGCCTGGACAAAGGGTTTCCTGTCGCAGGGGGGTTTTACCACCCTCCAGACAGGAGATAGTGGATTGTAGCAGGGAGGTCTGAAAGAAACCAGACACTGCTTGGGGCGCACAAGGCTGCCCCTTGCATAATCCGGCCAAACCGGTTCTGGGGCACTCCAGCCCTCGTGCCAGGGCGGCCTGGATCAAAGGAAGGGGGTGTATCCACCCACTTCCTGGGTCCCACCCATAGGGGGGGACCTAGCAGGTAATCACGCCCCCCAGATTCGAATAAGAGTGGGAGCAGTGCCAATGCACTTTAGATTTCCTGACGAAACATAAGAAACGAAACTCTGGACCCTTGGACCTCCTACTCAACGTGGAAGCCCGAAGAATCTCCCTTGTGGTCAAGGAGTGACCACCCTGTGCAAACAGGCACCATCCAGCCCTTGACGTCTGCTTTGTTGCAGTTCCCGCCGGAACTCGAGCGACAGAGATCGACGAGATCAAGCTTGCCTGCCTTCCAACAGCCCGATCCACAGTCCCTGCAGAGCTGAGACCCGTGGAGGCGACCGGAAGCGTGGGGCACGCCATCTTGAATTGACCACGAGACGCTGACCGTGCAGCCCACGAGTGACCCTCGAAGCTGTACACCGGGGTTTGAGAAGCCCCTACCCTGAGCCACTCTTGCACGGAAGTTCAGCCCTCCACACTCGACGAGTGCTGCGTGGGGCCCTTCTGCTCCATTTGGCTCAACGCGTTGGCCCGGTCACTTGCCAGCTGGCTAGTGGTCCCTGTGCCGACGAAACTACGAAGACGACTTGTGATTCTGGTTACCCCAGACTTGCACCAGCTCCCCTGAAAAGGAGCCCCCACTCTGACCCTCCTGGTTCGAGTGAGAAGCAATCTCCCGGTTCCGCGTGGATTGCTCTTGCCAAGTGTTGTTTGCTCCACACTTGAAGCCGACTGCGCCGACGGTGAGAGCCCTCGTGGGACAGATCGTGACCTGCTCCTGGACGTCGCAGATGCCCCAGAGCCCACGTGACAGCGGAGAGAAGCTCCTCAACGACCACCTGATTGCGCCCGACATTGCCTGGTTCCGTCCTGGTTCCACCCTGGTCACTGCTGAGTGACCCAGACTCTGTCCCCTCTGCTTTCAGGTACTTTTCGACTTGAGTCCACCCTTGGACTCCACCGGACACTTCTCTTTCACCCCGCCTGCAGCCCTTTCAGCTTCAAGCACCAAGAGCCTGCGTGACGAAACCCGACTCAACTTCGACCCTGTGCACCCGCTTCCTGTGGGTGAGGTAACTTTGCTCCGCCGGTGTTCCCACACTGGTACACATCTCTAGGGTCTGTGTCTTAAGTTTTGTTCCTCTAGGTTCAGCGGAAGTGTCCTTAAACTTTAACTTTACAACTTTTACGCACCATTGGTTAACATTGGTGCATGCGTGCGCTTCCCGCACTGCACCCGAATCCCGCGGGCTTTTCCCGACTTCAGCACTGCTTGTCCTGACTTCTCCCAGCGATTCCCTAGGCCCTAGGCCTAACCACTGTTCGATTGGTATCTCTTATACCACTTGTTTAGTATATGGTTTGAGTGGCCCCCGCCCTCATCCATAATTGTGCAACTTTGTATGTTTAAACTGTGCTTTTGATTTAACGCTTGTGCCCCTTTATTCATAAAGAATACTGGGGATTGTTTTTAGTAATAAACACATATATTTTTATAATATATACTTGTGTGGTGTCCTTTCATTTGATATTACAGGATTGTATGTGGTAAAACAGCTCGCTTAACACGACCTCTTAAGTTAAGCCTTTAGGCTGCTTAGTCCATGCTACCCCTAGGATAGCTTGTCTAATAAGGTTGACTTACAACCAGACACCATAAGGGATTGTTTGGTCTGATAATCGGTGGTTCCAGAATTGGAAACATCACCTATCAGGCCAACTTCTCACAACAGTGCACAGTGAGTGCACAGGGGCAGATGGTGTAGGGTGAGTTCTTAGAAGCAAGTAGTGCATGGTGAGTGTGTAAAAGCAGGCGGTGCAGAGTGAGTGTGCAGGAATAGATGGTGCAAGGTGTATCAGGCGCCGACTGTGCTGCAGGGGCAGATAGCAGGGAGTGAGTGCATAGGAGCATGTGGCACAGGGTAAGATCTCAGGAGCAGACCGTGCATGGTGAGAGCATGGGAGCATATGGCGCAGGTTAACTGCGAAAGGAGCAGATGGTGCAGGGTGTCAGGAGCAGTCGATGCAGGATGTCAGGAGCCGATGGTGCAGGGTGAGTGCCTGGAGTAGGGTGTGCAGGGTGTCAGGGGCAGTTTCTGCATGGTGAGTGAGCACAGCCAGCAGTGAGTGAGCGCAGCCCTGCTGCTGGAAGAGCCGGGTCGGCTTGGTTTGTTCTTGTCTCGTGGTTGGCTGAGTTCAGACTCGGTCAATTGATTCGGATGTAACATAAAAGGAAAACATTCCCGTCCCTGCTAGGTCGCTGGCGTCACTGGAGCAGTACCGAGCCCGTCCCTTTATCTCATCGACGGTGCTGTGGATGACGGGAATTAGGTGGCATTAATGACGGCGGAGCTGTCAGCGGGGCTTGTTTACAAAGCTGGGAGCTTCGCTCGTGCCTTCGCAGAATTGCAACTTTAACAGCCGCGGGCCGCACTTGTGTTGTTAATTAAATTATTTTGTTCATTCCAGCTGAACAGATGGTTTAAAGGGACCCCCTTGTGTAATCTTGTGCCCACCGTGCACACTACAGGGTTGAGAGGGCACAAGGGCCCCCATGCAGCACCTACATCAGCCGCGAAAGTTAAAGTTGAGGAGTACTCGTGCATTGTGATCGCGCTAAGGAATGCCTGTAGACGATAGATAGAATCCTCGGAATGGCGCGATTCGCAAAAACAGGATCCTCTCATATCGGCTTTTGAAAAAATAAAAAAAATTAACAAAATTATTTAATTAACAAGACAAGCGCAGGCCGCTGCCGCGAAAGTTGCGAAGCTCCCAGCTAAGTAAAACGAGGAGGAGGGGAGGCAGCAGCAGGGGGAGGGGAGAGAGGAGTGGGCCTTTCCCTTGTGGGAGCGAACAGGAACCTTCTGTTTGTAATTAACAGATGGTTTGAAAGCTCGCTCCCGCAAGGGAATCGCCAAAGTTGCACGCGTTGCCATTCAAAGCAATGCAACGCGTCCACGTTTTTTGCCTGCAAAGCTGACGCGATTACTAAAGGTCTTTTTCCTAAGCAACGCATGCCCGCTGCGTAGGCGAGACCTAAAAAAACCTCTACAATCCATTCATATTTTATATAATCAAATTCTATGCAAATAATCACCACAATACATTTGCATTGCACATATTCATTGGGGATCATAAAAACCTGAGTGAGTTTTATTATTCAGTCGGTGGGAGAGACTTCAACAACTCATATGTGTTTTTCCATATTTACTTGCAGTGAGCGCCTAACCCAGGAGAAGCTGATATGCCACATCTTCACAGAAGGCCATGACCCCGGAAGTACACCTATTCCACGTGAAGAATGGGTGGATGGCTTAAGGGCTGCGTTTGTTTCTCTCCGAGTCTCAGTTTTTAGTCGCCCTGCTTCTCTCTCTTGTTGAACATGTGGCATTTGTTCCGTTGCGTGTTGTCGTGACAGGTAGTCAGAAGCTCGTCGCCAGCACTGGTCGCAACAGTGAACCGAGTATTTGCAACCTGCCTGTCATCTGGTTCCTGGCTCGCCAGTGATGTATCTGATAGTGAATTATACTGAGAATCAAATGTTATGCTGATGTGAAGTACAATAAAGACATAAAATAAAGTGTTGACTCTCTTGCTGATCATGTAACAAAACCAGCTGTATAATGGAATATTGGGCACTGCCCTTCTGACTGGGGTCTTCTATTTCTGGGAGAGAGAGAGGAGAGAGAAAGTGAGAGAGAGGGGACAGAGAAAGTGAGAGAGAGAGAGGAGAGAGATAATGTGTGTGCCTGTGTGTGTGTGTGTGTGCATGCATGTGTGTGTATGTCTAGAGATATGACTTTTAACATATTAGACACTTTCTAGTGCTTAGAAACCAATAGTGCCTTTTAGAACCGAGGTCTCTAGTTGGCCGGGGTATGTACCCTAGTCCAAGTAGGGACCACCGCTTCTGACAGGGTAGCTTGGCGTAGAGCAGAAAGGCTTAACTTCAGAGGCAATGTGTAAAGTATTTGTGCAACATACACCAACAGTGACACAGTAAAACACTCACAAAAGGACACCACGACAGTTGTTTATAAAAATATAAAATATCTTTATCTCAAGTTTCAGGCAAGATCATCAAGAGGAACTCACATATGCAGGGACTTTGCCTTGTGCTGTATAATTATGGACATGCAGGTTCAGGTGAATCTTTGGTTCAGGGCACTGTTCCTAAGGAGAGAATCACCAGTTCAGTCCGTTAGGCTCGCTTTGTGGTCACTGGTTCAGTCTCTGATAAGGGTAGGGGTTAAAAGCCCCATGGGAGAGGAATTGTGGCTAAAATCACGAGGTCTTGCAATGACAGCGCTGCCCCTAGTACACTGGGCCTCTCCCACTTTTTGTCCCGGTGTCCGGTGTGCTGCGGTTCTCTGCAGGTCGGCGATGAAAGGCAGAGTCAGCTCAAAGGAGTTGAAGCTCGGGGCCAATCAGAACGCGGTTCCTGCTGCCTGCGATGACGCACCCTCGGCTCCTGAAACTCCCGGGCGGCGGCGGTGATTACGGGGAGGCAGACTGGGATACTGAGGACCCGGTCAAGCGGCGGTGAACATGCACATATAGCGCTTCCTCCAGCAGTGCATGGGACACGGCCACACAGCGCTCCTTTGGCAAAGCGCTTTACGCTGCCTCCAGGCCCCGGGCAGCGGCTGTACTCTCACACCCCTACAGCGCTCTCTTGCCAAAGCGCTTCAGTGCAAACAGGACAGAGATTCAAGCACTTTTTCCCACAGGCCAGCGGAGGTGACTTTAGGCTTGTAGCGCTTCTTCACCTAGGCGCTTCCCAGTTCAGTTAGGGGTGCTAGCAATAGTCACGCCCCCCCAGGGCTGCAGATGTAGTTCCTTGGGAAGTCACAGGGCAGGCGAGGTTGCACGCAGGCACACGTGGCAGGGGAAAGTTTTTTTCCAATGTTGCAGGTTGAACAGGCAGTCCTTAAGAGATTGTGGAGACACTCTGGAGGTGTTTCTTTCCAGTCCCCCTGGCAGGGCAGGATCAGCCGGCAGTAGGGCAGCTCAGTAGGTAGGTGCAGCAGTTCCTTGGAGCAGTCAGCCTCCTTCCAAATGGCAATCCTTCCTGGTGCATCAGTCCTCACTCCCGCAGGGGTTCGTCCAGGTCCAACAGTGTAACAAGAGTGAGGCCAGGACCCTCCCTTATATATCTTTCAGTCTAGGGGCTAGAAAGTGGTAGAAGTCTCTGGAAGGGGCTTCTGGAAGAGTCCAGGGAGTTCTGGTATGTTCCCTACCTTCCCTGACCTAGCTGTCACATTGACGAGAGACAGGCCGTTAAGGCAACAGTGGGCAGCCCATCACAGCCCATCCCAGGGGAGAAGGTGTGAATCACCACTCCCACCTCCCAACCCAGGCAGCTATCAGTATGCAGAGGGGAGCGGGGAGTCTGCAGTGCCCAATCTAAGTGTAGGCAGGAAAAGGTCCACTTTTTAAAAGTGGGAGCCCTAGCATAGTAGTGCCCAAACCCCATATATCATTGGATAGGGTTCCCCGCCCCGAGTCCAACCAGACCAAACATGACAGACTTACTAGGTCCCTGTCAGAAATGATCCCGTAAGGGGTGTTCCCAATGTTAGCCTATGGAGGATTAAGCCTTACTGCGGTAGCAGGGGCTTGTGGCAGATATGCCAGCGTCATATGGTTTTAGGGGAGAGCACCTGCACCTCAGCACTGTTTAGCAGTGGTGAGGCGCCCAGAGTCCCAGATCCAGCAAAAAGGTACAGTGAAAAATGGGAGGCGCAAGGGCAAAAAGGTAGGGGAAGGCAACCCTAAGGCTGACAGGTCCAACACATGTCCCCCCCAGCTGAAAGTGGGGAGAACTACCCAACCTCTAGGGAGTTCTCATCACTAAGGCGGAAAAACCTAGAGAGACCATCCGCATTGGCATGGTCCACTCCGGGTCTGTGTTCCACACTGAAGTCCATCCCCTGTAGGGAAATGGACCACCTCAACAATTTGGGATTCTCGACCCTCATTTGCATGAGCCACCTAAGGGGCCGGTGGTCAGTCTGAATCAGGAAGTGGGAGCCAAACAAATATGGCCGCAGCTTCTTCACAGCCCAGAGCACCGCAAAGGCTTCCCTCTCTATCGCACTCCACCGCTGTTCTCGGGGGAGCAGCCTCCTAGAGATGAAAGCCACTGGTTGGTCCCGTCCCTCCTCATTGAGTTGCGAAAGTACTGCCCCTATGCCATGCTCTGAGGCGTCCGTTTGGACAATGAACTCTTTGGAGAAGTCAGGGGCCCTGAGCACAGAAGCTGTGCACATGGCCTGCTTTAGAGAGTCAAAGGCTTTTTGGCAAGCCTCTGTCCAAATCACTGTTCTAGGGTGTTTCTTAGAGGTTATCTCAGTCAAGGGGGCCACAATGGTGCCATAGCCCTTGACAAATCTGCGGTAGTACCCTGTGAGGCCCAGGAATGCCCTGACCTCAGTCTGTGTTTTGGGAGGCTCCCAGGCCAGGATGGTTTCTATCTTGGCCTGTAGGGGCTGCACCTTGCCCCCGCCTACCAAGTGTCCTAGGTAGACTACCAACCCCTGCCCTATCTGGCACTTGCTGGCTTTGATAGTCAGGCCTGCCTGCTGCAGAGCCTGAAGCACTTCCTGGAGGTGGCCCAGATGGTCCGCCCAGCTGCTACTGAAGACAGCTATTTCGTCCAGGTAGACAGCAGAGAAGGCCTCTAAACCGAAGAGGACTCGGTTCACCAGTCGATGGAAGGTGGCAGGAGCATTTTTCAGTCCAAAGGGCATCACTCTTAACTGGTAGTGGCCCTCTGGGGTGGAAAAGGCGGATCTCTCTTTGGCTCCATCTGTTAGGGCGATCTGCCAGTACCCTGATGTGAGATCAAAGGTACTCAGGTATCGGGCAGCCCCCAGTCGGTCAATGAGCTCATCCACCCTAGGGTGCAAAGGCATATGGTGTTGTCGAAAGAGCGAGAATGGATAGCTATCAATGTGGGTATCTTTTTGAGTTCTGGTATTATGTAAGTTGGAAGAGAATGGTTGTTAGAACTCTCCAGAATTCAAGATGGCTGCCGATTTTTCTTAGTTTAGCAGAAATCAATTTCCAAAGATAAACTATTTAAATGATAAGGAACCTCTGCCAGTACACGTCTTTTAGAAGGAAGGGATGGTCAAGAATGAGACTAAATTATCTTGATCCACTTTGGCAGAAAGTACAGAGTTTTTGCTGTGAAACAGTTGGCACGGAAGAGTGGAGGAGCGTTTTATGTTGCTTTAAAATTAATACATCCATCTCCAGGCAGCAAGCAGAATAAGTAAAGCATTGGTGAAATGTCAGTCTGTATATATAGATTTAAGGAGTGCTCCTGCAGCTGCATTCTAGATTGTCAGATGTTTTTGAAACGATATGGACTCCAAGTTATATACTGCTGGCATAGTCTAGATGGGAAAGGTAAAAGGCAATGGTGGATTGTTTACTTTGAAGGAAACCGAAGTAAGGGAAATTCAGTGCAAGGATCTCATAATGTAAAAGGAGCCGCTGGCAATGTGACTACCTTGTAGCA
The DNA here is from genome assembly GCF_964261635.1 of Lissotriton helveticus. NCBI lineage: Eukaryota > Metazoa > Chordata > Amphibia > Caudata > Salamandridae > Lissotriton > Lissotriton helveticus. The sequence goes on from NC_136063.1 coordinate 68,909,489, forward strand.
CAAGAGAAAGGTTAAACCCCACAACTCACCTCCAGAGTCCTCACTTAGTTTGAATAGTTTAGTATTAAACAAAATTATTTTTCCAGGTGGTGGGCAGATGTTTTGAATGTGGCTTCTCGCCAATAAGCCACACCCAAACACTGCACTCCCACCTGGAAGGCAAATACACCTTTGAATAATATACAGTTTTAAGCATGTCTTACCACCCCTGGCACAACAAGACTGCAACACAAAACAAACAGCATGTAAAGGAGTTTTATTTTAACAAAATGCAAAGACTATCACTTTTGGAATAAGGCTTGGGGTTTATTACATAATACTCTCTAAACAAAGGCTGTATCAGATACCAAATGCATTAGATTCAAATATATGTAGCAAAATTATAATCTAAAGGCATGAATCAATAACTGAGCAAACTATAATACTGATTAATAAACAAGCAATAACTGATATAAGATAAGATACACTGAACGTCCTGCAAGGTATCAGAAAGATATATATACAGAGTAGAGGATCACTCTGGATGTGCACCTCCCACACCACAAAGAAAACACCTCAAACGATCACAGCCACTGGCTCACATCACAATGGCAATAATCACAAAACTCAATACATCACCTGATGCATACACTGCCCACTTCTGGGCGGGGGAAGTCTTCACACACGGATCGGAGCTCAGCAATCAGGGTTCAATCCGAGATAGACACGTCTGCCCTCACTCGGAATCCAAGCCCCCAAACTTCCACTTCTAACTTCCACCAGACCAGTGGAGGCTCCCCCTTCTAATACAAGTGGAAACTTTGGTTGAAGCTTCTAGCAAGCCTCGCCTCCTTTTCCCATCAGATTCCGTACCACTCCATGCCGGGGACACAGCATTGGTTGATCAGGCCTTTGCTATGACTTTGAGAAGGAGCCTGTACATTCCTCTGATAAGAACTGGTTTCTACTAGCACACAGAGTGCAGAAAACAAGTGAAAGCAAAACATCACTTCTCACCTAGAAAGGCTCAGAAGATGGAGTCCCTTAAGCATAGGCCACTACTGCAAGATGGCATAAGATTATGTCAAAGCCAATAGGCAAGCCCTGCCATTAAGCAAGATAAAGTCAGAAAGCAGAATGGTCAAAGCCAATAGTAAGAACTCATAATTCTCACCAATGCACAATACAATACACATTCCTGCACAACTGCACGCCTTCATATACACATCCCACACGCTCTGCTCTTGGCAAGACTGTTCCACTCAGTAACAGCTCCCACTGAAAGACAGCAAGATTACAGAACAGAAGAGAAGCAGGCAAATGCAGGACCATCCTACATTAAGGAATACACTAAAAATCAATTAAAAAAGGGGTGGTGAGGCCCATCACAGGGTGCCAAAATCACAAGAGTGGCTCATGTATTACAGCAGATGACAGTAGGTCAATGTCCAGCATAATAGTAGGGCAATTCTCGAAGTGCTCAGCTCGAAGTGCTTTGTTAGCATTCAGTGGTAACCTGCTTGGAAGCAGATATGATGGCAGTTCAAGCTTTAGTGTCATTTGGGTACAATCGGCAGAATGTAGCCGTTGAGGCTGAAGGAGGCGATGAGGCCGAAGTAAACAGCTATGGTACCTTTCAAAGAGAAAAGGGGAGATGGAGAAAGGGTGTCTGCTATGATGAGTGATCTGTCAGAGGAAGGAGGCAATGCAGAGTAGGGCAATGGCCTGTACTCCTATGCTGGAGTCTCTGAACAGATGGAAGGTGACAAGCAGCACCAAAAGGAGATAAAAGGTCCAGTAACACAAGTGCCCTAAGTGTTGGAATCAAATGTTGTCTTAATACCATCACCTTTGACCATCAATGCAGCTTTCATGGCACAATCAGGTCAAAATCACATTTAGCAGTTAGAAAAAAGAAAACAAAATGATTTTCAATGAATTATTGTGTCATTGAGAATTGCTCAGGCCTCATTCCAATCCATCATTTTTAGATATTATCCAGACACAGGCCAGCTATAGTAGCACAGTGTGCAAAGAAAGATTGACTGTAATACGGCCTGAGTAATGATCAGTGACTGAGATCAATGTTAGTATCCCACCGATCCCCTTTAGTTGTGCTAGTGTGGCGCCATAAGTGAACCAACATAGGTCCCATTCTCAGTGAGTCACAGGATTGAAACTGCACCTGGGTGATGAGACCAAAATTGCTGAGGCTGGTCGGTGGCTGCTCATTTTTCTGTCTGGTTTTGCAGTTCAGGATGGAATATTCTTATTGGAGCAGAATCAAGACTGGTCTACACATGGCTAGGCTCTGTCTAGAGTGGCATCGTGGATGAAAAAACACTGAATCTGCTTGGTAACAGTCTATATTTTAAGGAGCGGTTGAAGATACTCTGAGCGAGATGGCTGCTGATTGATTAGTGAAGATGTCTGTGAATCTATATGCCGGGCATAGTTCTCATGGTGATCCTGAAGAGCCACACCTTTGGTAAGACTGGAAATGTCATCTAGGTTGAAAGGTCAACATCAAGGCTAGATTAATTTATTGGTACTCTGGTTTTTGTGTTGAGAAAATTTCTAGAACTTTAGCTTTGACATTAGCAGGCCTCGAGAAATCTACTCGCCCCCTTGCTATGGCGAATCAGATTTTATCAGAAAGAGCTATTTTTGGGTCGATTGCGACTGACAAAGAACAGATGTTATGTTCACTCAAAGTGAATGACCAATACAGATGACATTAAATCTTGTTTTTATCATGTCACATTTGCTCTGCTCCAGAAACCGATGTCAAATGCCAGCTTATGTGTTCTTACAATTTGCTGATTATTTTATCCTGGAGGTTAGTGTTTTTCTTTTCCTTGTCTGACTTTAGGTAGAGAATTTGTAAAGTGAACTGTCTGACAATGACAACACACATTTAAAAATCTTGTAAACAACTGTATATACATTTCAAAAGGCATTTCAGTACTTATGAAAGCACATTTTGTGTAAGCTGTGTGATTAAAAAACATTGTAATAGTATGAAAACAAATCAAAACACTTTACTTGGTGATGTGCAAATGATAAATATTTGATGAAACTCTATTTCCACAGATTATTGTCTATACACCATATAGTTTTATCAGTAAAACTGCATGTTAGTAAGAACACTCGTGGCCATTTCAAAGGAGAGTGTTCTGTCTGTAAGTAATAATGTGCTATCACATCATGCCTCAGTAATATATTGATTGCAAGTGAGTGTGGTTAGGTGTTTGCAAAGGTGTAACAGTTCTGCGGATCCAAGTGTGTTATTAGGAAAGGATGTGGTAGTTGAAGAATGGAAAAAGTGAAGGTCCAGTCGCTTCTAGGAAATGAAGTTATTTTAGGGTCACATTCACCGAGATGAAGTATTGGACTCAAACTACATGATGGTCTGACCAGCTGATGGGATGTTTTTGTCACTGTGATAATGTTATGAGGAGCGAATATTGCATCAAGAGTGCACTCCGCTGTTTGAGTTGGAGAGGATATCATGGTTAACATAAGTGATTCTAGATTAGAGGAAATTAATTTAGCCTACCACTGTTCAAGTTTGTCTAACCAGGTATCGAAGTTTCCAAGTATGAGAGGTGCTGTATCATGACTTGGTCAGGTTTTAGTTATGAAAAACAGGTCGGAGGCTTGGCCTACAAGGAAGTGTTGCCCACTTGTTTCTATCAACTTCAAGGGCACCAAGAAATTGACAGCAATTATTCTCAGTAAAGGTGCCAATCCATTGATGACAACATCAGAACACTCCTCGACTGTGTAGAAACTGTGACCCTGTTCCTCCATGACCTCTCAGTGGCATTCAACACTGTCTCTCAGAACACCATCATCAACAGACTCTACAACATAGGCATACAGCAAGACGTCCTTAAGTGGATTGCCTCTGTCCTTACAGGACGATTCCCTAAATAGCCGCTAACCACTGTCAGGCAACCCTCGATAGGCAAAGTTGCACCCGAGTCACAAAGACCCAGGGGTGTCGTCTGAGTTCAGATTGGTCACCAAAGACAGACATCAGCCTTCACCAAAGTATGGAGATTGATAGCCCAGCAACATCTGGCCTTTTGACTCAAAGAGGACTACGAGGGGGGGAGGAGCCTAGCTCGCGGCCGTGATGGTCGCCCTTTAGCTCGGCTCCCGCAGCCCTCCGTCCTGATTGCCTATCCTGTCTTTTATCCTGTCCGGAGACGACACATTTTTGGGAAACTGGAAACATAACGGCTCGTTCGAACTTACCATCTGACCCCGGGGTCTCGGCGTGTAGTGGCTCCGGAGTTGTGTCCTCCGAGAGATCGGGGCCTCTGCGAGACTTGGACCGGGACCTGGCCGGTGGGATCCGATGGCTCTCGGCCCCTGCCGAGAGCGAGAACCAGTGTTGGGAGCCGATGTGTGAAGATCCCGGCGATCCTGACCCGGGCCTGCCCTGGTGGCCGCGCGGCCGATGTGGGTGAGAAGTCCCGGGACCTGATTCTGTGGAGGGGTCTCCCCCCGCCGCTGCTTGGTCCGGCGGCCCTGGCCCTCGGGGCCCGGACTTCGCTTGTTCGGGGCACCGGTGCTGGTGCTGGCGGAGACTCGTCTTGGGCGGACATCCTTTCGATATCGAGGCCGCCCTTGCTGGGACCCCCGGCGCTTGTAAAGTCCTACATTTGAGAACTGTTCTTTCCGGGGGTCTTGGTGGGCGGCGATTGGGCTGCTTCACGAAATGGCGGCCGGCCCTCTGGAACGGGAATCACCCTATGGCGGCGGGCCCGTGTTGCCTCATTGTGCGGGGATCGGATCCGGTGAGCGTAAACCGACGGTCAGTGATATCCTGGAAGCCCTGAGATCCCTGCACGCATCCCTGGCCCTGGGCATCTCAGTGGGTCCGCCACGATCCGCCGCCATTTTGGGCAGCCACTTCTTCTTGTCGCCCTCTTGTTCCGAGGACTCCATTGCCTCGCCCCCCTCGATTGACTTGAGTGTCTCCTCCGCTGATCGAAGATCGTGTAGTGTGCCGGTGACTTTGGGGCGCCCTGTTTTTCAAGGTTCGGACCCCGGGGACTTGGATTCTGTACCGAGACTCTGTTCGACATCGTTGCCTGTGGCTCTTGGTGGACTGCCTCCTGTGCCTACTTCGATGACTTTGCCTGGGTCTATAATTGGGACCACTTTGCCCGCTCCAGTGGCGCAACTGAACTCCTGTTCCTCTTTGTGCGTGCTGCGATTGTTGATGCATCTATACTTTCCGTTTGGACTTCTGCTCCTTTGCGGATCTCTCTACCCCCCACGTAGCTATGCTAGTCACCACTCCACTCGATTATATGTTGATATCGTATTAACAATGTGGTTTTCCACTGCCATGTGGTGGGTGGGGTTTGTTGCTCGAAAGGGTTGGGGGTGAAATGTACGACTTCTGTTTGATTCCCGGTATACGATTTGGTAGCACAATTGTTTCTACTCGTGGAAAGGTGGGAGGTCCCCTTCTCATAATGTTTTGTGGTACGTGATGGGATGTCGTCCTGGTCTGTTTTCAACTGTGCTTGTTTGGTTGGGCGGAGGGCTGCAGCCGGCCGTTCGGATTATAATTATTCTGCTCCTCCTTCCTGTCTCCCTTTTTTCTGTTTTTGTAGTTTTTTGTCTCTTTCCTCTTTCTTACTTCTCGCTATATTTCGGGTTCTGGTTTAGGGCGACAGGCACGCTGTTTGGAGGGTAGGCCATAGCCTTCTACAGGGGTGCAGGGTGGGACGGGTGGATTGGGTTCTATTTTTTGTTTGTTTTCTGGTTCTATGGCCCTTTTGTATCTCTTTTTCGTGCGGCCGCGTCTGTCCCGGCCTCAAATGGTGTGTTTCGAGTGGGGTGTGTGGCGTCATTGATCCTCCTGCTATGCTTCGGCTGCCTTTCTCCCCGTTCGCCATACCCCCACTTGGGCCGCTACTCCTTTTGTTTCCTGTCTTCCCGCTACGGGGGGCCGGTGTCGGCGTGACTTCTTCCTTTTGTTTTTCTTATTTCCTTAATTTCATTCTATTGTTTATTTTGTCTTCCCTCCCTTTTCCTTTCCCTTCCTCCTCCCCTTCCCACTTCGTTCCCCTTCCCCTTTTTCCTTCCTGTGTCCCAGAGGTTATTATGATGGGCGGGTTTTGATGCATTGTCTTTCCGATCCCTCGGTTCTGGTTTGGTGGTGTCCTGGGTGGTGGGCATGTTGCGAGGGTACTGCTTAGGGGCCGATTGTGTGTCGCATGTCCTGATTTTCTTGGATGCATTGTATTGTCCCCACGATATTTTGGCCCCATGCCCCCTTATAATTATTGAGGTCGTTTACGGGATATCGGATGCCTCCGTGTTGAAAATGAGCCTGTCGTAAGTCTTCTTCCCATATTATAAAATTAAGCCTTATTTACTCCTGTGTTTTAGCCCTTTGGTTCCTGTATCTTTTCTCTCCTTCACGATTGTACGGCCTCTGACTTGTATTGATTGATTGTGTAGAATTTGCCTTGAGACTCCTGACTGTTTTGCACATTGCGGCCGGCCGGCTTGGTTGTAGGCCTCGACCTGTCTCTCCTTTTGATGTTAATAAAGGTTTTCAAAAAATAAAAATTAAAAAAAAAAGAGGACTACGAGGGATACCAACCTCTGTGGCCAAAGTCACCCCATCTTACCCGTGGGCCAAGGAATCAACCTCAAGGACACTCCCGTCGACTGCACTGCACTCAGAGCATCCTTCAGCATCTGCATCAGGACCACTCCATTAAAGTCTATGGCAGTTTTGATATAAAGTGGGGACTGGACTTGAGACTGCTTTGGTGACCAGGTAACTGTCCAAATACTCTGTATTGTCCCCCCTGACCTCCGCCTGGTGGATTGGTCGCACAACTTGAGCTGGAGTAGCCGAACATAACTCTTTCAAACTTTTTTAAAATGTCCAAACTTACCACGTTCGAAATGCTTGTATGTGCTCTGGACGAGGAAACTAAGATTTACGTTTTTGAAAAAAAATCTATTTCTCTGGAAACCTCTAGTGGATTTTGCTCATTGTGGCATCTAAAAGTTCATAAAAAGATAATCTATTTATATAGAGTAGTGCTGGGTTTCTTTCCTGTTGCATGACTTTCTTATTTTGGTGTTTGGTGCTTATAAATGTTTTACACTAGATCCTTTGTGTAAGCCTTGCTGCTCGAAGCCATAGCTACCCAGGGTTGACCCAAGGTTTTACAAATGAGCCTGACTGGACCCAAGACAGTTTTGCAAGTGTATTGCACAGTAAGGTTGCTCATCAATAGAATATAATACACCAAAGTCCACACATTATGCCTTCTGAGTTTTGCCTTTGTTGTTTGTGTATATTGTTCATTTACCATCTGGCTACTGCTGCTCGAGATCCCTGCTCTTTGGTGTCCTGGGATTAGCTCTGGTTGACATCTGTAGTGCAGTCACTGTCTATCTGTTACCGCATCCATGCATGATGAAGTGTGCATCATTACACATTAGGACAACAGAGCCATTTTTACGTGCTGATCCAAGATGGATCAGTGAGTGAAAAAATTAAACAGAAGTAGAGTAAAAGCTAAACTTTTTTATGACAGAGGGGCCAGCAGCAATTTGCTGCCTTGTCCTACCCCAAAAATATAATAGAAAAATATAATAGAAAAATAAAACATTAACCCCTTGGGCGCGGCCGCGATTCTGCGCCTGTGCAGCCGTTTTAATGAGTGGGCGGGTTCATGACGGCCCCCAGCCGTCATCAGCACACGCCCACTGTGATGCATGACGGACGAGGGCCGTCATCACCATGGAAGAGGTTAAACAAAACAAAAAAGACTGCTGGGGAAGGACAAAGGAGGAGTGAATGTGGGAGAGCTGAACACAAAGGTGGCAAAGACAGTGGAGTGGAGGAGAACCAGTGGAGGAGAACCAGACGAGGAGGATAGCGACAAGTAGCGCATGGTAGGGGGATTTGGGGAGAAGCACGCGGGAGAGAGCTTATAACTTGAGGGTGATATCAACTCAGAGGGGGTGAGAGGGACTGTTGTATCCAACAGAACGGCGGGAGAAGAAGCTGCTGAAGGAGCATCTGAGCTGGGAACTCAATGGTTGGAGAAGTGAGGTTGGGAGCGGTATTCTGTGCTTCGAGGCGCTCTCTACGCCTGATGATAGCCTCTAATGAACAACCTTTAGTCGACTTGGAAGCTTGCTGCTGATTTTTCAGAATTTAATTCATGACCTTCTTTTGAATCCTCCCTCACACACACATTCTGTTTTTGCCCCCGCTCCTTCTCTGATCTTTTTCCTTTCTCTGTTCCAATTCCTTGTCGCTCAGCTCCATACCTCCCATGCATAGAATACTGTCCCACAGAACCCGGACTAGCAACGGGTATCTTTACATCTGCTCGGAGAGGGTAGTATTTAATCTGAAATATACTTTGAAATGGCTTCACACATTCTAAAATGCTAATCATATGTTTGATCTGGTGGAATAAACATGCATATGGAGCCCACATATAGTTATCAGGGTTGACATTTATTCAAGTAAGGTACTAGAAATACAGAGGAAAATGGCTTAGACTAGTAAGTGCAAAACTCTGTTACGTGGGTAATTTCTCTAAATGCCCAGGGCCTCCACAACCTGATCATGGGAGAAATGCTCCTGCGGTACCTCCGGAAGAGGAACCGCGACCGGGCCCTCCTATAGGAGATCCCCATGTCCCAGAAGGAACACATTCATCTCAGCCAGCCTTGGCCGGGTCAGGTGTTTGTACCAGATGTAAGGAGCCATTCAAGGGGGCGCCCTGATAAACATCCATGGTAGACTGTCCTGCACCGTGGACGTACTAACAAGAGAGCTGGAGGGTTGACATACACTCATCTATTAGATTAATGGAGTCACATTATGTTAATGGAATTGTACTGAAATAAATGAAAAAATATTCAAATGATGACGGCATGCTGATTTTTAGTTCCAGCCTGGGCAGGGCATGCGCTGCATTGTGAGGCATGCTATAATCAGGTAGGAATTTGAAGCTCTGTCGACTCTCCGCCCATATTTGTCATTGGCTTGTGTCATTGTTCACTGTAAACTGTGGCTTTTCATGGGTCCATAGGCTTAGTAGTCCCTCCTTAGTACCGCCTTGCCCCATTTTGTAACCTCCCATGGCGACACCCCCTGTTAAGTGTGTTGTTACTTGGTAGGCTTTAATTACAGCCTCTGAGCACTATTTTCTGAAATAGCTATGTACTGCTGTTGCAGGCAGGACACACTTTCTCATAATATTTTATTTTATTTTCATAGCACAGGCACTGGCATTTGCAATGCAATAGGTCTCGCATTTACGAGAGTTTACTCAATTGGTATTGTAAATGACAATGCATTTTATTTGTCTGGTTTAAAAACAACACATAAATAAAATGCATTATCATTTACAATGTCAATAGCTTAAACTCGAGACCTATTGCGTGGCAAATGCTTGCTTAAATAAGGCTGGGGGCGGGGTCCTTTTGGATGTTCTTTTTGCTGCCCCGCTCCTTTCTTTAATGATGATAGTTATCCCCCCCAGGGAGCACAGGACAAATGTAGCTTGAGAACAGGTTAATTTATTCTCATATCGGGAGAGCGCCGGGAAACACGTCCGAGCCGTGTTCCAGCGCGCACTCAATGCACCTAAAATGGCGGACGCGTGGTTACGTCATCACGCCACTGCACAACTGGAGCGCTACACTACATATCTCCCTCCTTTATTATATATACAAAATCGAACCACAGTCTCACCATCCATCAGCCACCCGGCTGTTCATCTCCTCTCATATCATAATCTCTGTACCTCGCTGGTCTTACCACAGTTCTCCCCGACCAGGTGCGTCTCACCGGGGTAAGAGATTGACTCTCGGGACTCTCTGCTTGTGGGGGTACTCCCATACTTCTAGTTCCCTGGGAAGTTTCTCTCCTCGGGGTTTGGCAAAGGCTCCCCTGCACTTCCGTGTCTACTGGGTTGTCTACTCCTTGCACCTCTTCTTCCTCTTCTCCAGTCCCCACGTTTTTTTTCTTCTTCCTGTGACGGCACACTGTCCTCCGATCGGTTCTGACTTCCTTGGGGTCGCAATCCTCCTTCTCTGGCCCACTGCAATATCTTGTTGCATTGTGACATCCGATCTTGGGATCATGTTTTCCCATCACTTAACAGCGCTGCCCAGTTGTACACCTCCTTCACTTGCAAGGGCTTGCTGAATTTACTGTCTCCTTTTCTTTTCAGTTGGGCCAATTTGACTCTGACCCATTCCCCTCTTTCCAATTTAGTTTCCTTCACATTCCGCCTCTTGTTATAGTGCTCCGTGTATATCCTTTGGGCTCTTTCCAAATTGTGATGGACAACTGCAGGGGACCATTTGCTCATGACGGTGCGTTATTTCCATGCTAGCTTGTCTTTCGTGAAAGGGTCCCGTCCTCTCAGGGTCCGTAAGGGGCTGTATCCCGTGCAAGTCAGAGTGATTCTGTAAGCCCAGATGGTGCTCTTCACTTCCTTTTCCCAATACTTTCCTGCTCCTATAGCCCCTTGAATGGAGCCCATTATGACACGGTTAAACCTCTCGGCCAGTCCATTGCCCGCCGGGTGATATATGGATGTGTGCTTTATCTTGATGCCATTCCTTTCCATGTAGTTGTTCCATTTCTCCGAGATGAACTGCGGCCTATTGTCACTCAAAATGGAGCGGGGAATGCCCTCCCTGATGAAGGTGGATGTGAGGAATTTCAGCACTCTATTTGTGTCCATGTCTTCTTGGATGTCTATTTCTGGCCACTTCGAGTACCTGCCTATAAGTACCACCACATACCTTTGTACTCCATGAGTGTCCAGCACTGGACCCAGGATATCAATGGACAACTCTTCCCACGGGTTTGAGGGGGTATCAAATGTACCCAGAGAGGGCCGCATCAAGGTTTGTGATTTGTCTGACCCATGGCACTGTCCACATTCCCGAACATATCTTTCAATCATGCTGTCCATCCATGGTCACCAATACATCAGCTTCGCTCTCGTTTTTGTCTTCACGATGCCTAAGTGCCCTTCATGCAGTATAGCCATCAGATGTGGTATAAGGGAAGAAGGGAGAACTACCTTCTCGCCTCTGAATAAAAATATGCCTCGGTCTCCTATGGACAACTCTTCCCTCACTTCGAAGAACTTCCTTTGCTCTGGTTTCATGTGTTTCTTCTCAGGCCATCCATGTAGTGTTAAGTGCTTTACTTTTCCGACGTCTTGATCTTCCTCATACGCTCTCTCCCACTCCTGCTCGCTTATTACTTTCTCATGGTCCTCCATGAATGCAACACTGTCGTCTTCATCTTCCACACATGGAGGAGCCTCCTCCATGGCTGACGCTCGACTGAGGTAGTCCGCCACCTTATTCTTTGCCCCAGGAATGTACTCCACATCCTACCTATAATCCAACAGTTTCAAGGTCATTTTGGCAATGCGTGGGGTGGCATTCGCATGTCCGCTAGATGTGAGTACCTTGACTAGGGGTTTGTGATCTGTCTTGAGTTTAAACCTGGTCCCCCAGATGAATTGACGGAACTTCCCCATGGCCCACACAGCAGCTAACATGTCTTTCTCTATGACGCTGAATTTTTGTTCTGTGGGCGATAGCGTCCGGGACGCAAAGCTGATAGTGACCAACTCCCCATTCCTCCTCTCCTGCATTAGGACTGCTCCCAGGCCTTTTTCACTAGCATCCGTAGTGAGTATGGAGTTTTCTTGCTGGTCGAATCCTTGTAGGGGGGTGGCCTTGCTGATGTGTTCCTTGATTCTTTGAAACTCTTCTTGTGCCTCGTCCGTCCACTCAAACAGTGTCTTGTCTCGGAGGATTTGACGCAAGTGATGGGTCTTGGTGGCAAAGTGTTGTAGGAACGTACTGTAGCATTCCGCCATCCCTAGGAACGACCTCACTTCTTCCTTACTCTTCGGGGATGGCGCCTCGCAGATGGCTCTGACATTGGCTTGTTTGGGTGGGATGCCATGATTACTGATCTCATGGCCAAGGTAGGTCACCGAGGACATTTCAAATCGGCACTTTTCCCACTCTGCCATGAGCCCATTGAGTTCCGGGATCCTCAACACTTCTGACAGCTTCTTGTCGTGGTCTGCCTGATCTTTGCCCATCACCAGGATATCGTCTTGGAAGTATTGTACTCCCTCTACATTCCTGAACAATCTGTGCATCAGTTTTTGGAACACCGCTGCTGCTGAAGCCAGTCCAAACGGCATTCTGCGGAAATGATAACATCCGAATGGCGTTATGAATGATGTGAGTTTGCGGCTCGTGTGGTGAAGGGCTATCTGATGGTAGGCCGAGGTGAGGTCGATAGTGAAAAAACACCTTATCCCTTTCGTCTTGGCCAGCATCTCATCTATCCTGGGAAGAGGGAATTTTTCCACTATTATGTTTTTGTTTAGTTCCCTCAAATCCGCACACAAGCGGACTTTACCATTGGGTTTTCTCACTACTACCAGGGGTGCCAGCCATTCTGCACAGCTTATCGGTTCGATGATGCCATTATCTTCCAGCCTCTGCAGTTCCTGTTGCACTACATCTCGGATGGCCAGCGGTATATTCCTCACCTTGTGGCATACCGGTCTTGCGTCTGCCTTGAGATCGATCTTGTGTGTAAATGTCGTCAGTTTTCCAACCTTGTCCCCAAATACTGCGGGGAATTCCTCCTTTACTCTGGTGACATCAGATTGGCGTTCCGAGCCTGTCATCAGTACTTGTGTGGCACCTCCCGGGTCCAGCTGTATGTCTAGATCGCCTTGGTCCATCTATCCGAGCACTGAGGGGCCTTTCTCTGCAACAAACAGCTTGCACTCCGCACTTCGCTCTTTAAATTCGAATGTCAATATCTGAAATCCTACCATGGGGATGGGTTCACCTGTGTAGGTGACCAGTCGAATGTCCGGTGGCTCCAGCTGAGGCCCCAGGTTACGTCTAAAGCATTCATCCCATACCGTTCTTTGTATTATGGTGTACCGGGACCCTGAGTCTGCCACCATCTTTATCGGTATCCCCCCTACCACCAGGTCGCATTGCGGTTTGTTGGAGCGGTTGCAGTCGATTCCCAGGATGTGTTCTTCTACACACAGCACGCTCTCCTCCTCTTCATCTTCTTCGTCTCCTACAGCATCTGCCCCCTGGGCTATGTACTTAACTGTCGGTGTCGTCTTTTTGCGACGACACACCTTTTTGAAGTGTCCGACAATTCCACAGAACATGCATTTGGCGCGAAAGGCTGGGCAGCGTTTGTCGTACGCAGCATGGGTTAGGCTGCCGCATCGGTAGCATTCTCTCTTGTTCTCCTTGACTTGACTTCTACCTTGTTCAGCCCGGGGTGTCCACTTGGTTTGCATCTTCCCTTCCGCAGCTACAGCCTTGCTTCTTCCTGGTGGTTCTGTCTCAGTGATCTTGTTGACCATAGGCCTGGCTGCCGTATCCCTCCTTGCCGCGTCCGCACACCTCTAGGATAGTTCCGCTTTCTTTACCATAGCGATAACTTCCTTCAGAGTGGCATCTCCGTTCACCCACAACTTGTCTTGGATGGCCGTGTTCGAGGTGTGCATGACTATTTGGTCCTTGATGCATCGTGCAAGGCGCCAAACTTACACGTGATTGCTACTTTCTTCAGGGCTGCAACATACTCATCGATGGACTCTCCCACCGCTTGCTTCCTTTGTTGGAAATTGTATCTGTCTATGGATGTGCACTCCGCCGGTCTGTAATGGTTGTTTAAATCCTCTATGGCATGTCGGAATACGTTGTCATCTGCCGCTTGTCGTGGTGCTTGGACTAGATTCTGGAATACCCTTATGCCTTCTGGGCCTAGGTTATGGAGTAATATTCTCTTCCTTCTCTTGCTTGGAAACGCTTCCCCACTTTCATCTTCTAAGGCCTCTAGGTAGATCATAAAGTATTCCCTCCAGTCTTCCCATTTCATCACGGGGTCCCCAGGCTTGGGGAGGAACGGGACTGGGGTCATGAGCGACGACAGTTGGGCACACATGTCTTTTCGCTTTGCTGGTTGCACCTCCTCTCCTCTGGGACTGCCTGGTGTGCCCGATTTGCCCGGGTGTGCACGGTCTACCTGAGGGCTGGACGCGCCCCCTTTCGCTTTGCAGCGCGTGTTCCGCCAGGGCCTCCCGCTGCGTGGGCTGTGTTTTATCGGGGCCTGACCGCGTAGGGCTTGGGGTTGCCAGCTCCCCCTCCTTTCTCTGTGCTCACAGGCCGCGGTACTCAGGTTGCAGGTTTGTCACTGTCGGGAGGCTTATGGGCTCCTGTCCCTGTTCTGGCCTTGCCCCCCTGTCCTTGCAGCTGCAAGCGGCATGGAATTGCGCTCTTAGCTGGATCTCTGTCCTCTGCCACGCTCTCCTGATGTTCCTTCCTTGACTCTGCCTCTCTTGTGTCTCTGTCCCAAGGGTGTGTTGGGTTCGGTCCTCAGTGGCTGGCTCGTGTTTGTTTTATTTCATTTTTAATTTTTTTTTGCAGAATCTCTGCCTTCGTCGCCACTGTAATGATGATAGTTATCCGCCCCAGGGAGCACAGGACACGTGTAGCTTGAGAACAGGTTAATTTATTCTCATATCGGGAGAGCGCCGGGAAACACGTCCGAGCCGTGTTCCAGCGCGCACTCAATGCACCTAAAATGGCGGACGCATGGTTACGTCATCACGCCACCGCACAACTGGAGCGCTACACTACACTTTCCACTTTATCAGGGGCCCTTTCATTTTTGGATGCTAATATTATTTCTGATCTAATGCGCTGTTCGTGTGAGAAGTTTTAAGGAATGGGACAGTAAAGACATTGCTTACCCTGGGGATGCAGCAAAGGGTCCTGCATTGGTGAGTCTGCGGGAGGATGGAAGAGGGCACGCTGCGGGGAGTCAAAGACCGCAGCACCAGCAGAGGACCCCTGACCGGAAGTAGTGTCAATACAGTTCTCCTTCTGGTCCGCTGGCTGTGATAGCTCGGTAGTCTCGGATTGCAGGGATGTAAACTCATAGAAAGAGAAAGCGGCGGGCTCGTGTGCTGTAGGAATAAGGCCATCCCATCTCAAGATGGCCACCACAAGTGACCGGAGATAAGATTCCCGGATCCGGAGGCCATCTTGGATTGGTACAAGTACCTGACCGAAAATCACCCGCGGCCGCTACCAGGACTTGGGTGTGTTGAATTTCTTGAGATTTATGAACCAATGATAGATAACATTTCGAATAACTTTTCAAAAAAGACGAAAATAATTCAATTTGAAATTATTCTTCTTGTTTAATAAAATTGTATATATTCATAAATAAGGTCTTTAATATCATTTTGTACAAGATTAAAAATGAATGTAGATGTTCTTCTTTGATGTTTTGTTCATTTCTCTTCTTCCGAATGTTCTGAAAATATATTTTTGGGCTATAAGTTGCTCCTCTTTTGTTGATTATTAGGTATGTTGTAGACCACGGAGATTACTGCCCGAAAAAGCTTTGGAGCTGAGTGAAGGGCCTACTTACCAAATTAACCTTACATCATTCACTAATGAATAAATACAGTTACTACATGGAATTGAAACTATTTAAACATAACATAACATAAACATAACTATTTAAATTCTAAGAATATTACACTGAATTGAATATTACTAGGTCTGTGGAAAGAGTAGAGCCATTCAGAGTACCTCAATCACTCTGGTTCTCCACTTCACACCACTTTCATCTGCAGTCTCTCACTTTTCTCCCAATATCTTTCTGAAATTCTTTATTTTGATATCTCTCATGTCACGTCTATCCCCTTTACCAATGTCTTTTCACTCTCTCTGCATGTACTTTCTTTCATCACTCTTTCACCATGCTCTCTCATACACACTCACACACTCTCTCTCTCTGCACTCCTCTAAATACAGCCTTTACTTACCTTACTTCGGTGTTCTCAGTATTTCCACAGACAGTGGTGTACCTCCTTGACGCAAAATGGTCATTACAATTGGTATGTGTATGACTGTTGTCTTATGCGCTGTGCAGAAAGGCTACAAATTAGATAACAATATAGTCAAAACAACTTTACGACTCACCGATAAGCCATGGGAGGACCTCTGACTCGCGTCAGTGAAAATAATGCTAAAGTTGGACTGAGGGTAGTTTCAAAAACAATGAGTTATATCTTCTACCTGGGCTCGTAACTGCCTGGTGCAGTCAGAAGGGGTGTAGCTTTGGAGGGAAAGGTGGGCGTTGTTTAGGGTGTTACACCCCCTTAATAAATGTATTTTATGAAAAATTGTTGGGGGCAGGTGCTTTCAGTTAGGGATGGAGAGGTGTCTGTCAGGTTTCGAATAAACAAAATAGAATCCACAAAGTGGTTGTTCAGTGGTCCCTGAAGGATGGGGAGCACACCGTGTTTTTTAAATGCCCCTCACACACCAACAGGCCCCTTGGTGTCATGCTTCATCATCGGGGCCTTCGCACCCCTCTACGGGATGCGGCGTGCTACGACAGAACGACTACGCAGGAGCACTTGGCAGTGAACTATGTGAGGGTGTGTATTGACGTGATGTGAGTGAGGTGAGGTGAAAAAGTGAATAAAAAATACCTGGCACTAAGGAAAAAGGAAATATTTATTCAGTCCCTGGCTGGTATTAGTAAAAAGTGCAAAAACTGGTTGAAAAAATACGTGCTAGGGTATATCAACCAACAACAGTGTCAACATGTTTCGGAGTACAAGACTCCTTCTTCAGGACGAGGATATGCACTATGATCCTCACCTTACTCACATGAGATGTGAAAGTGTTCAAAAAAATATTTTAATAAAAACAATGTGTAATGTACCTATCAATGTTTTAAGTGATGGTATGCTCGTTGCGCCCAATTGGCGTATGAAATATCTGAAAAGGAAAGACACAGTAAATAAACTAGTCGGATGTCCAGGAACATAATAGACTTGCTAGTCGGATGTCCAGGAAACAGGAAAAAGTAAAAAAAGGGGGAATTCCTTTCATAACAAAAGGTAAGTATGCAGAACTCCACTGTGGATCTGGTACCTTGCGAGAAAAAGACATTTAAGGGGGACATACAATTCTAGACACAATCATACATACATACAAGCAATCTCCCTGGTATAAATGGGAATATAAAAGATGGTATCTTGTAGTGGTACAAGCTTACTTAAGTTCAAAATGCGGATGGCCCCATGAGCCTTAGCGTAGTATTGGGGGTATCCCTCCTCATTGCCCAGTCAGCAACCTAAAAGATAGTAAATAGCGGTATTCAGGGAGGTGAAATAGGGATTAAAGAGCCAGGTTACTTGCGAGTGAAAATACACCCTCAGTCTCAACTGGCTTCTACTCACGATGACTGCAAGAACCGAATGCCTGCCTTCCCCTCAACGCTGCTCCGCTGGAAGTGAGCGCTGAAGGCGGAGGTGCGCATTATATACCCTCTCGTGCAGTTAATTGGTTAGGGAAAATTGGATAATTGTGAGCGGAAAGGGCCCAAATAAGGGTATATGCATGGTCTCTGTAAGAAGGAAATCCGGAGCTGCGCAGAGCTTGAACGCGCCGGCTCCCAGGTAAACCAGTGCCAGACGCGCATGCGCGCTGTCGCGCCGGTGTTGCGGTAGTGGTGCACTACCCGCGCATGCGCAGACCGCGTTGTTATGGTAACTAGCGGTCTGTTATAAGTGATGCGCTGCGCATGCGCGGACATGTTAAATAGCGGAGTTTTGGCATACTAATTCCAGGTAATTTACATTTAAACAATGATTTGGCTAACTCAATCCTTGGCTATGGGAAAGAGAAGAGCAGAGTGCAGGGAAATGCAGGGTACACTATGTAGTATGGTATTAAATGCAATTAAGATGGTCAATTGGCCCTCGACAATTCCCTCCATGGTGGGGGTTGTACCGCTAAGGTTAAGCGAGTACTTAAAGGGTCATGGATGTAAACATAATCGCACGGGCGCTCCCTATAACATATTAACCCTAAAGATGTTAGTTTTGACAGACATGGGTTACTGTATTATGTCACTCATCATATCATTCATGCAGTGTTCAGAAGCTAACGTAATTGGCTCCAGGGAATTGAATCATTAAGCCCTGTGACATCGGTGCCCAGCCGGAACACCCAGCGTTGCTCCTTTTCCAACAGACCGACGTCTGAGGGAAGTTGTTCAATCACTGTCCAATGTACATCATTGACACAGTGCTGTAGTTCTAGGAAATGTGCTGACATTTTTGTAGTTACCTTTTTGCATCTAATGTTGCTCTTATGTTCATTTATCCTGACTTTGACCTGTCTGGTGGTCATGCCCACATACTCCTTGCCGCAGGGACAGGTGATCAAATATACAACGTTCTTGCTGTTGCAATTTGTGAACATTCGTTGTTCCCATTTCGTCCCATTAGCAAAGGAGAGAGACTGGCTCTTCTTAGTCAGATGACAGCAGTTGCAGTTGCCACATTGATGGTGGCCCTGTATCCCTTTAAGTCTCGTCTGCTCTGCCTTTGGTGGTTTTGGCCTTGTGTGGACTAAGATGTCCTTCAGATTCCTGCCTCGTCTGTGGGCGAACATCGGTTTTTCCAGGGATAATGTGCCACATGTGAGGGTGCGCCAATGCCTATTAACCAGTTTCGTCAATTGGTTGGTGACCGGGCTGTAGGTGGTTACACAGACCGTTCTATTGATTTGGTCATTGGATGTCGGTTTGTCTTCAAGGAGGGACTCACGATTGTTATTTCTGGCTCTTTTCATAGCCTTCTGAATCACAGGGATTGGGTACTTCCTTTCTTTAAGCTTGGTGCAGAGGTCTTTTGCTTGACACTTATATTTTGCCAGGTCGCTACAATTCCGACGTAGGCGGAGGAACTGCCCATATGGAAGGTTCTCCCTCTGGTGACGCGGATGGAAACTGTCGAACCTGAGGAGGCAATTCCTGGCTGTCGGTTTGAAGTGAGTTTCTGTTTTGAGAAAACCACCCTCATGATAGATATTGAGGTCCAAGAAAACCATGGACCTATTTGACATCTGATGAGTGAACTTAAGGAAACTGTTCTGATTGTTCAGCCATTGCATGAACTCAGTGATGGAATTTTCGTCCCCCTCCCAAATTACTAGTAATTTGGGAGGGGGACGAAAATTCCATCATCGTCGGAATTGTAGCGACCTGGCAAAATATAAGTGTCAAGCAAAAGACCTCTGCACCAAGCTTAAAGAAAGGAAGTACCCAATCCCTGTGATTCAGAAGGCTATGAAAAGAGCCAGAAATAAGAATCGTGAGTCGCTCCTTGAAGACAAACCGACATCCAATGACCAAATGAATAGAACGGTCTGTGTAACCACCTACAGCCCGGTCACCAACCAATTGACGAAACTGGTTAATAGGCATTGGCGCACCCTCACATGTGGCACATTATCCCTGGAAAAACCGATGTTCGCCCACAGACGAGGCAGGAATCTGAAGGACATCTTAGTCCACACAAGGCCAAAACCACCAAAGGCAGAGCAGACGAGACTTAAAGGGATACAGGGCCACCATCAATGTGGCAACTGCAACTGCTGTCATTTGACTAAGAAGAGCCAGTCTCTCTCCTTTGCTAATGGGACGAAATGGGAACAACGAATGTTCACAAATTGCAACAGCAAGAACGTTGTATATTTGATCACCTGTCCCTGCGGCAAGGAGTATGTGGGCATGACCACCAGACAGGTCAAAGTCAGGATAAATGAACATAAGAGCAACATTAGATGCAAAAAGGTAACTACAAAAATGTCAGCACATTTCCTAGAACTACAGCACTGTGTCAATGATGTACATTGGACAGTGATTGAACAACTTCCCTCAGACGTCGGTCTGTTGGAAAAGGAGCAACGCTGGGTGTTCCGGCTGGGCACCGATGTCACAGGGCTTAATGATTCAATTCCCTGGAGCCAATTACGTTAGCTTCTGAACACTGCATGAATGATATGATGAGTGACATAATACAGTAACCCATGTCTGTCAAAACTAACATCTTTAGGGTTAATATGTTATAGGGAGCGCCCGTGCGATTATGTTTACATCCATGACCCTTTAAGTACTCGCTTAACCTTAGCGGTACAACCCCCACCATGGAGGGAATTGTCGAGGGCCAATTGACCATCTTAATTGCATTTAATACCATACTACATAGTGTACCCTGCATTTCCCTGCACTCTGCTCTTCTCTTTCCCATAGCCAAGGATTGAGTTAGCCAAATCATTGTTTAAATGTAAATTACCTGGAATTAGTATGCCAAAACTCCGCTATTTAACATGTCCGCGCATGCGCAGCGCATCACTTATAACAGACCGCTAGTTACCATAACAACGCGGTCTGCGCATGCGCGGGTAGTGCACCACTACCGCAACACCGGCGCGACAGCGCGCATGCGCGTCTGGCACTGGTTTACCTGGGAGCCGGCGCGTTCAAGCTCTGCGCAGCTCCGGATTTCCTTCTTACAGAGACCATGCATATACCCTTATTTGGGCCCTTTCCGCTCACAATTATCCAATTTTCCCTAACCAATTAACTGCACGAGAGGGTATATAATGCGCACCTCCGCCTTCAGCGCTCACTTCCAGCGGAGCAGCGTTGAGGGGAAGGCAGGCATTCGGTTCTTGCAGTCATCGTGAGTAGAAGCCAGTTGAGACTGAGGGTGTATTTTCACTCGCAAGTAACCTGGCTCTTTAATCCCTATTTCACCTCCCTGAATACCGCTATTTACTATCTTTTAGGTTGCTGACTGGGCAATGAGGAGGGATACCCCCAATACTACGCTAAGGCTCATGGGGCCATCCGCATTTTGAACTTAAGTAAGCTTGTACCACTACAAGATACCATCTTTTATATTCCCATTTATACCAGGGAGATTGCTTGTATGTATGTATGATTGTGTCTAGAATTGTATGTCCCCCTTAAATGTCTTTTTCTCGCAAGGTACCAGATCCACAGTGGAGTTCTGCATACTTACCTTTTGTTATGAAAGGAATTCCCCCCTTTTTTACTTTTTCCTGTTTCCTGGACATCCGACTAGCAAGTCTATTATGTTCCTGGACATCCGACTAGTTTATTTACTGTGTCTTTCCTTTTCAGATATTTCATACGCCAATTGGGCGCAACGAGCATACCATCACTTAAAACATTGATAGGTACATTACACATTGTTTTTATTAAAATATTTTTTTGAACACTTTCACATCTCATGTGAGTAAGGTGAGGATCATAGTGCATATCCTCGTCCTGAAGAAGGAGTCTTGTACTCCGAAACATGTTGACACTGTTGTTGGTTGATATACCCTAGCACGTATTTTTTCAACCAGTTTTTGCACTTTTTACTAATACCAGCCAGGGACTGAATAAATATTTCCTTTTTCCTTAGTGCCAGGTATTTTTTATTCACTTTTTCACCTCACCTCACTCACATCACGTCAATACACACCCTCACATAGTTCACTGCCAAGTGCTCCTGCGTAGTCGTTCTGTCGTAGCACGCCAAATCCCGTAGAGGGGTGCGAAGGCCCCGATGATGAAGCATGACACCAAGGGGCCTGTTGGTGTGTGAGGGGCATTTAAAAAACACGGTGTGCTCCCCATCCTTCAGGGACCACTGAACAACCACTTTGTGGATTCTATTTTGTTTATTCATGACGCTCAGGGAGACTGAATCCACTTTTCTCTCTCTCCCCCCTATTGTTGTTTTTCCGTCTGTCAGGTTTCACCAGGAATGTTTACACACACAGGCAAAAGTGCACACACATACTCTCTCCTTTTCTCTGTTTGGAAAGACTTCAAAAACGTTGGTTATGTCACAAAATAATGTGTTTTCTCTCCCATAGTACCCCTACCAATACGCATTCCTCTCCCTTTTCACTGCCCCTTATGCCCCTCTCATGTGCCCTGCTTGTCACATAAGTGAGTAAGTAATCTTTATTGTATATAGTTAATTAAAACCATTACAATAGTGCAACAAATAAAAACGACTTGTTTTTCGAAGATTAGTAAAAGGCTGGTTAATTAAGACCATTGCTAAGGAACATAATAAATAAATACAAAAATGATTATTTTTTTTGAAGGTTGGTAATAGACTAGAGCGTTTGCAAGTAAAAAAGGTAACACACTAATTGCCAAGGCTGTTTAAACCCAATGTCACATAATTAATTTTAATATTGTGGGCCAGCGTGATTGTTGTGAAATCTGAAGCTCACAACCCCCAATCTTACTGATCAAGCCACGCCACGCCCCTGACTGGCTGCTGACTTTATCTAACCCTATAGAGCTATACAGTGCCTCATCATGCATAGAAGAGCCAGGATATCCAATCAAAATTTGCAGCTGTACATACACCGTCCCATTGGTTTGACTTGCAGCCATCTCAAGTCATGCAACGAAAAAATGTTGTTTCTTCTATGCAATAATATTATTATTTGCTGGTCCCTGGAGCAGTGGCTTGTGAAATTTGGCCAGCCTTCCACCCTTCCTATTCAGATAAAAAACGTAGGCTTATGGTTCCACAATCACCTATCATTCTCAAATTAGATTTCCAAAGTTTTTGCAACTTATTTTGGCCTCCTGCTTAGATCTTTCAGAAAGAATTTTCTTATGATTCCTGTCTCTTCATGTAAACAATGGTTGAATCCCTCCTTACTTCCCATCTAGAGTACAGGAGCTCTTTATGCCTAGGACTACTGTTGTAATTAAAAATCCACTTCTCAGGGGTTCCACTGATACTTAGTCCATTTAAACCAACAAAGAAGATATTGGCACAGAAGCTGAAATATAAAAGAGCGTTTTTATTAAACTCAAATGAGTTGAAACTACGTCACACAGAAGTCTTAGCAACTGAATGAGGCAGTCTGAGGAGTACAGGAAACAGAGGCTTTTATATGCTAAGGGTTACATACTCAGCATAAGACTAAGGGGCAGTCCTGGCTCATGTAAGCATGCAAAATGACTAAGTTGGGCATACAAGATCTACTTGCTCAACAAAGTGGGAGGAGAGTTACTTCTCCATACAGCAGCAAACATAGCCTGACAGTTATACTAGAGAGGAAGGTGCATTCTACTAGCTAGGCCCTTCTGGGCATGTGCGAAATGGAAGATGCTAAACATAGTTTGTCTCTAGGCAGGCTACAAGAGAGGTTAACAGAAAGGTAGGACAGAGCACATGGCAAACAAAATGGAGGCCAGAAATACAAAATGGCTTTCAGCTCATGCTAACAAATCTGTCCAATATTTATCACTACCCTCCTACTTGGTACATCTGTTGCAAATTGTTCAAAATGCAGCAGTCAGAGTGTGTCTGTAATCCCGCATCACCAATCTATCTCCGGTCATCTTCACACCCTTTACTCACTCTCGCCAAATGCTCTAAGTTAAACCTCTTTGCCTCCTCTATCAAGTATTACACAATTCAATACTTTTGTAGCCTTGTCAGGTTCCATGAGCTGTCAAGATATCTGTGCTCTTCACATGGTAAACTAGCTGCCACTATTACATTTAGAGGATGAGGCGCGGTGATCACCCGTCAGATTTCTTACACCCAGTCTATGGAACTAACTTCTAGGTGATATTCGTCACGCTTTGTCGGAATCAACTTTTAGGAAAAAACGGAAAACATGGCTGTCTGCTTTATAATCCCTTCAGTCTGCATAGCTAACAGTTCCAGCGCAAGGATACCCTTTATGGGTAATTGAGCAATTTACAAAACCCAAAGATAAAGATAAATGACTACAATGGGTATTTCTTTCCCAACTATCCATAACTCTGGTCACCAGGAATAATAATCAATAGCCACCAAAGCAGAAACCTCTAAAATTCTTTTGTGGGTCAAATAGCAAAAGAACCAACAATGTTCAACCTTAGCATCCTACAGGGTCCTTCGGCCTACTCAATTATTATTATTATTATTGTTAATAACAATTTATATAACAGACAGCGACTAACTGGGGTTTCCCAGCCCTTAAAACATCAGGTGGGGTCTGTCAGATCATGCTTCCTCAAGATAGCCAGGTCGGATCATGCTACCTCAAAACAGGGATTCTGGAAGGGCATTCCTCATCTTGGAACCCGGGTTTGCAAAAGATCGTCTCCCATGCGAGTACGTTTAACGCGGGGTACCACGCACAGAGAACGTTAATTGGAACAGAGAGGGTGGGAGGGTTGATAAGGTCTAATGAATTTGTGCAGATATCAGGGGCAGATATTTAGGACCTGCCCACGACCTTGCTCCATGCATATAACACAGCGTTTTAAAGTGAACCCTCTTCTCCACAGAGAGCCAATGGAGGTGCAGCAAAAGGCAGGAGGCTGAGGCCTTTTTTGGAAGTCTATAAAGCGTCCTAGCTGCCGAGTTTTGCAGCACCTGCAACCTCCTAATGGTAGCTTTATCAGCTCAAAATAGAGCACATTGCCATATTCCAGTCTCAACATAATGAGGGCCTGTACGACGCCGGGATACAAGGAGCCGCCCTTGACTGGATCCAATCTTTTCTTTTTGGCAGAACCCAGAGGATCAGATTCCCTCCCTTCCTCTCTGAACCCACCGACATCAACTGCGGAGGGCCCCAAGGCTCTTCACTTGACCCCACGCTCTTCAACATCTACATGGGCCACTCGCCGCCATCGTCAGACAGCATGGGCTCAGCATCATATCCTACGCAGACGACACCCAGCTCATCCTGTCACTCACAAAGATTCCCGAAGGCACCAGACTCTGCTTCCAGGAGAGAACGAAGAACGTGGCAACCTGGATGAACGACAGCTGCCTTAAGCTCAACTCAGAAAAAAACGAGGTTCTTGTCCTTGGACCCTGCAACTCTGCCGGGGACAACTCCTGGTGGCCCTCCGCCCTGGGGAACCCACCCAGTCCTACAGACCACACACGAAACCTCAGCATCATCCTCAACTCTTCCCTCGCCATGAACCACCAGGTCAACGTCGTCGCTTCCACCAGCTTCAACTGCCTGCACATCCTCCGCAAGACCTTCAAATGGATCCCCCCTGACTGCAGAAAGACCGCCACCCATGCGCTCATAGCCAGCAGACTAGACTACGGCAACACACTATACGCTGGAATCAACAGATCTCTACTACACAGACTCCAGACCATCCAAAATGCCACTGCCAGACTCGTCCTCTGGAGTCCACGCCACGAACACATGACCCAACACCTACGAGCCCTCCACTTGCTCCCTGTCGAGTAGAGGGTCACCTTCAAACTCCTCACCCATGCCTACAAATCCCTCAACAACATCGGACCCAAATACCTCAACAAGAGATTATCCTTCCACGTACCCAAGAGGAACCTCCGCTCCGCCAACCTCGCCCTGGCAGAGATCCCCCTCATCCACAGAAGCAGAACAGGTGGGAGATGTGAGAAGTTGGCCTGGTATATGATGCTCACTAGTTCTAGTGATCACCTTGTACCATGCGAAGCAACCCTTATGATGATTGGTTGTAAGTCAACCTTATAGACCAGCTATCCTAGTAGCGTGGACAAAGCAGTCTTAGGCTAAACTCTGTAAAGGCATGTGAAGCAAGCTGTTTTACCATACACAATCCCCTTGAATACCAAATGAAAGGACACCACACAGATATATATTGAAAATATATATATATTTATTTACTACAAATATCCCCTATACTCTTTATGAGCACAGAAGCAAATGCGTTAAAACAAAACACAGTTTAAATATACAAAAGTTGCACAGTATGGATGAGCCCTAGGGGCCACTTAAACCATATACTAAAATAGTGGTATAAGAACCACTAATGAGAAAGGAAATAGGCCTAGGGCCTGGGGAATCGCTGGAGCTTTTCGGGACTAACAGTGAAGAAGTCGGGAAAGGCCCGCGGGACTCGGGTGCAGCGCTTAAAGCACACGCATGCACCAATGCAATGTCAATGGTGCGTAAAAGTTATAAAGTTAATGTTTTAGGAACCTTCCGACTGACCTAGAAGGACAAAACTTTAGATCTAGGCACTAGAGGTGTGTCCCAGTGTAGGAACACCGACGTTGCTGAGTTACCTCACCCACAGGAAGCGGGTGCATAGGTGCCAAGTAGTGTCGGGTTTCGTCACGCAGGTCGATGGTGCCTGGAGCTGAAGATGCTGCAGGCGGGTCGTCGAGGAGAGTTCCGGTGGATCCAAGGGTGGATCTGAAGAGATGAAGACCTGAAAGCAGAGGGGACAATGTTCAAAGTCACTAGCCAGTGACTACCGTGGAACCAAGATGGAACCAGGCGATGTCGGGTGCCAACAGGTGAAGAGGTGCAGCTTGTCTCCGCAGCCACGTGGACACGAAGAGGTCAAGGATGTCCAGGAGTCGATCACGAGCTGTCCCACAAAGGCTCTAGCTGATGGCGGTGTTGGGAACTTGATTAGAGCAAATGGGCCTTGGCTAATGCAAGCCACACAGGAAGTGAAGTAAGTTTGTTACTCGAACCAGCAAGGTCAGAGCGGGTGCTCCTTTTCAGGGGAGCGAGGGCCAGTCTGGAGCAACCAGACCAGAGGTGTTGTTCGTAGATTTCGGCGCCAAGATGGCCACCAGCCAACGGGCTAGCGAGCGGGATGACGCGTCGAGTGGCAAAGTGCAAAAGGGCCCCACACAGATTGTGGAGATGCTGGGGGGCTGATCTTTGGTGCAGATGCTGCTCGGTGGTGGGGCTTCTCAAACCCCAAAGCACAGCGTCGAGGGTGCCTCGGGTGCTGCGCAGTCAGCTTCTTGGGGGTCTTTCAAGATGGCCGGTCCCACGTCTCTCGATGCCTCCACAGGTCTCTTCTTTTCAGGGACTGTGGATCGGGCTGTGACATGTCTGGGAATCTATTTATTTATTTATTTCTGAATTTGTAAAGCGCCTGGTTACACTGTCAGTGTGTCCCCGCGCTGTCAGAAGAGCCAGCTACTCCGTCAGTCAGAACAAGACGGGCTAGTCTTTAGGAAAGAGGAATGTTTTAAGTTTCCTGCGGAAGATGAGCTCCGATGTTTCCACTCTTAAGCTCAGGGGGAGAGAGTTCCATTTGTGTGCCGCCAAAGTACGAAAGGATCTTCCTCCCATTCTGGCTTTCTTGTGTCTGGGGACAGCGAGAAGGCCTGCTCCTAGCGAGCGGAGTTGTCGGGTGGGCGTATAGGGGCACAGAAGGTTCCGAAGGAAGGCCGGGCCCTTGCCATGTACGATCCTGTGACCAATACAAAGAACTTTGAAATCGATTCTTTCATTGATCGGAAGCCAATGTAGTGTTTGTAAGGATTGTTTTGAGGCGGCTCTTCTGGGCAGCCGGAGGACCAGGCGAGCGGCAGCATTCTGAATTGTCTGCAGTCGCCGCCGACTAGTGGCGTTGGCACCTAGATACAGGGCATTGCCGTAGTCCAGTCTTGACGTGACAAGGGCGTGGACCAGGGTCTTCCTAGATGATTCTGGGAGCAGGTCGATGGTTTTGCGGAGTTTCCGTAGAATCGAGAAGCACGTACCAGCTACCCGTCTGGTATGGTAGTCGTAGTCCAACTTTGCGTCCACCCATACTCCCAGATTCTTGACCCGATCACTAGGGGTAGGGAGGGGCCCCAAGGTCTGCGGCCACCAGGCAGATGACCAGACTGAGGGGGGTTTTCCAACAATCAACACCTCAGTCTTGTCACCGTTAAGACGGAGGCAGTTCTTCGCCATCCATCCAGCCAGCTCCTGGAGGCATGCTGAGAAGTTCGCGGCGGCTTGTTCAGCAGGTTGGGTCAGAGCGACCACCAACTGTGTGTCGTCTGCGTATGTCACTACTTCCACCCCATGGCGTTCCGCAGTAGTAGCCACGGGGGTGACATATAAATTAAAAAGGGTTGGACTGAGACTTGAGCCCTGCGGCACTCCTTGACCGAGGTCAAAGGTATCGGAACGTGCTCCTCCTTGCTCCACCGAGAAGCTACGGTTGGTGAGAAATGATTCCAGCCATAACCAGGCCATGCCTGTCACCCCTCCTTTCTTCAGACACTGTAGCAACGTATGATGTGCCACAGTGTCGAAGGCTGCACTGAGGTCCAGGAGCACTAGTGCTGCCACATGACCGGCGTCCACGTGCTTCCTCAGTGCCTCAGTCGAAAAAAGGAGGGCTGATTCTGTGGAGTGGCGGGCCCGGAAGCCCGATTGGTTGGTATGCAGGAGGCCTCTGGACTCTATGTGTGCTGAGAGTTGTTGGTTGACCAGCTTTTCCGCCAGTTTAGAGAAGAAGGGTAGAAGCGAAATGGGGCGTAGGTTACTAAGCTGGGACGCACTGATGTTGGGCTTTTTCTTAAGAGGCAGTACGACTGCCTGTTTCCACCCGTGAGGGACCTTGCCAGTGTTAAAAGAGGTAGACAATATGTGGCCAACATAAGGTGCCAGAAAACTCATGGCACTGGCCAGGAATTTGGCAGGGGCAGGATCGTGCGGGGAGCCTGATTTGATTCCTTTAGCAGTGGCTATCAGGAGGTCCTCCGACGGAACCTGGTATGTCTTGTCGGGCTCTGGGCTCGGGCTCCGGCGGGAGGCGGCGGCAAAGCAGACGTCGAGTTGCTGGTTGGTGCCTGTATTCACAGGTTGGTCACTCCTTGGCCACAAGGGAGATTCTCTTCAGTCTTCTGTGCAGCAGAATGTCAAAGTCCAGTTTTCTTCTTAGTTTCAAGTCGAGTTCAGGATGATCTGAAGTCTTGGGACACAGCTCCTACTCTTATTCCAAATCTAGGGGCCGGATTACCTGCTAGGTCCCTCCTCTGGGTGGGACCAGGAAGGGGGGTGGTTACACCCCCTTTCCTTTGTCCAGCTTCGCGTCAAGACTGGGGCTGGAGAGCCCCAGCACCGGTTTGAACTGGCATATGCACAGGGACACCTTGTGTGCCCCAGGCATGTCTCATTCTATTCAGCCCTGTCCTACCCAATACACAAAACCCTGTCTGGGGTGGTGCTAGCACCTCCCAAGGCAGGAAACCCTTTGTCCAAGCCTCCCTCGCTGGAAGGACTCCCAGCAGCAGGAGGTCAGACTTGTGTCTGTGGTGGCAGCATCCATTTTGGGATGCTGAGGCTCTAGTTTAACTTTAACCGGGGTTCAGGCTATGTACATGTCGTGTTCCTCTAGAAGGGTGGAATGCTACCCCCGTCGCCAGAACTGGCGAGGGGGTAGTATTCCAGTTCATATGACACCTTACTCGACATGTTTTGATAAAGCCAAACCAAAGATAGCATTTAACCGCGAGGTTCATAATGCACTTAAGAGTATATGGTATGGCAGTATCATGGAACAGCTAAAGGACGTGGTTCCGAAAGCTGCAGACAGGCTCAGCTCATGCTAGGGCACCATCTCACATATTTCCAAGCACTCTGCCTCTAGGATTGATGAGGCCTTCCATAGGAGTGGCTGATAGGAACATATGTGTCCATTTTAAGTTAGATATAGATATACTATACCTAAGTAAGAGGTGATTACACCGACTTACCCCAGCTGAGTGATCAGCCAGTTGTGTCAAAGATGGAGGCCAGGCAGGGGTGGCATAATACATGCTGCAGCCCCTGGTAGGCCTTGGAAACACCTATGCCCTGGGTACCTAGGGTACACTGTTACAGGGGCCAATAAGGTGAACCAGTTCCAATTCGTAATGCACCTAGTGTGCATTGGCATTAATTTAGAGAGAGAACAGCAGGCTGTGGGTCCGATTAGCAGGCCCACAGCCACATTAAGTCATAAACCAGTGAAGCAAAAAGCAAAAAATTGGGGTGACCATACAGGCCGATTGTGTCAACTATCGGATCTATAACTGAACCGTTATCCAAGTACACTGATGCTCTTCTAAGACCGTTCATCCCTCTCACCCCTGCATATGTGAGAGACACAATGGCCATTATCAAGAAAGTGGAACATCTACCTTTCAATCAGGACACCCACATTTTAGTCACCTTAGATGTGGAGGCGCTTTATAGCAACATCCCTCAAGACAAAGCCTTGGTAGCGGTAGATTGGTTTATTGAGACATATCAAGTTCCTTGCTCTAAACCCTTCTTACTGCAATGTTTGGATCTAGTTTTATCCGAAAACACCTTTGAATTTGGAGTTTCCTTATATAAACAAATAAAAGGGGTGAGCATGGGGGCTTCTGTGGCCCCCTCAGTAGCTAACATCTATATGTCTCACTTTGAATCCATCTATATTTACAATGATATAGCACCCTTTTTTGAATCTATAACATCTTGGGCACGTTTCATAGACGACATCTTCTTTATCTGGTCGGACACAGAGGATAAATTAGTGGAATTTTTACTATGGCTAAATTTATGTGACAGAAATCTACGGTTCACGTCACACACAAGCAACCACCAAGTGGAGTTTCTGGATTTGTATATCAGACACCATAATGGTGAACTGGAAGTCGATTTGTTTGTCAAGCCAACAGCACGTAACCCGCTGTTGCACTTTGACAGCTACCATCCCCGCGCGCAAAAAGAAGGGATCCCCTTTAGCCAATTCTTGCGCTTAAGGCGGAACTGTTCCAGTATCTTGGACTATGATAAACAAGCGAACATTCTGAAAAAGACGTTTTTGACACATGGATATCCTCATAGACTAGTCCGCACATCATACAAACGGGGTCGTTTTTATGATAGGGACTCTTTATTAGAGCCGAAAACTAAACAAGTCAAGAATCAACTTGTCTGCATCACCAGACATTCGACCCTTAATAACATCATCAGACATATTGTTACCACCAATTGGCACATTTTAAATAGTGCATCTGAAGGATCGGATATCATACCGAAACCTATGTTTGCACATAGAAGAAACAGGAACATTAAAGACCTAGTTACCCGCTCTAGATTTAAAGAACAGACATCCCTGGTTCAGAAAACCATTGATGGAAGCTGCCCAGTTACTGGTACCTACCCTTGCAATACGTGTGTTGCCTGTAAATCAGCAATCACGGGGGTCAGTTACAACTATCAAGGTATCATCATTCGTCCAGCCCATATGTCCAATTGCAAATCTAAAAATATCATCTATCTGCTTATATGCCCATGCGGGCTTGGATATGTTGGAGAAACAGCCAGACCCTTGGTACTAGGCTCACAGAACATCGTTCAGCTATCCGAACCTCCAAAGTGGGTGCACCCCTAGTGAAACATTTCACAGAACAAAAGCACCTCCCTACTGATATTAAATGGTACATCATTGAAAATTGCAATTACACCCCTTCAGGCAATATGGAGACTAAGCGTAAAAAACGCAAGGTTTTTTGGATATTCAGTTTGTCTACTTTTCCCAAGAGCCTTAATCATGAAATACCTTGGGAAAATGCGATAAAATACAATAATAACTGACTGGCCATCATCCTCGCTGCATAATAATATTCTTCTCCAGGGCTTTTCATGATGCGCAAGTCTTTTTTCTTTATTCATACTGACCTGCAATTTATCACGCAAGGAGCAGGTTTGTTTACATCTAACACACTGCCGGCCGCCCGCGATTACGTCATCTCCCAGAGCCACTTCCTATTACACTCACCCCGAGGCAGCTGGCGTTTTCCCTATTTAAAGAGCTTTAGAGGTAGCGTCATTATTTTCACCAGAACCCCATCAGGCAGCACGGACTACAGACACGGCAGGTAAGAGGTTTCCGCCTGTCGCTCCAGATTTAGGTCATTCCATTCTTAGCATCAATCAAACTCTTTAGTACGCCAATCTGCGCACAGTTGTTTCTTTTCCCGCCGCGCGCTTAGTATAGTTTAAAATGATCCGAGTTTACTACTAGCTAACTCGTCTGTAGAACCCGACCAGAGACCGTGATCAGCTGCAACCGCCGTGCGCTGAGCATACTTCAACAGGCTCCCTATCCACCAGAGCCTCCCGGCACTACATTGCGGGCAAGGCTGTTCCCCTCCCGCTGCGCGCTCACCATATCTCTAAAGGCTCCGAGCTCACGACCTGTTATTATCGTCTGCTGAGCCTGTGCAGATCGCAACAGCATGAGCTAGCTTGTTCATGTGTTATTGTTTTAAACAGCATGAGCTAGCTTGTTCCTGCGTCATTGTTTTAAACGTGCCTTGTAACGTTACTTGATACGCATGAACAGGCATACCGGCAGCTTCCAACCTCATGCAGAGATACCATTCCGGCAATCGGCTCAAATATATGCGTTATACAAAACATGCAGTGCTGTCTCTGTTTTTCAACTTTCGCAAATATACATCAAATCTCTTTTGTATTTCAAATACAGCCAATCATTGCTACAGGGCCATCCATGCCCCATAGCAGAGCTCGTCCTGTTATACTGTCAGGTAATTACCATAGCTGGTGGTGGTACCTATAGAAACCCCAATATAATCGGTAATCGTTATTAATATATATATATATTTTTTTCTTCATCATCTACCCTCTACAGTGCCAAATATCTTACCCGCAAGCGAAGTTCACCTTGCTGGATAAGTATTTCATCAATGAGGATATATCAAAATAGTACGTAGTAGGTACATATCACACTTCACCGCCCAAACATACATGCCACATAGTTGATTAAGTTATATAAAAAATCATTGCGTCGGTTGGTATATACATATATTTCTTTATTTCACAGGCACTCCACCTCCCTTGGCCGCAATAGCACTACAGTAATCTTCCCTTGCTATTCAGCCACATCGCTGCAGAAATTTAAGACAGCTCGCCACTGACCGCTGCAATACTGACAGCGTATAAATAGGTAAACATAATTGAATTATATCCACATGACAGTATAATCAATAAGAAGCAGCTAGGAATCCCGGTTTGCTTTTCTTAATTAGCATCATTTTGTATTCATTTAAGGCTGCAACAAGCCACCATTGATTGAAGCGATATCTGCGCCCAACGACTTTGCATTATCTCTCATGTAGTTCTAGGTAAGGGCACCTTCACTACCATGCTATTCTCTTGGGGGACGGTACCATAGTTTCCCTACAACAATATAAAAATTTACACCACCATCACCTTAAATCTTTTTCTTTTTTACATCGTTTGTTAGTGCATGCCAACACTCTTAGGTTGGGTGACTGGCACTATCTCTTGCTCGAGCACGAACCAGTTTAATCTATGTCAGTCTCTTTCTTTATCCTTCTAGTGAGTGGTAACTCCTGCAGTGTACAGTTGTTTTTATATTTTCTTATGCATATCATCCCTCCTCATTTTACAGATATTTCAAGTGGTCTCCCGAAGAAGGCGTGTATAACGCCGAAACGCGCGTAGAGATTTTTCATTCATCCACTTGTTTGCTTTTGTTGTGTTTCCCATACACAAAGAAAGTATTATTTTAAATGTAGTTATTTGTTTTTAACTGTGATACATATGTTGAATTTTTCTGTATTAAATTGTATATTAATTGATTCTGTATATGGTGTATATGCTTGTTATCAAACTCTTTCAAACAATCACTGAAATTGATTCTGTATATGCTTGTTATCAAACCTTTTTAAACAATCACTGAAATTTTTCTATGACATCAGTTTAATAAATCAGTTTTATATGATATTATTTTTTGCATTTTCCTGTTCTGTACACTGTCTCACTATATAACTATTGTTGCGCCTCTATCATTCATGTTTGTATGTACCTGATCACCTAGCAGGACCCTTCAGTTGCCTAGGTATTACTATTTTGTTGAACCACAGCCACATTAAGTCATAAACCAGTGAAGCAAAAAGCAAAAATTTGGGGTGACCATAGGATAGCAGACCCTACTCTCCTACACAACCCCCCCAAACGCAGGGACATTAGACTAACCTTGACCAGTTGTGTCTTCATGTTCTAAGTGGAAGTACCTGGAGAGACCATCTGCATTACCATGGTCAGTCCCTGGGCGGTGCTCCACTGTAAAGTCCATCCCCTGTAGGGAAATGGACCACCTGAGCAGTTTGGGGTTTTCACCCTTCATCTGATTAAGCCATAAGAGGGGCTTATGGTCGGTCTGAATCTTGAAGTGAGTGCCAAACAAGTATGGTCTCAACTTCTTCAGGGCCCACACCACAGCAAAGGCCTCCCTCTCAATGGCTGACCAACGTTTTTCTCTGGGGGTCAGCCTTCTGCTAATAAAAGCAATGGGCTGGTCTTGACCATCTAAATTAAGTTGTGAAAGCACAGCTCCCACTCCCAACTCAGAAGCATCTGTTTGGACAATGAACTCTCTTGAGTAGTCAGGACTCTTCAGGATAGGTGCAGAGCACATGGCCTTCTTCAGGTCATCAAATGCCTTTTGACAGTTTACTGTCCACTGAACCTTTTTGGGCATCTTCTTGGATGTCAGATCATTAAGAGGAGTCACAATGGACCCATAGTTCTTAACAAACTTCCTGTAGTACCCAGTCAGGCACAAGAAAGCTCTGACCTGAGTCTGGGTAGTTGGAGGGGACCAGTCCTTTATGGTCTGGATCTTACTCTCCAGTGGTTGAACTTGGCCTCCACCTACAAGGTGGCCCAAGTATACAACTTTACTCTGCCCTATCTGGCACTTTGTGCCCTTGATAGTGAGGCCTGCCTTTTGCAGAGCCTCTAGCACTTCCTTCAGGTGGACCAGGTGATTCTCCCAGGTGGAGCTGAAGACAGCAATATCATCCAGATATGCCGCGCAAAAGTCATCCAACCCAGTAAGGACTTGATTTGGAAGGTGGCAGGTGCATTTTTCAAACCAAAGGGCATCACCACAAATTGGTAATGCCCACCTGGGGTAGAAAATGCAGTTTTGGCTTTAGACTCCTCAGCTAACATGATTTGCCAATAGCCAGTTGTCAAGTCAAATGTGCTCAAATACTTGGCAGAAGCCAATTTGTCTATGAGCTCATCTGCCCTTGGAATAGGGTGTACATCTGTCCTGGTGACAGCATTGAGTCCTCTGTAATCCACACAGAACCTCATCTCTCTCTTGCCATCTTTGGTGTGAGGTTTGGGGACTAGAACCACTGGGCTAGCCCAGTGGCTCTCTGAAGGCTCCATAACACCTAATTCCAGCATCTTTTGCACCTCAGTCTTTATACAGTCCCTGACATGCCTGTAGATCTTGTTTTTCACAGGAAGACTATCACCAGTGTCCACCACATGGGTACACCAGTTAGTCTGACTGGGTGTCAATGAGAACATATGTCTATATGACTGCAAAACTTGTCTCCAGTCATTTTGCTGATGTTCAGTGAGGCTGCCATCTAAGGCCACACCATCAACTGAGCCATCCTCAGGGTTCAGCAGGTCTGGGAGAGGGTCACTCTCTTCCTCCTGCCCCTCATCTGTAGCCATGACAAGCCCATGTCTGCCATGTCAACATATGCCTTCAATCTGTTAACATGGAACACCCTGTGGGGGCTCCTGGGAGTTCCTAGGTCCACCAAGTAGGTAACCTCTCCCTTCTTTTCAATGATAGTATGGGGCCCAGACCATTTGTCTTGGAGTGCTGCTAGGGCCACTGGCTCCAACACCCATACTTTCTGTCCAGGCTGGTACTCAGTCAAGACAGCCTTTTGGTCATGCCAAGCTTTCTGTAATTCTTGGCTGGCCTCAAGGTTTTGGGATGCCTTCTCCATATACTCAGCCATCCTGGAGCGGAGACCAAGTACATAGTCCACTATGTCTTGCTTGGGTTTTCTGAGAGGTAATCCCATCCTTCCCTCACTAAACACAGGGGTCCTCTTACAGGGTGCCCAAACAACAATTCAAAGGGGCTGAAGCCAACCCCCTTTTGTGGGACCTCTCTGTAAGCAAACAGAAGGCAGGGTAGAAGGATGTCCCATCTTCGCCTGAGCTTTTCTGGTAACCCTTTGATCATACCCTTTAGGGTCTTGTTGAACCTTTCGACAAGCCCATTGCATTGTGGATAATAAGGATTGGTGAACTTGTAGTTGACACCACATTCCTTCCACATAGCTGTTAAGTATCCTGACATGAAGTTGGTACCTCTATCGGATACTACCTCCTTAGGAAACCCCACTCTGGAGAAAACTTCAAGTAAGGCCCTGGCCACAACAGGAGCTGTAGTGGTCCTAAGGGGAATTGCCTCTGGGTACCTGGTGGCATGGTCCACCACCACCAGTATGAATCTGTGCCCAGATGCTGTAGGGGGATCCATTGGACCTACAAGAGATGCCCTGATTTTAGTGGTCATCGCCCTCATCACCTCCAGGCTTGACTACGCCAACCTGTTGTATGTGGGGACCCTGGCATGCTACCTCCATCAGCTGCAATTGGTGCAGAATCAGGCTGCTTGCCTGATTTTCCACCAACCCAAATACCATCATGTTACCCCCCTCCTTCGCAGTCTCCACTGGCTCCCTGTTTCCAAGCGGTGTCTATTCAAGATGGGTTGCACTGTTTTTAAGGCACTTACTGAGGCAGCTCCTGCCTTTGTATCATCTTGCCTGACTCGTTACATCCCCCTTAGAGCCCTCCGCTCTACATCTCTCAATCTCCTTGTGGTCCCCAAATTTAAACGGAAAAAGCATGGCGGTTCGAGTTTCTCTGTTTTTGCCCCCTCTACCTGGAACTCCTTGCCTTCCACACTCCGTCTCTGTCCCAGCTATGACTGCTTCCGCAGACAGCTAAAAACCCTGCTTTTTCAGTCAGCATATGAGTAACTCCTTCACCACAATCTCTGCAGTTTGTTAAGAGCGCCAAGAAACCATTGGTGTAAGTGCGCGGTACAAATATTTTAACGTAACGTAACAATATCAATCCCCACTCTTTCAAAGGGGACCCCCACCACAGGTAGTGGTATCAGGGGGGCCTTTGTTGTTCCACCTGCTTTGCCACTGGCCATTGGCAGGTTACACAGGAGCGACAAAACTCCTTTGTATCTTCAGACATGTGAGGCCAGTGAAAGTGAGGGACAAGCCTGTCCCAAGTCTTATTCTGGCCTAGGTGTCCTGCTAAGGGAATATCATGGGTCAAGGTTAGAAGGAAGCCCCTAAATTGCAGAGGTATAACCAACCTCCTGGTTGTACCAGGCTTGGGGTCTCTACCCTCTGAATAAAGGAGCCCATCATCCCAATATACTCTATGGGTACCTTGAGCATTCCCAGCAGCCTGCTGTCTGAGGGATTCAAGAGAAGGACAGGTTAGCTGAGTCTGCCCTAGAAGGCCCCCCTGTCCCCAGAAACTCAACCTGATCAGGTTCAAGCTCTTCAGGGACAGTTCCTTCAGGGGTCTCTAGACCATCTTCCTGTGAAGGCTGATTCTCACTTGTAGGCAGTTGGGAAGGCACAGCCTTTACCCTCCTGTTCTTCTTCTTGGAAGGTGCTTGGTCCATTGTTCCAGGATCCAAGACCTGAGGTTCAGAGAGGCACTTTTTGGCCTGTGACCTGGTCACAGCAAGGACATGTGATGATATCCCTAACATCTCTGCATGAGTCCTGTACTCAACTTCTGACCATAGAGAGCTCTCCAGGTCATTGCCCAACAAACATTCAACTGGGAGATCTGCACTAACCACAACTCTTTTTAGGCCAGTTACCCCTCCCCAGGAGAAATTAACAATTGCCACACTATGTGTAGTAGTGACATTGCTGGCATTGGTCACCAGGTAATTATCACCTGGTATGTATTGTCCAGGGTCCACAAAGTTAGGTGTCACCATAGTGACACTGGCACATGTGTCCCTGTATGCTTGAGCCACTTTTTCATTAATCAAAAGCGTCTGCCTGTACTTGCCCAGATTACTGGGGCTGACAGTAGTGGACAAATCTATTTCCACATCACAAATCAGAACAGCCTATGTAGGGGTTCTGACTAGGCCAGACTCTCCCTCAGTTCCCAAGGTGATACCTACTACCCCCTTAGTTTGTGGACCAACACTGCTGACTGTACTATTGGGTGCAATAGTGTTGGGGGCTCCACCCTTTTTACACTCACTGGTCCAGTGAGAGGTGTTTTTACAAGTACTACACCAGGGTTTTCTTTGACCTTCTTTCTTCTTCTTGGAAGTTTGGGACCCACCCTCAGTATTAGTTTGGGCCCCTGTTGAAGACTTCTGGTCTTTAGCTTTCTGCTCCGCACCCTTCTGGTCTGTTTTCTTTTGGTCACCACCCTGGTTCTGGTTCTTTTGCTTAACTCTGGTTCTAACCCATTTGTCTGCCCTCTTTCCCAATTCTTGGGGAGAGGTCAGATCTGAGTCAACCAAATGTTGATGCAACTGCTGGTTCTGACAATTATTTAAAATTTGTTCTCTCATAAGTAAATTGTACAATCCTTCATAGTCTGTAACCTTACTTCCCAGCAACCAGCCCTCCAGAACCTTAGTGGCACATTCAACAAATTCAGACCAGTCCTGAGTCTGTGTCTTCTGGGTCTCTCTGAACATTAACCTGTACTGTTCAGTGGTTAAGCCTAACCCATCTATCAGAGCACTCTTCAGGACCAGGTAGTTTCTAGAATCCCCATTACTGACTGTGAGGAGTCTGTCTCGGCCTCTACCTTCAAAGGAGAGCCACAAGATTGCTGCCCACTGCTCCTGAGGGATCTGCTGTACTCTGCAGGCTCTCTCAAGGGCAGTCATCCATTTGTGGATATCATCCCCAGCTTTGTAGGGGGGCACAATCTTACTCAGGTTTCTATTGTCATAGGACCTGTCTTTATCCTTAGGGATAGTGCTGCCACCAGTGGATCCTAATCCACTCTCTCTAGGCTGTCTTGCTCTAGCAAGTTTCTCTTTGGCCAGGGCAACTTCTAGTTCTTGCTTCTGGATCCTAAGTTCAGCCTCTCTCATTTTGGCCTCATGTTCCCTTCTCTGAGGGCTAGTTATCCCCCTTCTGGAGTGACCATGAGAGCCTCTAGAAGCTT
The DNA here is from genome assembly GCF_964261635.1 of Lissotriton helveticus. NCBI lineage: Eukaryota > Metazoa > Chordata > Amphibia > Caudata > Salamandridae > Lissotriton > Lissotriton helveticus. Next base: position 68,948,297 of record NC_136063.1, read on the forward strand.
GGGAGGTGTTGGATTCACCTGAGTGATTCCTCCTCCTCCTTTGCTCCTGGTTAAGTCCACTTGGGGGTCTGAATGGGTTGGACCCACTTTCAGTCCCAAATAGGCGTAAGTTAGCCTGGTTAAGCCTGCTGACTAACACCTGACTATTTCTATCATCATCAGAATCACTTTCTTCCTCCTCCTCTTCCTCCTCCTCATCCACAGGCTGAATCTCTCCAGTGGTCTGGTTTTCCTCATCTATCTGGATGACAGGGACAGGGGCATCAGTGTTATCATCTTCAGAGGAAGAGCCTCCTTTTCCAGACCCTTTGGGGTTAGGATGGGAGGTCTTTAGAGCTTCAGACTGGTCTAAAAGCTCTCTGAGGTGTACTGAGGTAGGAGTTGGACCCGTCTTGAGACCTCTTAAGGTACACAGTTGCCTCATTTCTTTAAAGTTTAACATAGCAAATTTGGATGGTGCCCTTGGAGGGTCACTCTCAACAGGGACAGGTCCAGTGGACCCCTCTGCTCCAGACATTGCTCTAGTGTGGGTGGATATGTTGCAATCTACCTACACTGGTATTTACCTACTAAACCTATCTTGTAGTTGTAGTCAGGCTGTGCTACTCCCTATCCTCTACAACAACTAAGTTCAGTAGAACTTAAGTATACTAGTCTTGTTTTATATGTACCTAACAGGTACCTGTATGATACTCTCAAAGATTGTAATGGTAAAACAACAGCAAGCTCAAATCCCAAATCCCAACCGCTGCTCACCAATGTGAGAAGTTGGCCTGGTATATGATGCTCACTAGTTCTAGTGATCACGTTGTACCATGCCAAGCAACCCTTATGATGATTGGTTGTAAGTCAAATTATAGACCAGCTATCCTAGTAGCGTGGACAAAGCAGTCCTAGGCTAAACTCTGTAAAGGCATGTGAAGCAAGCTGTTTTACCATACACAATCCCCTTGAATACCAAATAAAAGGACACCACACAGATATATATATTGGAAATATACATATATTTATTTACTACAAATATCCCCTATACTCTTTATGAGCACAGAAGCAAATGCGTTAAAACAAAACACAGTTTAAATATACAAAAGTTGCACAATATGGATGAGCCCTAGGGGCCACTTAAACCATATACTAAAATAGTGGTATAAGAACCACCAATGGGAAAGGAAATAGGCCTAGGGCCTGGGGAATCGCTGGAGCTGTTCGGGACTAACAGTGAAGAAGTCGGGAAAGGCCCGCGGGGCTCGGTGCAGCGCTTAAAGCACACGCATGCGCCAATGCAATGTCAATGGTGTGTAAAAGTTATAAAGTTACTGTTTTAGGAACCTTCCGACTGACCTAGAAGGACAAAACTTTAGATCTAGGCACTAGAGGCGTGTACCAGTGTAGGAACACCGGCGTTGCTGAGTTACCTCACCCACAGGAAGCGGGTGCATAGGTGCCAAGTAGTGTCGGGTTTCGTCACGCAGGTCGATGGTGCCTGGAGCTGAAGATGCTGCAGGCGGGTCGTCGAGGAGAGTTCCGGTGGATCCAAGGGTGGATCTGAAGAGGTGAAGACCTGAAAGCAGAGGGGACAATGTTCAAAGTCACTAGCCAGTGACTACCGTGGAACCAAGATGGAACCAGGCGATGTCGGGTGCCAACAGGTGAAGAGGTGCAGCTTGTCTCCGCAGCCACGTGGACACGAAGAGGTCAAGGACGTCCAGGAGTCAATCGCGAGCTGTCCCATGAAGTTTCTAGATGATGGCGGTGTCGGCACTTTGATTGGAGCAAACAGGCCTTGGCTAATGCAAGCCACGCAGGAAGGGAAGTAAGCTTGTTACTCGGACCAGCAAGGTCAGAGTGGGTGCTCCTTTTCAGGGGAGCGAGGGCCAGTCTGGAGCAACCAGACCAGCGGTGTTTGTAGATTTCGTCACCAAGATGGCCACCAGCCAACGGGCTAGCGACTGGGATGACGCGTCGAGTGGCAAAGTGCACAAGGGCCCCACGCAGATCGTGGAGATGCTGGGGGGCTGATCTTTGGTGCAGATGCTGCTCGGTAGTGGGGCTTCCCAAACCCCAAAGCACAGCATCGAGGGTGCCTCGGGTGCTGCGCAGTCAGCTTCTCGGGGGTCTTTCAAGATGGCCGGTCCCACGTCTCTCGATGCCTCCACGGATCTCTTCTTTTCAGGGACTGTGGATCGGGCTGTGAGATGTCTGGGAATCCAGGTCTTGTTGGGTTCTGGGCTCTGGCTCCGGCGGGAGGTGGCGGCAAAGCAGACGTCGAGTTGCTGGTTGGTGCCTGTATTCACAAGGTGGTCACTCCTTGGCCACAAGGGAGATTCTCTTCAGTCTTCTGTGCAGCAGAATGTCGAAGTCCAGTTTTCTTCTTAGTTTCAAGTCGAGTTCAGGATGATCTGAAGTCTTGGGACACAGCTCCTACTCTTATTCCAAATCTAGGGGCCGGATTACCTGCTAGGTCCCTCCTCTGGTGGGACCAGGAAGGGGGGTGGTTACACCCCCTTTCCTTTGTCCAGCTTCGCGCCAAGACTGGGGCTGGAGAGCCCCAGCACCGGTTTGAACTGGCATATGCACAGGGACACCTTGTGTGCCCCAGGCATGTCTCATTCCATTCAGCCCTGTCCTACCCAATACACAAAACCCTGTCTGGGGTGGTGCTAGCACCTCCCATGGCAGGAAACCCTTTGTCCAAGCCTCCCTCGCTGGAAGGACTCCCAGCAGCAGGAGGTCAGACTTGTGTCTGTGGTGGCAGCATCCATTTTGTGATGCTGAGGCTCTAGTTTAACTTTAACCGGGGTTCAGGCTATGTACATGTCGTGTCCCTCTAGAAGGGTGGAATGCTACCCCCGTCGCCAGAACTGGCGAGGGGGTTGTATTCCAGTTCGTATGACACCTTAATTGACATGTTTTGATAAAGCCAAACCAAAGATAGCATTTAACCGCGAGGTTCATAATGCACTTAAGAGTATATGGTATGGCAGTATCATGGAACAGCTAAAGGACGTGGTTCCGAAAGCTGCAGACAGGCTCAGCTCATGCTAGAGCACCATCTCACATATTTCCAAGCACTCTGCCTCTAGGATTGATGAGGCCTTCCATAGGAGTGGCTGATAGGAACATATGTGTCCATTTTAAGTTAGATATAGATATACTATACCTAAGTAAGAGGTGATTACACCGACTTACCCCAGCTGAGTGATCAGCCAGTTGTGTCAAAGATGGAGGCCAGGCAGGGGGTGGCATAATACATGCTGCAGCCCCTGGTAGGCCTTGGAAACACCTATGCCCTGGGTACCTGAGGTACACTGTTACAGGGGCCAATAAGGTGAACCAGTTCCAATTCGTAATGCACCTAGTGTGCATTGGCATTAATTTAGAGAGAGAACAGCAGGCTGTGGGTCTGATTAGCAGGCCCACAGCCACATTAATCATAAACCAGTGAAGCAAAAAGCAAAAAATTGGGGTGACCATAGGATAGCAGACCCTACTCTCCTACAGGAGAGCCTTCTCCTACATCGCTGCCAAGGCCTGGAACGAGCTCCCCGTTAACATCGGATGCTCCCCAACCCTGCCCACCTTCAGAAAGGACCTCAAGACCTGGCTCTTCGACTGATCCGGAGCTTCCTCCCCCCCCCTCCAGCGCCTTGAGACCCTCACGGGTGAGTAGCACGCTATATAAACCCCTGATTGATTGATTGATTGACTGTATACCCGTCCTTTGTTCTGGTGATGACAGTGGCCAGATCATTTTCCACAGCCTCAATCGAGAGAGCACCTACAATGCATGGTGCAGCAGACCTATCTCTTAACTTACATAATTTCTTTCACAGGCCCACTTGCTTATCATTTCCTCTATCCGGCCACCAGTTTTATTCCCTGGCTCTTCTTTTAGTTGCATGACCTTCATTGTGCTGTTCCACAATATGTTTCTTCAGAACAAATGGCAGGGACTTGTATCCAGACATCAACACTGTGATTAATGTTTACTGGTGGGCATCACAGGCACTTATTTTAGGGGATCTGGATTCTTTTAACTTCTTGCATTATTCCTGTCACTGTCTGGTTTTCCTTTTTTTTCTACCAGGAGTGACACCCTCAGGGCAGCACCTTCTGCAGTGATAAATGTAAATTTTCTTAGTTGCTGAGAAGAAAAGTTTTGGTTTTATAAATAACACAGAGGCACGGATTATGCATCATCGTTCCTAACTTGATTTACTCACCAGTAGTTCCAAAGTTAAACAACAATAAACTGCATTTCCCATAGACAGAGAAAAGTAGCAAATGTGGCACACAAATTATAGGGGTTGATTTAAATTTAGATTGATTTTTTTTTTTATTTATGAAGGCCATTTAAGCTATAAGGCGTCAAGGTGCTGCCAGCATAATAGAATCAATCGACAAGAGGAGCCCTTACAGGGGGGAATATAGCAAAGTCTTCAAGTGAGCAGTTAAGCCAGCAATGTGGATTGGCAGGTAGTTCCACAGTTTGGCAGGCGCCAACAAAAAGGTGCAGTCACCCCATCTCACCTTTTGAACCCTCGCAACAATCACCTTCCAGAAGGAAGAAGATCTCAGCTGCCTTTTATGCGAATACCATTGGAAAGCTAACCTAAGGGAAAGCGGTCCCTCATGGTGCAGGGCCCGATGGACCATGCATAAAGCTTTAGATATCACCGCCTTCCTTACAGGAAACTCTCCATCACTGACTGGCAATTGGAAATATTCAGTATCAGACGGGCAGCCACATTTTGAATCATCTGAAGTTTATTGAGTAAAAGTAGTTTTGATTTTCAAGTAGAGATTATTGCAGTAGTCGAGGCGATCAGTGCAATGAATACTGCAGGGAAGGATCTTTTAAAAAAATGTTAATAATGAAAAAGCAAGAGCTTGTGGTATCCAAAGTGAGTGCCTTATCAAAGATAACGCCAATATTTTTAACAGAGGCAACAGTTACAGGTAGGGGGCCACAAGACGCTGGTCACCAAAGCTCTGACCGTTACGAATGGTGAGCCCCAAAAGCCAGGATCTTTTCCGAGTCCATTTTCAACCAGTTCTCCTTCAACCAAGTCCTAATGTTCACCATGCTAAGTTTGAATTTTTCTGCCACTGATATGACAACGTCAGACACTCAGACAATAATCTGTGTTTCATCGGCGTAAGACAAGACCTGGAAGACAAACAACCTCAACGGAGTTGCCTGTGGTGCTACATATAAATTAAACAAAGTAGGACTGAGGAAGGAACCCTGCAACACCCCACAGGAAAGACAGAAGGGTTCAGCCATGAAGTCCCCACAGCTAAGAGTTTGGGTTCTGTTAGTTAGAAAAGATCTATATAAGTTCAGTGTGGTGTCCCTCACCGACCACCCCTGTCGCCAACATTGTACTAAGCAGGAGAGGGACACCGTGTCTAAGGCTACAGACAGATTCAGGATGACCAGGTCGGCAGTGCCACCCTGACTTCATGGACTATAAACTCACATGTAGTCTCCTCTTCCTCCTCTTTCTATGCATGAATCGCACTTCTCATGTCCTTCCTCATACTACTCACTCTTAAGCTCTGCACCTATGAAGAGGTAAGGTAAAGGTCCTTGTTTAATTGAATTCTACATTCTCAAAGAAACATATATCATGAACCAAGCATGAAACCCATAAACTCTTCACTCCTTCCAGCAATGTAAAACTTCGAGGCTGGGACTGATAATTCATCAAGTTGGATAAACCTTGTGCATGTCCTTAATTGAATCAAAACGTTCCTAGTAAAATTTACATTATATGTTAGGGATGGAGGAGAGGGTTATGCATGATCAAAGCTCACTCACCACCAAAGGGGCCAACTCCGATATCGGCTTAAAGTAAAACTGTTTTTAAAGTTGAATTCAACAATTATTCTGCTAAATTCATAATATTTCCACGTCATCCTCCCAGTACAAGTGCCTTGGCCGCCATTGCATTTCTGGCTGCATGCATTCTAAACTTGCCACATTAATGCCAGCCTCTTGCATAATCCATTTTACCTACCCGGCAATCGGAGGTGAAGAGACTATCTTGAAAGGTTTCTGCAGACCAGTCAGACAGCTGGCATAAACTCTGCCACCATTGCCTCAACTAACCACCCATAGAATAGGCTTCTCTGAAAAGGCCAAATAGACAATCAACCTCGTGTTGGTCTTGGTCATTCTGTCAACCATAAAAGTTACTCCTTCTGGAGTAAACATTTTACCAGTGATATTCAATGCTCTACCATCAGACACATGCTGCAAGAACCCAAACACAGGAGCATTGCAACCTTTACTGACAAGTTTTACCTTTATAAACACTCATTATCCTTCCAGGATAGAGTGAGTCTAAAGAAGCAAAGATCTCTCTCCTCTCAAGATCGTGCAAACCTAGGGCTGCTCTGTCTAAAGAAGCAAAGATCTCTCTCAACAGCTTGCAAAACGAGGGTTACTCCCCCAAAGGCACTCAATTGATTGGAAAGTGGCCTGGAAATATTGCTGAACAAAAGTGTAAACTGGCCTGTACTTTAGACCAGCCTCTACCAGTTCTGATAGAAGATTCGGAACATTCACGCTTTCTGTCCCAACTGGAGGCATACAACAACATAGTCCTCTCCTCCAGGCTAAGTGGTACCCTTTAATGGTGTCCTTTGCACGTGACTGCTAGATAAGCCCTGAAGCAAATTCTGAAAGGTCGATTATTGTCCAGTATCCACTGTAATCCTCCATGCCATAAGCTTCAGGGAACCCCCCAAAACCAATAGGTGTAGCCCTCCCTGAATATCGGGATCCGGGCATCAGCTAAAATAATCGAGCATTTGATTGCTTAATATGGAGCATACAGGCTTGTCTCACATGGCTTCCATTTCCATCAATATGTCCTTCGTGAATGACTTGATAGCAAAAGATCCCACCAAAAACTCAAAACAATTGATCTGAAGATCTAACCCATTCTCAGTCCATCTGCCTCCCTTGGAGATGTCCACACCTGGCTTGCCATTCCCAACGACAGGCATAAGACTATATGATCAGATCTGTATTCAAGCAAAAGATCTCTCTCCCATGTGATCCAACCACCACTGAATCTCTGCCTTGGACTCCTGCAACCATGTTACCAACTCAAAATATGTCACTTCCATCCTGAGGAAAGATGCTTTCAGTCTCTGTGGTGCCCTGTAGTGCAGAGGGCCAGAATGATTGTTAACTACCTTGAGAGTTCTTTCTTGATTGCAGATGTCTTCTTACCTGGGAGGCTCAGCATGACCTCCACTGAATCTATCACAGAGACCAGGAAACCCGTAGTGCCATTCAGGGAAAATGTTAACTTTCTCGTGATTGATCCCAAACCTAAGCTCCTGCACTTTTCCGTTTAAGTTGTGTTGCAGTTGCCATGGGTATTGATCCATCAGCAGGATGTTGTCAAAACTGATAACCAACCTGATGGCCTTGACGCTTAGGCCTCTGCTACCAGTCTTAAAAGCTTGGTGAAACACCAGGGGTGAGGCCTAAAACACTGTGCTTTTCAAGAGCTGGGCATAGAGTTGTCCTTCTCAGTCTAAAGGTCCTAGACTTGAAGGTGGGGATATCTCCTGCAGAAGCGGCCTTGCCAGCCAGGGATACGGAACATGAGGCTGAAATGTACCCTCTAACAAAATTGTCAAAGAGGGCAAAAAACCTTAAAAGAATTGCCAGCAATATCAGCAGCACACAATGAAATGCAAGGAGTAAGGAGAAAGCAAGATAAAGGTACCAAGGACACAAAAAGAACCAGACAAAGTTCTGCAGAATTGTAATGCACAGAGCTATGTTCCAGCAGGCCTATATAGCCGAATATGACCTGGAAGCGGAACTAGAATTCAGAGGAAGTACACTCTCCATGATGGTGTGGGCCATCTTTCTCTTAGCCCGAGAAAAGGAAGCCATAATGGATTGGGATAAAGTACTAGGAAGTTTCACCCCCATCATAGCACTAAATCTTCCTGCCTCTGCCCCACTGTACTCCATAAAACACACGAGGACCCCACAGCCCCCTTTCTCTCCGCACTGTGCTTCCCTAAGAACTCACTGTCGAGGCTCAAGGAGACCCCTGCAGCAGGGGCTGCCTACTAGTGGTAAGAGATAGATTGCACAGGCACACCAGACAGTCCGTAGAGGGCACATCCCTCACGCAATAACCACTCCAACGCTGAATGTTAGCATAAAAGGCCATTTATTTAGGACAGGGTAGACAACAACAATTAACCAAAAACATCAATCCCATATCAATAATCCCCAACATCATGTCTTTCATCCATCAACCATTCCCATTCTCCAGTTACTATCTCCCGCTTCACTCAACGATCTCCTCCCTTCCTCCATTCCTTCCAAACTTCTCTTTCAACCTCCTCCAGCATCTCCAGCCATCGCACTTTTGCATCCCGCACCCCCATCATGCACCTGCAGCCCTCTCCACGGGGAGGGGGGGTGAGTATGCCCGTCATAGACTCCCCACTCCTCCACAGTCTCATAGACCTATTACCAACTTCAACCCTTCCTAAAACTGGCACGCTATTCTGGGTCCTTAGCCCGTTCCCCACTCCTGTAACTTGTAGGGTGGGAGGGTGGATCAATTTACACTGCAACCCTATCCTAATGGCGCTGAGGGCATGAATAGTCTAAAACTCCTCCCCTGCCCCCTTTATACCCTACTCCTAAACCCCACCCCTAGGCAAAAAGACCTTTAGCGATCGCTTTGGCTTTTCAGCCAAAAACGTGCACGTGTCCCATTGCCTTCAATGGCAACGCGTGCATGTGTGGCGATTCACTTGCGGGAGCGAGCAGCGCCATATGGTAGCAATGATCGCGCCTTGTTCTCGCTCCCGCAAGGGAATCACGCAGGCCCCCTCCTCTCTCCCCTCCCCCTGCTGCCATGCAAGGCCTGCGCGCTTGTGCTTGTTCTTATCTTGCTGTCATGCCTTTTGCGCGATAGAGAGACGCCGTTCCAGAGATCGGGAAGCAGTGTGAGTGAGGTTTATTTTAACCGAAAATTCCGCAAGAAGGTTTTCTTTCTGGGTTTGTTACGTGTGCAGTCTCTTTGGTACATGTAGGAGTTATTTCTTGTTTATAAACTTGTCAACCGAGCTAATTAATGCCACCTTTTTCTGAAGTGCAATCACTCAATGAAAATGTGAAATAATCCCGAAAGAGGACGTCCCAGCATGATATGTGCCTGCTAGGAGTAAATCCTCTATGTGAGACTTAACCTAAAATGTGTGTAGGTTCCTTGCAGGCTGGCATGATAACGTTTTTACCACTTCTTCATACTCTTCCTTTCAGAATTCCCACTTTGCCCACAAAGGTGCTTTGTAGACCCGGACACCAAGCTTTTAAATGTTTAATCACTACCCTGGCTTCAACATGGAACTGGTACATTTGTGTTGTCGGTGTTGGTTTGGTTCTCACACTGGTAACTCTATAATGCGTTATAAGAATATTAGTTTTGTTAGCTGATGTAGGGTTGTAACCTGCAAATGCACTTATTTATACGGAGGCTAGATCAATTCCAAGCACAGGAGTACTGGGTGTGAAATTCAGCATTCCAGCCTAAAGGTGGAAAACAGGAAGGAAGTGCTCTAAGTGCTCTAACCTCCCACGAGCCTCTTCTTAGCAGTTATTGTCGGATAGAAGTCTGCCGTCGAGCAGGTGTATGCGGTATACGTAACGTGTCCTGGCATGCCTGAGTTCAAGGGCTTGACACACGGTGTCGGTCTGTGCTGGTGGGAAATGCGTCCATACCGCCTAGGAGGAGGAAGGGGGGTGTCAAACTATGTTTTGCAGGGACCCCACTCCAGCATAGCATGTGCAAACCAGAGGGGTGGGGTACTGCCATAAATGGCATGGTGAGCAAAAAAAATGTGGATTTAGGCCCAGATCTCTGTACTGGGGTGAATGTATGACATTGTTCTGTATTCTGCCCATCAACTGTTCTTTTTGCATAAAAAGGGCACAATGTTGCCCTGCACAGATCGCCAACATGAACATTTTCAGGCTTAAACCTTCATCCAAAAATGCATTCAGGGAAGAATGAAAAGTATTAACAGATGGCGTCCATCATAAGAGTAGCAGAGTCAGAAACATGCACATTTTTCAAAATTAGCTCCAACTATGTCAACTTTTTCCATTTAGTCTCACTGTGGGTAAATTCTTCTTACGTGAATATTCCGAAAATTTGTCAATGTTCCGTCCTTCCTGGATCCCTATCTTAGCCACCCCTGGTTAGCGCCGCACGGGAAGATTTCTCAGATTGTGAGAATCACTCAATCGAAGCGTTAACCATGAACTGATAACACAAGTGCCACCCCAGCCACTTTAATGGCTACACAGAAGGTACGAAGCGCAGCACCAGCCGCATGCAGAAGCCTGTGAAACAACACGGGCAGTTTTGGAAATACTTCTGAGGATTTGTGACCTAGAACTGTAAGAGCTAAACAGACAAAAACAACCGACACTGTTGCACTGCTAGCCTTGGTAGTGGCGAAGAGTGACGTGGCACGGGAATGGGGCGCTCCGCTCCCCCCAAATGTGGGAGAATGGCAGAGAGGAATGGATATGTATATGGCGGCAGAGAGAGTGACATATAAAGCCAGGGGTTGCCCCCGTAAGTTCCACAGGGTCTGGGGGAAATGGAGGCAATATCATGGGTTCGATGCAGGGTTGGGAGCTGATTGAGAGGCCACCAAGAACACCAGCCGGGATTCCACCCCGGGCCCATGGCCTACGGCCCAAGAACTTAGATATACAGTTACCCCTTTTGGCAGTGGGCACAGATGGGATTAGGTTGCCCAATGGGCTTGGACATGATGACGTTGAATTAATGCATGTAATCTTGACGCAGTGGGTGGGGGGCGGGGGACGTGGGAGTGTGGGGTGTGCTGGAAAATTTATTGTGCTATGTCGATTATTTGTGATTTGATTCAAAATGCCAATAAAAACAGTTTAAAAAAAAAAACAACCGCCACTGCGCCAGAGGAGAGAGCAGACAGACACCAGCCCTGGAAAGAACACTGCGATGCAGCGTCGACATCCGCCTGCCAGAGTGCATTACTGCCGATGCTGCAAGGGCCTGCAGCACGTCTCACAACTACTATAGTCTGTAGGGTTGGTCTCTGCCGGTAAAGACATGTATGCTCAGAGTTTCAGGATTTCCAGTTAGCCCCTATCTAAATCCTTGGCATCTGCTGGCCGACTGCTAAGGTTTGTGTAGTATGATGAAGGCAAAGCTGCGGGTCTAATGCTACCCACTGCAGGCCTCCGCTGAGAGAATGCAATCGCAGTCAGGGGACGACTGAGTGATCTGCACCTCAGCACTCGCAGTGACCAAACTCAACCAGCATCGAAAATAATGAGGAAATAACTAGGGTAAAACGGAGAAAAAAGTGACATCTGCGAACACCAACCACTGTATGCTGAAATGCTGAGGTGAAAAAAATAATCCGCTCTCAGCAGCGGTACCACCCTTCTCTGCTTTTGAGGCAACTTTTCAGTCTCATCATTTCAGAACTGAAGTATTTTCAATGTTATATAAAACGAAGCCATAGTTGTTGCTAATTTTATCGTATGAAAGATGTAATGACCTAGAGTCAGCGCTCTAGTGTTCAGCATGTTACCACACACTGAACACCCACCCACCACAGGCGTCATCGGTCAGATGACCCTGCTGAATAAAGAGGGCTGAGCACACTTGCTCAGGGCCAGTTCACCCAGTACCCCACTGTGTCTGTCACCTTATTTACCAGCATGCGGGCCTAGGGCCCTTAAAACATTACAAAACTAACAACCATTGGCAAAGCCAATAGTCCTGGCTTGTTGTATGCGTAATGTTACTTGTTGTATCTGGATATCCGGATGCAATGATAGAAACCGCAAAATAGCAGGTCAGCGGCACACTACGCCAAGCACAGATTTTCAACTTGGGTGTTTCTAAGCCACGCCTTTAATTACATCGGCCACGCCCCTTTGAGAGACCCCCGTCTCTTCATCCCATTTAAAGCCCAGACTAAAGGGATCTACTTCTCGCTCCTGAATAGACCATGTGGATCCGCCCTCATCACAGGAGCCCTTATCTGCTCACCGCCACTTTTCTCTCTGTTTTTGAGCACATCCTAGGGTTCCACCCTCACTAATCTCCACTCTCACCCCAAATTCGGTTACTTTCTACATTTGTGCAGGACGGCATGCTTCTCTTCACACTACCGCAGGTGCCTACTTTTTTGGGGTGAAGGGGTTCGAGTCGCAGCAATATTTCAGCTGTGGGGGGGTGGGGGCAAGCAACATGCAGGCTCAACATACTGAAGGTCAATTTTGGCCTATGGGCCATCCACTACCAAATCCTGGTGCTGATATATTGCAGGTAATCCAAACAATTCTAAATAATCTACCAATTGAAAAAAATGGCTGCACTTGCATACTGGAGCTAATGTTTGACATAGGGCGGGAGCACAAATGAAGTACGAATGCATGTCTGACAAAACAGTAGCACATTCTATGTAAATCTGGCCACAAGGGGTGCACTGCATGTGAAGATTTTTTGTTTCAGGTCAAAGTATGCTACAAGGGACTTGATTTTATGAAAAACTCAATCTCAATTAGGAGTTGTACAAGTGTATCGTACTCCAGTGTATCAACAAGATATCACACTAGGAAAAAGCTAGAACACATCAAGCCAAATGGAAGGAGAAAAAACACGGAGGAAGTAAAATGTATTCAGAAAATTATTTTATAATAAGTGCCAAAGCATCTGATAATAGGGCTGGGGAGACAAATACACAGAAATCGAATTCAGCAAAATAATCGTGAACAAAGGTACAGATTTAATCTACTCATTAGTTCACAACTAAACATCAAACTCCTAATGAATATCACAGACAACCAAATTCATAAAAAAACTGTGGTCGTGTGTTGGTGCCAGCGCAACACTTCAGGAGATGATGGATATGTCGACGTTTCGGTCTGTTATGCAGTCGTCAAGAAGACCATCATCAGGACAAAGTAGTTAGTTGCTGGGAAAACCCCCTGAAATTTTAAGAATAAGCTTGCTTCTCGTATCGATACGTAGCTAAGGATGTAGGACTAAGTATCCACTAACTTGATAGGGATCTGTACTAAGGTATGTGCAGGTGTTGGAGCCACTAATCATAGGGAAATCAGCGTTGTTCTAAGGATATTAACAGCGTTCAAGTTGTGACCTGCAAATCGGTGTACGTCCGCTTGGATCTAACCGCACTAGTCGCTAAGCACCTGACGTAACGAGAGGTTTTGAGAGTCGTAGTCAGCAATGCAGTGTCAAACCAACATCATGCCCGGTCATTGAAAGACGAAAGAAGTCGAATACATGTCTGACAAAACAGTAGCACATTCTATGTAAATCTGGCCACAAGGGGTGCACTGCATGTGAAGAGGCACCAATGAAGTAAATGTTGGTATTAACATACTGGATGCAATTTCTTACATATGGGGCAAGCACATGGTAAATCTGAAAAACAAAAGGGCATCTCCTGGAGATGGTTTGGCTTCCTTGGCACACTCTAAAATGACCGATGACTTTTGGGCACATGTGTATGAAAATCGCACTCTAAAATGCACTATAAGACTCTTTTCCCCCCAAAATGTTATCAGCGAAAACACGCCCCTATTCCATGCATGAGTAGCACAAATATCCCAGGTATTTTCTTTGAAATCTTTCAGTACTGGTTTTCATGGGTTATTGCAAACACGAAAGGGATCCCACACACCAAGCTGGCAGGGTACCAGTAGACAGTAACATTTAAAAAAATACACTTGTGCTGTCCTGAAGAAGGCGGATATTAATATTTCCACCGAAACGCTTCTAACGTGTGCAGATCGGTAGAAGTGAAATAAATGAAGTCGTGTCTCAATCAATCATTCTCCCTTATTTTTTGTGGGTATTTAAAAATTGTTTCACTCTTTGTGATGTGCATGATTTTAATCAATTATGGGGCATTATATTTCTGAACATATAAACAAAAGAAGGTATACATATTTGCGCATCGGTGAGCATTGTAAGTGTTAAAACTATGTGCATTTTTCACAATCTCCTGTGGTACCAATTTATGGTAAAGAGGGTGTTTGGAACGTAGCTTGGATGGTGATTAATTCGAGTTTTTGTGAATGAAAATTGGTTTTGCACATTTAGCCTAAGAGAGATTTTACTGTTTAACATGGGTAAACAGCACGCAACGAAAAAAAAACAGATCTGGATACGGTAATCCTACATAGAACCTGAAAACTTGAGAGCTCTGCAATCTGTCACTTGGCTTCATGTCATTGGGGTGACTTACCGTCAGTCATTGCCATGCTGCTCCTTGTAATCCAACATTTTATCGTGGGAAAAGTGAAACTAAAATACCCAGAACACTTGGTACACTTAGCTGTAAACAAGGCTGACTGAAGGTGACCCTTGTGACATAAGGCAAAACTATGGAAAAAAGTAATAAGCATTTGCATAGCCAATATGTCTTGCCTGTGGGACCTTATAAGTGTTTAGTTATCCAGCACAATATCCTTGGTGCAATAACATCAAGTGTTGCATGGCTAAACACTTATAAGGTCCCAAAGGCAAGACCTATTGGCTATGCCAATGCTTGTTTTTGTTAGGCACTGGAAGATTAAGTGATTTGCCCAGAGTCCCAGGATGCTGCGTGTGGTTGCCGAGACTGGAACCCGGTTCCCTAGCTTCGAGGTCAACCGCTCTAGCCGTAAAGGTACATCCTCTCCCCCATCCTCTTGATTAAACTTTGTACAACATTTTATTCCATGAAAAGACCAAACTTTTTTTTTAAATCTCTTGCTTTTTCTCATTATCTTTTCCTTCAGTCTTCATGCGTTCACTCTCAAATAACTGTTTTACTTGCAAACTTGGTCCAAGGGCATTAGAGCGTTTTACATGAGCACCAGATTACATCACACAATGTCAGAATCATTGTTTACGGCACAGGAAAATGAATTGATTTACCCGGGATCACAGGATGTTGAGCTGATGCTGGGATTCAAACCTGGTTCTCCAGTTTTAAAGTAGGCAGCTCTGGCTGTTAGGCCACATCACCTACTATGCATTCCGTCTTTCTACTATTATTTCGTTCCACAGTTTTCTTCCCTTCATTTTTTTTCACCCTAGTTTCTTTAACTCAGATATTTTGCCTCCTACTTTTTATCTCGGTAGCCCCTTGATAAGGCATGCGCTGCGCCATCGCTTCACCTGGTCTTTCTACTGTGCCTGACACTGCTCTCTGTCCCATACTCCTGCCCCCTAATCAGTCCATGAGGGATTCATTGTGGCCCTCCTCAGCGAACCCTGTCCTAAAAGCCCTTTCTCGAAGCCTTAGACCAGGGCTTGGAGGCCCCACTCCCATCTTGCAACAATATTGATCCAACCGGAGAAAGCAGGAGCCATCACATTTAGCATTCTATACCCTCTGATTCCCTCCAAAACGTTTGCGAAAAATAATATAAGCACAATCCCCTGGAAGAGTTTCCAGACACCCTTTTTGCTGATCGATACCACAGCGGACGCTAAGGGAAGTTAAAAACAGACCTCATCTTCACCCAAAACATCACGTCCTCGACTAACATTTTCAACAGTGAACTTAATGTTAGGTCACCATTAGCTAACATTGCTCTTCACATTTGGAATTGGTCCATCCTCTCTAACCAATGGATCAATCACTATTTCTATCTACAATCATTGAACTAGAAGAGTCAGTCTTCTAATGTATGGCAATATTTTTTCTCTCATCTAATCCCAGTTCTGCTCAATGTTGTATAGCGAGTCTCCTGACGAGCCACTCAACTCCACACGCATTGCTCATTGATCAATGACTCCTACTGCAAGCAATCCCTCTGATGTCTCCCAGTTCAAGCGATCTAAGGATACGAGATCTTCCCACACCGCAATGCGCTCTTCCCCTCTTCGATCTATGACACAAAGGGATCTCCTTCTGCATTCTGAAAGTCCACCTTGAGGTTCTGTGAATTTGCGTGCTTTTAAAGTGCACGACTTTCTTTTCTAAACATGGGTTTTTGCCATGCGTCGTGACTGCCATCTGGTGTTGCCTTTTACGTAGGCCTCAAAAGTTAGTCTGCGAGCAAAGCAGTCTGACCTTTTGTCATGTGTACATTAACTAAGGTTTCCTTCGTGCGCTGGAGTTAATTTCAGAAGCTGGCCTTTCACCTGGAATTGACCCTGCCAAGGCAATTTCCCTGCAAGATCGTTATCCACTTTCCCAATCACCATTCAAGACATTTGTTAACTTTTAAGTTTCTTTACGTTTCTGTTATCTTGCACATTTTCTGAAACTACTTTTCTTTACTGTTTCTTCATTTCATGGGTTACGCTTTCAATTAAGGGTTAGTCCAGGCCTTCCAGATTATTATTTAGATATACCTAAATATTAACTTGTGGGTTGGGACACTGTAAAATGAGCTTTACTATATGATGCTGTGTGATGTCATGTATTTTCTATTGGTTGAATTTTGGTGCAGGGGCGTGCATTTTAAATGTACCTTTTTGTGTATAAATAGGGATGTCTCGCCTTAGTAAAATTGAGCAGTTTCTTGAGTTGTACAGCGTGTTGTATTGCTGGGATTTCTGCTACTAGCTGCAGCTAATAAATTTGATCTCTGTCGCCACCTAGAAGTATTCCGTGTCTCTGTATACCAAGGCAAGGGAACCCAGAGGACTTTGGGCATGTCCCTGGCGCCGCTGGGTACTTGAAATCCCAGTTCTTCAGTTGGCGCCCAACGTGGGGCGACTTCAGTGGTACCGGTCCAAGGCCGAAGATTGCGAGGAGCCACGTGAGGAAACTCTGGAGGAGGGCCCCCACTTCATCGACCCCTGCATGTCGACGTGGACCGAAGGTCTTTTCTGCGAGGCTTCCCGCTTTCCAACGGCTACGAAGGACTGCTGCCCTGCCTGTCGCCTTGTCTTGGACCCTCCGATTGATGTTTGTAAAGCGAGACGATAGACGGTCTTCTGGTGGCGCGACAGATATTTGGTTAAGTATAAGTGGGTCGCTCCCACGACTTTGTCTGGTTCCTTGGTTTTGATTTGGTTGCTGCAGTACCCAAAGCCGAAGGGCTTGTATATTTACGAGTGTATCATTTTTTGATTCCCTTTGAAGTTTGAAACCAGACTAGTGAGCAAGATGCCTGGTCTTGGTAAATTTGGTAATTGGTTTGTTTGTGGTAGTAACAGGGATTCCCGATTGGAGGATTCATGTCCGATACCTCCGGTTGGAACTCCGACTTATGAGCTCTATTCTAAACACGGAGTGGGTCCCATTACTTATAATGAAGTATGGGTCCACTACACTAAAAAGGATGTTGTTTTGCAATGGCCCCCACATGGTAGTTTTGAAACAGAGATTTTAGACAATCTAGAAGTTAAGCTATTTAAGAAGAAAGCCCGGCCGGCAATGTTTGACTCTTTCCGCCTTTGGCGTAAGGAAGCCAAACAGAGAGAAATTAAACAAGCAAAGAGAGATAAGAAAGATAAGAATATGTCAGTACTACAAGCTGCTAGACAGTTTAAGGAAGATGGAGAAGAGCGTGCGAGTGAAGTTTTAGATAGACAGCGTTGTATGGCCATAGATAAATGTTATCCGGCCTTGCCGTCTTCTCCTCCAAAAGTGATTGAAGACCTTGAAAAAGATCCTTTGATCTCTCATTTACTGAGATTGCCACCTCCCTATGTACAGGATGCTACTGCGCCTCTATTACCCCTGGTTGTTCCACCCTTTGTTGTTCAACCTCCTGCTGTTGTTCAGCCACCCGGTGCTCCACAGATGGTTTTGCCTCCTCCTGCGCAACCCATTCTAGGGTCGCTAGCCTTGCTACCAGCTTTGCCTCAAACTCCTTTGCCTTCTGCTTCCGCATCTTTGATTTCTACTGTTCTTGTCCCTACACCTTCTTTGCCTCAAAATACGTATTCTCCTGTTCGTATGTCTGCTTCTTCTCCTTCTGTTCGAAAACGAATGACAGAAACGGTTTCTAATTTGTTGTCACCATTGTTTGGGTCACTGAATATGACCCCTGTTTCGGAGCGTAAGCAGAGTCGTAGTCAGCTTCCTGGTTCCGAGGAACGGGCTGTGTTGGATTTGTTGGCTCGTAAATCGATTATAAATGCCTCAAGGTATAGTTTGCCAGCGGTTATGGACGTTTTCTTTCAGTGGGAGCCGCCTAAGCAAAGGCATGTTTTAAATGTGATGTGTATGTTTTTGCGTCAGGAATGGGAAGATAATGATTTGGGTTTGATCCTGCAGGAACTACTTGATGTTCAGTCGGATTTTGCTAAAGGGATGATAGTGGAATCTGATATTACAGATGCCGTAGAGACGATACTGGCTTTTAGATCTAGCCTTCCGCCTCAGACATTGTACGAACCTGATTCCTCTGTTAGAAGAAAAGCGAGACAGTATCCTATGAGAGAAGTTCCTCCTGTATGGAAAGAAGCAGTTCAGGCTAATGTAAATCAGAATATTCAGGCCGCTCCAGCTCATTTTCAACGAGTATGGGTACATGTCCCTTGGAGGAGAGCAGAGGTCTTGGCTCTTAAGCAGACCTTACCTGACCCTCGTAAGAATCCTGCTGGTTATTACAAGGAGTTGTCCCAGACAGTTGAAGCGTGTATTATGAATTTAGCTGACATCGATATGTTGATGGGTAATGTAGTCCCCCAACCCTTGTGGGCGAAAATTCGTCATGAGAATCATGCTGCTGAATTAGATGATACATGGGCGAATATTGTTGCTGCAGATGGTAGACAGGAGGGAGGTGCTAAACCTGAACCTCTAGTTTCAGAATTACCAGGTAGAATTATTAATCTGATGAAAACGATGATGCCCGCTTTACGAGTAAATTGGGATAAGTTAGCAGCATGTAAGCAGAAGAAAGACGAGAGTGTATCTGATTTTTTCACTAGGTTTGAAGAGACGTTTATTGATCATAGTGGTCAGGATATGAGTACGGAGGGTGGTCAAAGGTTGTTTGTGGATACATTTGTCTTTAATTTCCTTCCCGAACTTTCTAATAAGTTAAAGGACTCTGAGAGTTCATGGGCTGTCTCTTCGTCGGCCCAGATATTGGCTACTGCACAATATTACGAGAATAGGGATAAAGATGAGAAGGATAAAGTGGAGAAGAAAACTAAAGAGTTAAAGATGAAAGTTCTTTTGCAGCAAGCTTATCCGCCTCGTCAGAATCAACCTCAGTTTCAGCAACCTCCACAATTTCAGAGATTGTTACAGAAGCCTGAGCCCTATGCTCCGCGATTCTTTCCTGGTCCTAATCAGTGTGCTTATTGCAGAGAGGAAGGTCATTACAAGAATAGTTGCCCGGCTTTGTTACAGTGTGCGAATGGTGTATCTGGTCAGAGAGGTCGTGGTAGTTTTCAGCAAGCTCCTAGGGGTAGGGGACGTGATGTGATCCGTCAGAATGAGCGTTCCTCTTCCCTACAGAATTCTGCGAATTATTTTGACAGACAGAATGTTCCGAGTGGTCAGTCCGCCCAGTATTATGTTGAGGATTACTATGTCGAAGGTGAGAGTTCTGGTTATAATGATAACTAGGACAGCCAAGGACAAAGTGAGGGAGTAGTGTTAGTTCCAGTAGATCAGAGTGGACCTTATGTTGAAGTGATTACATCAGGTGTGGTAGAACCTTTTCTTTTGGATACTGGTGCGATGAAGAGTTCTATTATGCACTCTAAACTTCCTGGCGCACCTTTGTCTGGCTTGACCAATGTTTCAGTAGGATTTTTCAGGCGCCCCAGTTCGTAATCCGGTTACTAGTCCTTTGTCCCTTACCATTGGCCCTTGTGAATTGGAAGCTCCACTTATTTTAACGACTGGTTGTGGTGAGAATCTGTTGGGTTTGGACTTGCTGAAAAGATTGTATGCGACATTGCATTGTTCTCCTTCGGGAGTACAACTTACCCTTGGTAAGAAAGTGATTTCTCCAATGTATTTGTCTAAGGATAGTTTGCCACTGGAATTGCGTTCGCTTCCTGATACACTTTGGGCTACAGGTCCAAATGATGTTGGTCTTTTGCAGATTCCACCTTATGTTGTCACCCTTAAGTCAAATGCTAGGCTACCTCGTATTCCCCAATACAAGATTTTGAGCGATGGTGAGAGAGCTCTTTTAGCGATTGTCTATGATCTGGTTGAGAAGGGTGTAGTTGAGGAAATGAGAGGTAATGTGTAACAGTCCTGTTTTGCCTGTTCTTAAACGTACTGATGCTTCTCAGCCACCTGTGTACAGGTTTGTGATCGACCTTCAAGAGGTCAATAAGATAGTAGTGCCACAGTTTCCTGTGGTACCTGATATCACTGCTTTGTTGACTTTGATTCCTGCTTCGGCAGCTTGGTTTTCTGTCATCGATTTGAAGAATGCTTTCTTCAGTATTCCTATTGCTGAGAAGAGTAGGGATATTTTTGGCTTCTCATTAGGAGGCCGAAGCTTCCGGTTTAAGAGAGCTCCCCACGGTTATTGTGAAAGTCCCTCCATCTATAGTCAAGCGTTGAAAACTCAGCTTGACGGTTTTGTGTTACCTGTTGGTGCTACTCTTATTACAATGGTACCTTGAAGCTGAAATTAGCTAAGGTACAAGCGAGCACTGGTCTTACATCGCCGGATGCCTTGCCGTTGGCTCTTTTGTCAACAAGGACGACTGTGCATTCTCGAGTGGGACTTAGTCCGTATGAAATCGTGTTTGGTCGTCCTGCGAATGTTTGGGGTGTGCCTCGACCTAAAGAATACAGCAGTATTGAGTACCCTATGTTGGTGGATTACTTACATGACTTGACTGCTAAATTACGTGTTCTCCACCAAGAGGTCTATGACAGTCTACCGACAGCAACTGCGGATCCAGGACACACAATTCAACCCGGCGATTATATTCTTACGAAGAATTTTCAACGAACAAAGAATTTGGAGCCGAGGTGGACTGGACCGCATTTAGTTTTGTTAGTGACTCAAACTGCTGTTAGAGCAGCTGGCAAGAAGAACTGGGTGCATGCCACCCACTGTAAAAAAGTTCCATTGCCCTTACCATATGACAAGTGGGTGAGGGGAGGTATAGCCGATTCTGAATGTGAAAAAACTCCTAGATTTGTTCCGTTTAGTGATGCTCATTTGACATGGACACGGTCAGAACGCGAGGATGATGATGTTCTGCAAGCTGCTGTGCCTCCTCATCTAAAGATTGACACCACCAATCCGGAACTTTTATTTAAGGATCCAACTGTACCTAATAAAGAACGCTATGATCTAAGACCGCGAAAGACTGTACATATGGACAAATAAAGTTGAAACTGGAATTTTTTATATAGTGAATTACACCTCGTCAGATCAAGAGATTTTTTTGCTTTTTCCTTTTTTGAATCACCATCCGGACTCAGCTGTAAGGTCGCGGTGTAAAGACTTGGGAGTGCAAGCCGAAGACACAAGGTTGAGGTTCTGGTTGGTCTCAGGGCGTTCCCTGGACTGACAGATGCATTCCTTAGCACGGAACACCCAACCGCCGCGAACAGCACGGTTAGAGGATGAAGTCTTTTGGGTCTGAGAAAGGTGTTGCGAAAAGTGGTTTCAAAATGAAAATGTGTACATTGGTTCGTAGCAAATGTTTTTTAATAATGTGTTTCCTTATGCTTGTGAATATTACGTTAGCTTGTGTGGGTTGGATTTTCTATCTCACACAATTGCCGCTTACATCTACTTCCCAACCTACTCTTTCTTTTTCTACTGCATCTCCACATGAGTTTCATACGTTACCTGAACATGAACAGACACGAAGATCAGAATTTGTGAATAATTCGTTTATACAGATGTTGCATCAGCATCAGCTAGTCATAAATACCAAGAATTGTTGGGTGTGTGGTCTTATGCCACATACTACAGATAAGGGAATGCCATATTTGGTTTTGCCTTTTACACCTAATGGGTCAGTTTGGGCACTCCAATCGATGTTTATCTATGCGAACGAATCCTCTCCAGTGCGTTCTGTTAACGATAACGTGAGCAAGAATGCTTTGATATGGGGAATAGTCAATATGATTAGAGCTATTGACGCGTATAATGCTATCCCTAAAGATGAGGTACGAGCATATGTCGGTTGGAATAAGACGACATATAGTGTTAGCTTGACGGAGAAAGAAAGGCAGCGAAGGTCTCCCCCTATTTGGATTATACCCCACCGAGGTCATCTTTGTTTGCAAGGTAATGGTCAGAATCCGAGAGCTCAGCTTGGTAAGAGTGTGTGTGTTCACACATACGTTTATACGTCCCAGAAATCTCCTCCGTTCGTGCCAGCTAAAGGCACGTATTTTGTCTGTTATGATAGAGCATACACATGGTTGCCATCTGATTTTTCCGGCACATGTTACGTGGCATTTTTGCTTCCCCCTACATACAATGATGTTTCCGATTACCATGAGACAAGATATGGTAGAGGTGTAATCGATGCGAAAGATACTGTCGCACAAGAAGCTGGTGACTTCTTTAAGGGTTTCCTACCCTTTTGGGGTCCTATGGCTAATAGTAGGAATATTCGTCAGCTTACGAGAGTGGTTGAGGCCACTATAAATGAGACTGCAGGTGCCCTTAGAAATATTACAGCTGAGCTTCAAGTGGATCGCCTTATGCCATTACAGAACCGTTTTGTTTTAGATATTATACTTGCAGATAGAGGTGGGGTATGCAAATTGATTAGATCTAGTTGCTGCGTTTTCATACCAGATAATGCCCCGACAGTGTACCAAGCCATCTCTAGACTACATAAGATCTCTGAGTCTATTCATGTGGACGAAGGAGACTGGTCGTTGATGGGATGGTTATGGGAATTGTTGTCCAAATGGGGATGGAAGATTCTGATGTTCCTTGGTATGGCGTTAGCTATCCTTTTCTCGTGTTGTTTATGCATCCAGTGTGGTCCCGCCATTTGCAGTCTTTGTGCTACGATCTGTGTGAGAAGACCAGTCCCGAGAGAAGTGAAGGATAATAAGATGATGTTACAGCAACACCTTGATGACCTGATGAGAATAGATATAGACCTAGATTCAGATTGACATGAGTTTAGGCTATTGCCTACGTAATGGCAAAAGGAGGGCTGAGGTTCTGTGATTTTGCATGCTTTTAAAGTGCACGACTTTCTTTTCTAAACATGGGTTTTTGCCATGCGTTGTGACTGCCAACTGGTGTTGCCTTTTACGTAGGCCTCAGAAGTTAGTCTGCGAGCAAAGCAGTCTGACCTTTTGTGGGTCATGTGTACATTAACTAAGGCTTCCTTCGTGCGCTGGAGTTAATTTCAGAAGCTGGCCTTTCACCTGGAATTGACCCTGCCAAGCCAATTTCC
Organism: Lissotriton helveticus; assembly: GCF_964261635.1. NCBI lineage: Eukaryota > Metazoa > Chordata > Amphibia > Caudata > Salamandridae > Lissotriton > Lissotriton helveticus. The sequence continues at coordinate 68,971,702 of NC_136063.1, forward strand.
CTGCAAGATCGTTATCCACTTTCCCAATCACCATTCAAGACATTTGTTAACTTTTAAGTTTCTTTACGTTTCTGTTATCTTGCACATAATCTGAAACTACTTTTCTTTACTGTTTCTTCATTTCATGGGTTACGCTTTCAATTAAGGGTTTGTCCGGGCCTTCCAGATTATTATTTAGATATGCCTAAATATTAACTTGTGGGTTGGGACACTGTAAAATGAGCTTTACTATATGATGCTGTGTGATGTCATGTATTTTCTATTGGTTGAATTTTGGTGCAGGGGCTTGCATTTTAAATGTACCTTTTTTTGTATAAATAGGGATGTCTCGCCTTAGTAAAATTGAGCAGTTTCTTGAGTTGTACACCGTGTTGTATTGCTGGGATTTCTGCTACTAGCTGCAGCTAATAAATTTGATCTCTGACGCCACCTAGAAGTATTCCGTGTCTCTGTATACCAAGGCAAGGGAACCCAGAGGACTTTGGGCGTGTCCCTGGCGCCGCTGAGTACTTGAAATCCCAGTTCTTCAACCTAGAGAACTCTCCTTGCACCATATCAATCCTTATGTACATAAATGTCTAATCTCACCTAATGCCGCAAAGCACCTACAACACCACAGCACAACCGTGACTCAATCCCAATACGCTAATCGGATGAACAAGTTCCTAGCTGCGAACTCTGGACCGGCACCTCCCTGTATGATACCATTCTACAAAGGTCCGCAACTCTTAAATACTACCAATGACATCCATCTTCCACTGACAAAAGCTCTAGGTGAACACGATTGTTGTGGGGATTCTGTGTGTGCACAGAACTGTGCGTAGGAAACCAGGACCTCAGTGACTTATGGTGTACCAGAAACTCACCTCAGTACCCAGAACCCCTATCCGACTAGCATCAGTGTTTCACTCGCTCTTCGTCCTACCGCGAAGCTACCAGTGATTAGACAAACCAGAACAAGCGATTTAGAATACTCTCAGGAATGGTGGGAAACAAGAACACTCTTTCATGTGTATTTCTCATATAAGTCCACAACATGCGTAATCAGAGACACAAGTTTAAAATATTTATTTCAACAACGTGCTCTAAGATGCAGTATCTTGGTTAACATAAGCAGACATATGATTAGAAATAATGCAATCAGCATTGTTACAATTCCATAAAACACAAAGGGAGAAATCATATTATACTGATAGTGGAACCAGGTCAAAAAGCACCTTGTGTACCACCCTCCCCTTGCTCTAAGCTAAGTTTTATAATATTAGAAGGTCTCTAAGTTTCAACTGGGAACCCCATACCTCAAACACCAGCTTAGGTGTATCACATCAAAGGATCAGCCAGCTCTCTTGTAGAAGGAAAGGTTTTTCTTCAAGTGCCTGCAAACCTGCATGCAGTGAAATATTAAAGGCACTCGAATTTCAGCTTCTTGCAGCTGGATGCATATTATGTCTAGAGCGTTAGCTGATCACATTGAAACAACAGCATACATTGTTATTTGACCTTGACGCTGTGAGCAGAAGCTGTACAGACAGAGGTTGCCGTGTAAGTCTAGAGATGTGCAAAGCAGACCGTTCCCATGTGAAGCAAAACAAGCAAGTTAACTTACAACAACTGATATATATAGTGTCGTGTGCAAAAGCGGCAAAGTTGCAAAATGGCGTTTAAACTTCTAATGTGGTTATGCTAACATAGAAATGTCTGTAGGCAGACATTCTTCCTCACTACACCATATCAAGTTTTACTCCATAACTCTGAATCACCTAGCAAACAAACTAGATGTTAACTCAAAGCTCTCTTAGTTAGATGCTACTGTAACCCGCCTAGGCTTTCTGCTCTCTTTGTGCCCGATTCACAGAACTAACTTAAGACAAAATCCTAAACTTACTACCATTTACCCATTTTGGTATTCACAGAAGGCACTTACTCATTTTGGTATTCACAGAAGGCACTTATTCATTTTGATATTCACAGAAGGCACTTACTCATTGATGAGCGTCAAAGTTGCAAAATGGCGTTTAAACTTCTAATGTGGTTATGCTAACATAGCAATGTGTGCAGGCAGTCATTCTTCCTCACTACACTCTCCCCTGATCGAACAAGAACAAAACGGGAACATTTAGAAGCCCAGAGTTCAAGTTCGATTGAGACAGAACTAAGTTCAAATCTTGCCAAACCGCACAAAGCGAAGTCAGAATCTCGAAGCCGTGGGGTATTAGAGGAAAAAAAAACATGAAGGACAAGAAAGAAAAAACCCAGCAAGAGTGCATACTGCCCCGATCGTGGTTTCAGATCCCATGGAGGTTACAGGTTTAATTATCTGACTACTTATATGTTTTTCAGTCAGGGGGTTTATATATAGGTCAAACAATTGACGGGAGCTGGGGCAACCATGTCTAGTCCTCCTTGAAATAGTGATATTATCTGATCTCTCCCCCATCATACGGAGACAAGCCCTGGGATTAACATACATTGCCCTTATTGCCCTGACAATTCTAGACCCAAAGCCTTTCTGCTCTAGTAGCCTCCATAAAAAACCCCATGCCACGCGGCCAAAAGCCTTTTCTGCGTCGAGGAGGATCATGCCCATCCGACCCACCCATAGCAGCCTGGATATCAATTAATTTTAACACCCGTCTGATATGGTTGGTCGTATCCTTCCCGGGAATAAATCTGTGTTGCCAGGGCGAAAGCAGACTGCCAATGATCCTCCCCAGCCTATTAGCCAATATCTTAGAATATAGTTTGGTATCTAAATTGATCAAGGTTATGGGCCTATATGATGATGGGTTATCAGGTGGTTTACCTTTTTTATGAAAGACGACGATATCTGTCTCCCTCCAAGATTCGGGTACCTGTCCGTTATGTCGTATCCCTACAAATAGATCTAAAAGTAATGGGGCTATAACCGTCCGAGTCTGCTTGTAAAACTCTAGAGGGATGTTGTCGGGCCCATCTGCCTTCCCTGATGGTAACTCCTGTAACCCTGCTAATATCTTGGCATTTGAAGAGGATGTCGTCATTTTAACAACAGACCCTGCTAATGCCATCAAGGAGGCAATGGCTTTAGCAAATGAATTCAGGCAGTTATCAGGGTACTACCTAAATGTAGATAAGACTCTTATCGTTTGTACGAACGATATAGATTTTAACAATTCAAGGTGTGTACAGAATGCCATTCATCTGGGGGAAAGGATTAGTTCAGCAATTAATACTGTAAATAAAATGTATTTCAAACAAATGATTAAGACTATCTCTGCGGATTTGAGAAGAATAGATAGACTGCATTTGTCAATAGTAGGAAGGGGAAATGTCCTTAAAATGACAATGATGCCGAAAATCCTATACCTCTTTCGCTCTATTGCATTTATGATAGATTTAGAAATCCTAAAAACACTGGAAGGGATCTTTTCAAGGTTTATATGGCAATATGGAAAAGTTAGACAATCATTAAATTACAAGTCACTCCCGCAGTCTCAGGGTGAGCTAGCAATCCCTAATATTCGATTATATCCTTGGCCATGTTTACTTCATCAGATGTCAATTTTATTCAGCTCCTCCCTGAGCCAAGTTATGGAGGAGGACAAGATCCCGACTATATTTGAACTTATAATTGGAAAAAGTGCCATGGGGGTGCTCATGCGCCAGACTAAACCAAGTTATTATAAGAAGCTTTGTTCAAAGGTTATGTATAGTGCCAGGGAAGTATGGAAGAAGGTTCAGAAGGCTCTGACAATTTTAAAAATACATTACTATACGTCACTGTGGCATGCACAAGATCTTCCACATTCTTTCAATGACGTGATAGGTAGGCAATGGGAACAATTAGGCTTAACAAGGGTAGGTGAACTGTTTGAAGCAGGTCAGTTACGCATGTTTAATGCTCTACAGCAGGAGTATGGAATTCTGTCTAGGCAGTATTTTAAATATGTTCAAATCCGTGAGTGCTTTATTGCCCAAGGATCAGCGAGACTCCTGGGGGGGAAATTCCATTAATAGAGTTAGTAGCCGGGAGCGGTAACAGGATCAGGAATATCTATAGCCTCCTGCTCAAAAGTATTCAGGATGATCTCAAGGAAACTGAATCAGGATGGGCAGGGCAATTGCATGGCCTGGATGTAGATGTGTATATGTCCCGGTCAATAGCAGGTAAAATTCTCCGATCAACAAGTCTTAAGGCTCAGCACTACAAGACATTGTTTAACCTCTACTTCACCCCAGCTAAACTGTTCAGCTGGGGAATGAGGGAGGATGATAGATGCCCAAGGTGCGGTCAAGGACCAGCAACCTTGGTTCACATGTTTTCCGACTGTGATAGATTGCTTCCCATAAAAAAGCAGGTGACTAACTTCAGCGAGGAGCTATTAGGAAAGAGCATTATTCTTTCTTCTACACTGATGCTGTGCTGGCTTGAACACAGTGGAGAATTACTTTTTATTTATGTGTACAGCAGTCTTAAGATTATTAATTGCCGCAAGATTAAAAGATTCGGAGCCCCCCACTTTTTCATTGTGGCTAGCCCGGCTGATGGGACTTTACAACCAAAAGATTGCTCTTTATACTTGCAGAGGGAGGGGGGCAAGGAAACTCGGGCTGGCGATTTGGTCACCCTTAGATAGGTGGAGGAAAGGTTTGAGTAGTCAAGATAATAATAGCAGCAATGGAACGGAGGTGTAAACTTTGTTGGGGCATATTTAAATGTATCTCTCAGGCATTTCCCTTATCCGAGGGCTGCAACCTAATATATTTAAATCATCGATTCTGTGACAGCTAAAATTAATACAATGTAGGCCCTGGTATATTTCTTTGTCCACATAAAATCCTTTTATTTATTAATCCCCACTCTGTATCTCACCCAGCTAAAATGTATTTGTATTAACTCAAAACACCTAGATTCTCAAATATTACTATTGAATGTTTTTTATCTGGATCTGGATATTGTATTGTGATATGAAATCTGGGTGTATATATAATTAAAAAAAAGAGTGCATACCGCCTAAAAGTACGAATAATAAAAAAAAATCTGAATCGAGTATGTGCTCTTAGCTGGTTGGCCGCCTTAGTCCATCAGCGTGTAGGCACAGTATGTTGCAACAGCCTCCAATAGGAAGTCATTGTTCACATCAGCAAAAGGTTCAGCCATCCAATTCAATAAAGTAAATGAACAAAATGTTCTTCAGCAGCTGGAGCCTCTAGCACCATCAGAGGACAACCAAAATGTTCTTCGAGATAACTTTGTGCTAAGAAGTCATGCGCCGCCTCAGATACGTTCCAATTACCTAGAATGCCTTGGGTTGTCGCAAAGGCCATAATCCCGATGCCAGAACAGTTTAACACATGAGCCACTAAGGGACTCATCAGTTGATCATAATCCGGGGCAGGAGACACAGTATTTGACAGACATAAATCCAAAGACCACTCAAATGAACAATCCAGACAATGAAGCACAGGCTGGACTGGACGCATGTAAAGTATGAGAAGCTGAAGGACAATCCATATGCTACACTCAGTCGCCAGAGGTAGCGTTCCATAGAGCTCAAGCATCCGGTTGCGAAGTTGGAGCAGCCGAGGCAGGCTGTCTCGTGACACAGACAGTGCAGCCATTAAGCAGCAAACAAATCAATAGCAATACACCGGCATTCAAGGCAAGAAGTAAGGGCAATCCACCAAAGACGCTGGCAAAAATAGAATGAAAAAATGCCTGTACCACACCAAATATAGTTTAAAAAGAGGTCACAAGTCCAGAGCTAACACATTTAAAAAAGTGTGCCAAGCCACTTGTGGAAGACGCATTATATATTGTGTGACTCAAGGCACCGATATGAAGTTGAAGATCAGTATTTAAAAGCGCATGCACCTCTGTTCTGGTGTTAGCCACGTGAAGGACAAATGTTTCACGAGACGAGGTTGGGGGGACTTCCTTCTGAGACAAAAGAGCCTTTATTCTGCTCATCTTATTGAACTCTGCTTTCAAGGTCGGAATGGAAGGCCAGATTGAGACATCAAGTCTCTCATGGGGGGGCGGGAAAAGCACATTTTTGCAGCAAACTACACGTTGGGAAACGGTAACAATGTACGGAATACCGGGTTGCATCTCACAGCATGCCTCATTATTTAAAAGTAAATAGCTACCGTTAGCCAATAAAGTGAAAGCTGGCATTATAGCCGGTACAGGAGCACCTTTTAAAATGCATGCTAAATTGGGGGCCTCCGTGTTGCACGTGCCGTGCAATTTGGATAGTAGCGCAAACCAGAGAGTGATCAGGAGTGGAAACACACTTCTCCCCTTTCAAATATACTTCCTTACCATTCTGCATGCACCTTTCTGTAAATGGCAGAGACCAAACTTCATGGAGAAAAGAAGTTCCCAATGGCTCATATTTCCCCAGCGGATGTATGACGGTACGACGCGTACTTTTACAACGCGTACTGTTACCACGCTAGTTTTACAACGCAAGTCGTTACAACGACTTGCGTTGAGGGGCGCTGGATTGTAAATAGTTTTATTTACTATTCCAACTCCAGTCCCCGTGGACTCTAGGGAAGGAGTTGGATAGTACATTAAACTATTTACTATCCTGGAGCGCCCCCCAGCGCAAGTCGTCGTAACGACTTGCGTTGTAAAAGTAGCGTGGTAACAGTACCGCGTTGTTAAAGTTTTGTCGTAATGGATGTTCCCCCTCCCCAGCGCATAATGTTTCATGCATGAATGAAACTTAGACAGGGGAAAAGGCAGTGTGATTAACCCATGAATTAGCCAAATATCAGAATTAGCCTCAGCAACTGAAAATGGTAAACGTTCCAACTTTTCTATATTAACAGTGAATATGTTGCATCCTTCATGGACATGAATTGTTGTTTTTCAGTCAAATTAAACGGTAAAAATAAAGATGAGGTATTCATGTAGTCCCATGGAACTTTCCCAGGTTTTAACGTTTGAAAAGTCCAAGCAAATTGCATTATTGATCGCAATTGATTTTGACCATGAAATAAAACAGAAACATCATCTTGCACAATATCCACAACAGATGAAACAATATTATCTAAAGTATAAATTCTGGAAGAAAGAGTATTAATGCTAATGTCAACCACAGCAAGTACTTTTTCTAAGTTAGCTTGATCAATAGCTCTTAATCTAGAAGCAGCTTCAATTTGTGACAATTTACAGACTTCGTTGTAAATAGCATAAATCCATCTTTTGGACCTGCCACCTACAGGGCCTTTTACAAAGTCATTCAAATCAACGTCATCAGTCAATTGTGATTAAGTGTTGTTTAACTGACGCTAAAGTGGAATGTTTGAGCCAATTATGACATAACTTGCCCACTGAATAGGTAGTAACAGAATGCGAATGATCAAAACGGGGGTTCACTCTAACCTGTGTATAGCCTGGGGCCAGACCCAAAAAGCGATGTTGGCATGAATCCGAAATTTTCTGCCAAAGCAACCAGCCTTGGGGATCGAAGCTGGAAATATTAAAGGAGGAATTAGTAACCAGGGACTGTAATTCATCAATTGACATAACCGTGTGATTGTCCCAACTAGGATAAGTACCCAGATCAGGAACAGAAGGGGCATTCAGTGTTTTAAAAGTAGCCAATCCAAAGCAAGTGGTTTGAACAATAGTCGAATTTAGAAACAACATATGAGCTGGGATAAGGCAAGCGTGATGCAAGGCCTCAGTGCCTTGTACCTGCCAGGCGTTAGTACCTCAAACAGATTTAATATCAATGGTATCTCTCCACAGCTCATAACCACCTATGGTTAACTGGTCAATAAAAGACTTAGAGTACAACAGTTTTGAGTGAGTCAATCTAACTTTGAAAAACAATTTGGTAGCCGTTTTAAAGAACATACTTTTCTGAGCATTTAAGGTTTTCATGAAGGTATCATATTGTAAGAAGGTTTTTTACTGTGTTATCTCCCAGAATCCACCATCTTGGCCGCCCCCAAGGTGACACAAGCAATCTGGAGGCACTAGACCAGCCAAAATGCTGACGCACTGCTGCTATAACCCACAACTTTTATAAAGAAAACAATTTATGGTTAAATCCTTCTCAGAAAGCGTGACCAGAATATGAAAATCCTTACTTCTGATCCAAGACACCACCACATAGAAGGTTATCTTTAAATCAGAGCTGGAAATCCTTATCAAAGACATTTTGACTAAGTTCTCCTTCCTAGTTTTGACCTTTCTGGTTTAGTCTCCTCCCTCATTAGAGCCTTGAGATTGACTGCACTACCTCCATTTCATTAGACTCCATCTCGAACGAGCCACCAGTGTGGGTGCGATGTACCTCTAAAATCTTATGCCTTAAAAACTGGTTGAGTGGATCAGGGATGATGTTACCCTCATGAGGCAATATGCCCCTAAGATAAGGTACAATGTAGCATAAAAAAGTCAGCAAACAAAAAGACGGACTCTATGAGTGACTTTTAGGGCAGGACTATAAAAAAGTATGACGGTGTGGAAAAAGGGTCAGGCAGATTAGGTCGATTACCCCTTTTCAAGGTTTGCCCGGCGTAGCCGCCTCTCACCCAACTCAAGATTACCAAACAAAGAGGCAGGCACTGGAGACTGGAAGGCAGGAAACAGGAGTTTATTCTGACGGAGCAGAACACGTCAAATCAGACAACAGGGTATCTTCTTGAGGTGCTCTCTCTCTGCATCTCTGAGGCCTGGCCTCTTATACACAAGTTTATGGTTTTATTACACATATCGCATCCGTAACATTTCTTTGAAGTACAGTAAGACATCCTCGGAATCCCCGGTTCAGGCCCGTTCCCACACACATCTACAGTAGAGTTCCCACCCCGATCTCAGCATGTGATGGCTATCGCGCAGCTGGACATTCCTCTGGGAACAGGAATGCGGGCAATCGGTCGGATCTAGGGGTGTGAAGGCATTGATTAATCCCCGCTCCTTTGATGTGGGGTGAGGTCCTACTGTAGGGGGCAATAAACTGTGTCTGTTGGGCTAGGTGATGGCCTGGGATCAGGCCGGACAATTGGGCAAGGAGGAAGAGGTTTATCAAAGGGCCTGTTTTATGAATGAGATGAAAGAGTGTGGGGGTTCAGCACGGGATGTGGCTCGGAGGCAGGGTTGCGCTGGAGGTGCGTTTATGGCTCAAGCAGGAGAGACCGGGGGCTGTCAGGGCGCGGGGGATGCTTGCGAGGCCGGGGAGTGAGGGGGAGAGACGCGCTGGCTATCAGCAGTGGGTAGAGAGGCCATGGCACACAAAATGGCTGCTGCTTACGCGCACACATAAGTTGGAAAAGGGACAAGGTGGCGCCGATAATGTTGATGCTGCAATCTAGATTTTAACAGTCCTCCCTTTTCAACATATTTAGCCAGCTTGTTTAATTCACGTCAATCCCCATGATATTGCGGATTTCTACATCATACAAGGCTTTCATGCGTTCGGCTTCAAAGTCCAGAGTCTTGCGGCAGATGCAATTTGCAATAAGCGAACACAAAGGTGGCAGACATTGGACGCCTAGGCAAAAACCACAAATTATAATGAACGGTATCAGGATAATCATAAACAACCTCCACCCCCAGTCTTTTATTGCACTCCAGAACCAACTCCCAAGCGACCATTCTTCTTGTTCCTGATGAACCTCGGAGGAAAGTCTGTGGAGATGTTCGATGGCTTTGTACACTGAGGGCGAATTATCCGGTACGTAGGTGCAGCAGCTGGACCCAATGATGCGGCATGCTCCTCCACGATCTGCTAGAACCACATCTAGAACAAGGCGGTTCTGAAGAGCCACCAGGCGGACCGCCTGAAGCTCGGCCGTGTTGTTCGTGAGGATGCCAGCTGTAATGTTCATTGTTGTTTCAACTGCTTGGGTCAGGTGTCGGATGGCACGGCTGTTCGCCATTGGTCCCCAGAGCGGGACAAGTCCTTTCAGTGCGTCCATGAACTGTGTTCCGGCAGAGTCGGCTTGTTCAATGTCCTTGGCTCGTTTGTGTCTGTGATGATTCGCTGGAGCCACATAGGTCGGAGGAAGGACGAAGGCAATATAACAGGTGCCCCCCCAGCCTTTGGGGAGCCAGGTGTAGGCCTTTGTACCACAAACAAAGTACATGTTCGGTGAGGAGATGAAAGAGGGTGGATCAATGGAGTCCAAGGTTCGGATGATGTGGCAAGTGCTGCGGCCTACCAGCTGTGTCCCAAGCCCTTCGATGCACATAAGGCCTGTGACGTTGATGACAGATAGGGCCACAGTCAGGGTGGCAGCTGTTCGTTTAGGAGAAAGTGGGTCTGGTCGGATTGTTAAATACCTGCATTTCAATCCGCTCGTTGACGGGGATGTCCATGTGGATAGAATCATTGGAGGTCTGTGGGCAGAAGGGTGCAGCCGCTCTTTTTGTTTCGTTCAGCCAGACCCTTTGATAAAAGTGTGACATGGTTTCGCTGGAGATTGCTCTATCTCTGTAGCTCTCCTGCAGGAGAATCAGCCAGGCGAGGCAGGAGCCGTGAAGAGAGAATGGCGAAGGAATGAATGGGATGGAGTGTCCGGTGGCATGTGGTATCAACCCACAGATCCAGCAATTCGTGGCATTTGCAGCAAGGTTGTGTTGGTGCAGCAATTGTACAAAGGAGTTGTTCCAGAACTCCTTACGCCTTTCTTGGATTTGAGGTGAAAGAGAGACCAGGTAGTGTTCTTTCATGGTGGTAGGATGCGTAGTTGTCAGAAATGTCTTATGAGCCGGTGCGCTCTCTTCCACGATCCAGAAGGTAGCCATGAGGAGGAGGCAAAAGAGAAGAGTGATAAGAAGAGCAATAGTCTTTGAGCTGTGCAACCTGTCAGTTTTCTGGTTCCTGTAGCGGGTCTTCGGGTGTCCGGTTGCTTCCATCATCTTCGTATCGGGCGCTTCCATCATCTTCAAGGTGCTCGGTAGTGGGCAGAACCACAAACTTCGTTTGGCTTCTCTCCTGGCAGTCTTAGTAGTGTTAGGCCACCGCTCTGAGAATTGTAACTTAGTCAGTGGTCTGCTTAGCCGAAGCTCCCTCCTTTCGTCGCAGGTTATACCCCTCTCTGGATGGCACAGTGGGGTCAGGAAATTCCGCCAATTCGAGTGTCTCTGTTTCGGGATAGCAGCTCAGGGATGGTCGGTCTTTGTTCAGGAGGTCTTCTTGGGTGGTCACGTCTTCGGTCGATGTCAGGGTTGGAGAGATCTTCTTGCAATGGTGTGCGTGCAGCCAATTCCGCTTCCCCTCCACTCGAAGAGCTGTTCGGGTGGTGATCAAGACTTGCCAGGGGCCCGTCCACCGGGGTTCCAGACTCTTCGCACGCTGCAAGTTCCGGATCAAGACGTAATCGCCTGGTTGGAGGTCATGTCCGGGGCCCCTGGAAGCATCGGGGATGGCTTGCAGCACCTGTTGATGGATAATAGACAGTGTTTTGGTCAAATTGTACAAATAGTCTGACATAAGGACGTCCGGGACGTCGTTAATGGATGTCGGTTTTGGTGCAGACCAGATACTCATGGGTCGGCCAAAAACAACCTCGTAAGGGGTCAAGTGGTGTTTAGTGGGGGTGGAACGCATTGACAGCAATGCCAGTGGAAGAGCGTCTGGCCATTTCAGTCCGGTAGTAGCCACTATCTTAGCTAGTTTGAGCTTCAGTGTGGCATTATGTCGCTCAACTAGTCCGGCAGATTGGGGGTGGAAGACAGCATGGAACTTTTGTCGTACCCCTAGTCCCTTCAGGATGAGTTGGATAACCTCGGCTACAAAGTGGGGGCCATTGTCGCTCCATAAAATTTGACAGAGGCCGTAGCGAGGGAAGAATTCCTTCAGTAGTACTTTTGCAGTGGCAATGGCTGTGTTGTCACGAGTTGGATAGGCTTCTACCCACTTGCTAAATGCGCACACAACAACAAGCACGTACTTTAGTCCTTGGCATCTTTCTAGCTGGATATAGTCCATCTGTAGGACCTCAAATGGATGGTTGGAGACCCCAAACCCTCCCCGGGGTACGATAGTTCCTTTCCCAGGGTTGTGTTGCAGACAGACTAGACATTGTCGGACTAGACGTTTGGCTGAGTCTGTGATTTTGTCGTTGTGCCAAACTCTGGAGACAAGTTCGGTCATAGGGGCTGATCCTATGTGTGCAGGGGAGTGGGCCATGGTCAGGATAGGGATCAAGTATGAGTTTGGTAACAACCATTTGTTCGTATCTTTTGTCCCCCAGCAGCCTTCATCGTCTTTCAGTCCCACCCGTGCCCATTCAGTCAGTTCGTGTGGTGCGCTGGCCATCTGGATGTCCTTAATGGTCTCCCTAGCGTCTTTCCATTTTTCTGTCTGTGACCTGGTCACGTATATGCGTGTTGTCGTCCTATTCTTGGCTGTTGTTCGGGCGGTGATGTCAGCCAGTGTTATGTTATGTTATGTTAATAACATTTATTAGGCGCAACAGCTACCCCAGCGAAGGGGCGTCCTGGCGCCTGATCATATGCAACAACACAACAGATCAGAGCTAACAGAGGGGGATATTAGCCTACAGAGATGAACAAGTGGGTTTTGATGGCCCTTCTAAAAAGGGTCAAGCTGTTAAGGGCCCGAATATGAACAGGAAGGGAATTCCATAAGTCTGCCGCCAACACGCGGAAGGAACGTCCTCCCATCCTGCTAAGCCTGAACCTAGGCTTATTCGCCAGATACTGGGCTTCGGATCTAAGGGATCGTGTGGGGACATAAGAAGAAATAAGGCCTGTCAAGGCCGGAGGAGAAGAAAGCTTTAAGATCTTAAATGCCAGACAGAGAACCTTGAATTTGATTCTCTGTCTGACCGGAAGCCAGTGCAGAGAGGCCAAGACAGGAGAAATAGGACATCGTCTCGGAAGACCTACAATGGCCCGTGCAGCAGCATTCTGCACCCTCTGGAGCCTCGTCGCCTCAGCCTGATTGACTCCAAGGAGCAAGGCACTCCCGTAGTCTATCCGTGAGAGGATAGAGGCCTGAACCACCAGTTGACGTGTGGGAGGGTCGAAAAATTTGAGAACTGGTCTAAGTCCTCGCAGAATGCCATAGCAGGTGGCTGCTGTCTTCTTTGTATGGCTGGCAAAGGAGAGGTTAGAATCCAGCCATACCCCCAAATTTTTTACTTCTTCCACTGGGATAGGCATCGCCCCCAGTTCGAGAGGCCACCACTGGTCACCCCAGAGTTCCGCCTGCTTCCCCACAATCAGGACCTCGGTCTTTTTAGTATTAAGCTGTAAGCAGTTGTTACGCATCCAACTAGCCACAGCTATCAGTCCTGCCCGGAATCTGGGTGCAGTCACCTCAGGGTCCCCACTGAGTGTCACCGCCAGCTGCGTGTCGTCGGCATACGATGTCATCGTAAGGCCATATTGCCTGACGACAGCAGCCAGCGGTTTCACATACAAGTTGAATAGTGTGGGGCTGAGGGCAGAGCCCTGAGGGACTCCCAGTTCCAGAGGATGACACGAGGACTGGCCAGGTGGAATGGCTACTTTAAAAGACCGGTCCGAGAGGAATGAGCGGAACCACTTAAGAGCCTTCCCGACAATCCCCACTTCCTCCAGACGCCGCAGCAAAATGTCATGAGACACCGTGTCGAACGCGGCGCTCAGGTCTAACAATAGGAGCGCCGCGGTCTGCCCCGCGTCTAGCACTGATCGCAAATGCTCAATCATAAAGAGCAAAGCCGTTTCAGTGCTATGTTGCGCACGAAACCCATTTTGAGTCTCGTCAAGGATGTTATTACGCGAAAGGTGGGCAGACAGAATGGTATTCACGTGTGCCTCCGTAACCTTGGCGGTCCAAGGCAGGAGGGAGATGGGCCGGTAGTTCTCCGGGAGCAGGGGGTCAGAATTCGGTTTCTTCAAGATGGGTTTGACCACAGCCTGCTTCCAGGGTAATGGCACCACGCCCTCACTGAGGGAAAGATTGATTAATTCCATAATGGGCTCGCGACAGAGAGGCGGGAGAGAGGCGAAAAACTCCGGTTTCAGAGGATCTGAGGGAGAGCCAGATTTAATTTTAAGGCTCAGAGTATCGAATACCTCATTAGACATACTCGGCAGGATTGACAGAGTTTCAGGCACCAAGATCTCTACTTCGCTAGGAGCATCCCCGGGGGCAGCTGGTACGAATCCTCGATAGATTTTCTGTACTTTCTCCACGAAAAAGGATGCCAAGCTTTCGCAGTGCGAGTCCGTACAGATTTCTTGCGAGGTGGCCCGTTTCCCCATCAGGTCTTTGAGTACCTTAAAGATCAACTTAGTGGGGTTGGGGCTGTTGGAAAACTCAGCAGCGTAATAGGTGGCTCGGGTTTGGCAAATAGCTCTATGGTAAGACTTAAGCTGGGCAAAATAAAATGATTTTAACGTGGGATCAAAAGCTTTTCTCCACGCCCTCTCAGCTTGCCGGCAAGATCTCTTAAGCTCGGCAAGCGCCTCATTATACCAAGGGCTACGATTTTTCGCATGACATTTTGCCCACCGCATCGGTATAAGAGCATCGAGGGCAGTAAGAACCCAGTTGCAGAATTGTTCATAACCCTGTTCTGCATTCTGCAGTTTGTCCAGGGGTTGGGCCTCCAATAACCTGACAAACTCCTCCAGCTTAAGTTTACGCCAGTCACGCTTTAAACTCTGTTTACCTGCAGGTTTCAGTTGGGGGGTGTCCAGGGGACATGACACTTTGACCAGTAGGTGGTCAGTCCAACCCACCACCATCGGGTCAGCTGATCTAGCCCGAGCTAAGGTGGTAAAGAAAGGATCTAATATATGTCCTCCTGTGTGGGTGGGAGAGGTGACCAATTGGTCAAGTTGCAACGCTTCTAAGTCCGCCAGCAAAGAGCTGATGGAAGGGGATGACGACTGATCCAGATGTATATTCAGGTCACCAACTATATTGAAATTAGAGCAAGTTGCAGTCAAGGAACTGACTACGTCCACAAGAGCAGTCTTGAAGGCGGTGTCATTCCCAGGAGGACGATATATAAGCACACCGCTAAAGGTGAATTGGTGAGTGACCTTCACCTTAAACGAAGCGCTTTCGCACATAGGGAGGTCCAAGGCCTTCCACTCCACCGGGAAACACGATCTCGTCGCCATGGCTATACCACCTCCCCTCGTCGAGCGGTTTAAGATAGACACTGTATAGGTAGAGGGGAAAGCCAAGTTAATGATGGCCGTGTCCGCGTCCTGTAACCAGGTTTCGGTCAGGAAGATGATATCTGGAAGGTCCGCATCGATCATATCGCGTAGTGACTGATGGTGTTTAACCAGAGATCTAACATTCAGACTCCATATATTAAGGGCTTGTCCGGACCATTCCATATGGGTGCCACGAACAGTCCTACTGACTGGACGGACTCCAATGGGAGAGGTCAAAGAGAAATAACCGCAGGTACACTCATAAGTGCATTTCCCTGTCCAATGATATCTGTCACCTTTTTGTGTGCCTGACATTTGATCACAGCAAGTCGTTTGGGAAGGAGGACCGCTTCAGTCAGAGCGGAGACTAGATCTCCGTGCAGGATGGGGGTACCGTGTGATGTTAGGAATCCCCTCTCTTTCCACAGGAGCCCAAAATGATGAACCACCCCGAAGGCATATTGGCTGTCGGTGTAAATGTTTGCTGTCGTTCCTGCTGCTAAGATGCAGGCTCGTGTGAGGGCAATCAGTTCTGCTGCTTGTGCAGATTTTTGTGGGATGCGGGCGGTCTCAACTACAGTTCGGGCTGTGGTAACTGCGAAAGCAGCAGAGGTGGTGCCATCGGTGAGTTTGATACAAGAGCCATCCACCCATAGTTCTCCGTCGGGATCTGGGAAAGCTGTGTCTCGAAGGTCAACTCTACTCCTAGTCTGTTAGTTCGTGAGGGTCACACAGTCATGTATAGGGGGTACATTGGGGTCGTTCTCAGGCTGAGGCAACAAGGTGGCTGGGTTTAGCGTGGTGCATCTTTTCAGCGTGATGTGGGGTGCTAGCAGAGTTAGTTCGTATCCAGTCAGTCGTGCGCTAGTCAGGTGTTGTGTTTTGTCTGGTTCAAGAGGGTGTCGACAGCATGAGGCACTAATACCGTGAGGGGATTCGAGAGTACGATCCCCTCACTTTGTCAGATAGAGACGGCAGCAGCAGCTACGGCTCGAAGGCAGGCAGGCAAAGCTCTCGCTACAGGGTCAAGAGTGGCAGAGAAGTAGGTACATGGGCGCTGTTTGGGGCCAATGGTTTGAGTCCGGACAGACAAAGCGCATCCCTCCCTTTCGTGCGTGTAGAGAGAGAAAGGTTTCGTGTAATCGGGGGGTTCCTAGGACTGGTGCAGAACAAAGGGTGTCTCGTAGTTCTTTGAAGGAGGATTGGCATTCAGGGGTCCATGGGAGCGGGAAGGGGACATCTTTAGCCAGCAGGGAAAGTAGTGGTTTCACAATGAGGCTGAAATTTGGTAACCACTGTCGGCAGAAGGAGGTGAGACCTACTAGGGAGCGGACTTGCTTTTGGGTTTTGGGGATAGGAGTTTCTAGGATAGCCTGAATTCGGTCGGGTGTGAGCTTTCTCCCGTCTTTAACAAGAGGTGGCCTAGGTAAGTGACTTGAGGTTGGCAGAATTGCAACTTCTTCTTGGAGACCTTGTGGCCATTTTCCGCGAGGAAGTGCAGGAGTTGGATGGTGGCTGTGACTGCAAGTGGAGTGGTGTCGGCCGCCAAAAGGATATCATCGACGTACTGTATCAACACCACTCCATCCGGTAACTGGACTGCGTCCAGCTGCCTCTTGAGGGCCTGGCTATAGATGCTAGGACTTTCAGTGTAGCCTTGGGGAGCTCTACAAAATCTATACGAGCGGGATTTTAAGGTGAAGCCGAAAAGATAGCGGCTGTCGGAGTGAATGGGGATGGAGAAAAATGCGTTCTTGAGATCGATTACCGTGAAGGTGGTGACGGTGGAAGGAATCAGGGTCAGAATGGTGGTGATGATGTCTGAGACTACAGGGTACTGGGGTACAACCACTTTGTTGACTTCTCGTAGGTCGATGATGAAGCGGTACGCTTTTTCATCTCCCTCACCCTGCTTCTTCACAATGGGTAGGATTGGGCTGTTGCAAACATTGCTAACTACTTCTTCTACCACTCCTGCATCTACCAGGGACTGGATGATTTTTACCAACGCCTTCTCGCCTTCGGGCGATATCCGATACTGTGGGAGTTTTGGGAGCACTGCATCTTGTCGGACAGTTATGTGCACAGGGTCTATCATCATGCGTCCTACGTCCGAGTCAGTTTTTGCCCATAGGTACAGAGATAGGGTGTCGAGTACGGACAAGTCAGTGTCAGTGATAGAAAACGTGCGTTGTGTGCGACAAGATCTGAGCAGTGTTGGGTTGTCGTACAGAATGACTCGAACTCCGTCTTGTGAACACCTAATAGTAGCTCGAAAATGTTTCAATAAGTCAAGTCCCATAATGGCGTCGGGGGTGTTGGAGGAGAGCAAAAACGTTGTGTCAGTGGTGTTATTGTCCAAGTTAAAAGAGATCGGTGTGGACAAGGGATTAGTGGAGGGCGTTCCATCAAAACCTATTGATGTCACATGTGAGCCATACAAGGGTGCCCTGGGAATCAATCGTTTAGACAACGCACTACGTGTTGCACCAGTATCTACCAGAAATGGAGACTTCGTACCTAGGACCTTAGCGGTGACATAAGGGCCTTGCTGGTCAACATAGAGCTCGACTGGATCCCTCCCTTGCCCTTGGCAGTCCTATGCAAAGTCGTGGGCATTGTCGCAGTCAGACTGTTGGCACTGATTCTGTCGGGGACGGTCAAATGTGTTCGGTCTACCAGGTCGGTCATTGTTGGTGTCGTTTGTGTGCCCTCGTCCCTGTCCTCTATTTCTCGGCCCGCCCGCTACGTCTCTCGTGTCTTTCTTTTCTGAGTGCTTCTTGCAGAAATGGACATTGAGACTTCCAATGGCCAAATCCTTTGCAAAACGCACACTGGTCCTCATCAAGGTCTGTTCGTGGAGCGCCGGGTGTGGGTGTGCGGTCTCTAGGGGGTGGATTTCTAGGAGCATTCGACTGGTAGTTTCCTCTATACTGTTCCCTTCCTATGGTCACCCCTTGCAACTGAGCAATCATCACCCTCTCTTTCAAGTCCTTTTTCTTTTTCTCAGTCGCTTGGTCGTTCTCGTTCTTTTGTCGCTCATAGTATTGAGCCATCTGAAGGATAGCTGCGGGCTTGGAGGCCGCCCAACTACTCTCGCTAGTCTGTAGTTTCTGTGAGACTTCTGGTGTCAGGCCTTTCACATAGTTCTGGACAAACAAGTGATGTCCGGTCGCAGTGGTCATGTCCTGGCCGCTGTAATAGGAGAACACCGTTTCAAACCGGGAGAAGTATTCAGATACGTCTTCCTGGGGTTTCTGGTGGCAGGCCGTTACTATCGACCAGTCCACCTTCCTTTCTGGGACTAGGGTTTTTAATTTCTGCACAATCTTATCTGGCACGTCTAGAATGGCTTTCAAAGGTTTCTGTCCCGGCTCCCGTTGCTTGTCAACATTACCGAGTTGTATCCAGGTATGTCCGAACAGCTCAAGGTGGTCGACTTCCACACATCAGCTGGCAGACATAGCCCGAAAAACAAATCGATATCCGCTAGGATCATAATCGTTGAACCCAAAGCGGTGGCTAGTTCTGTATAGAAGGCTGTGGGGTTCTTTCGCAGATCAGGCAAGGACTTTCGGAAAGTCAGGATGTCTTGCCGATCCCATGGTTGGTAAACCCAGTTGTAGACTAACATCCCTCTCGCGTCTTGGTGGTTAATATCGTCATGTGTTCCCTGACCTCGTGGGGGAACCCAATAGGGAGCGGCTTCCTTTATGGGCATCATCGTGTCAACTTTTTCTACTCGGGGTTCAGTCGCTACAAGAGTCGTAGTGTTAGTTCCTAGTTTCTGTTCAGTGAGGTGGCGGAAAACTTCAAGCGTACGCGTAGAGTCGTTAGGTTTTCAGGACCTTTGTCCTGATATCGGTCTTCATAGGCATTAAGGATATGGTAACAAAGGCGTACGACAAAGTGTCGTCTATGGCTATTGGCATATGTATTATACATATCAGTTACGTAATCCTCACTTTCCTTCCGTTCTATCAGTGTCTTTACAATCTTATCGATCCCTGCTCGTTCATCCTTGCTTAATCGATTCAGTCTAGCGGAGTCTTCCTTCCCAGTTTTGGGGTCATCTGATGTTGCTGCTCGCGCTGCGTTGAGTGCAAGGGGTTCGGTCGGCGCAGAGGCCATGAGGACCGAGGCTCTGGCACTACTCTCGCCTATCGCTGGGGACTGCGGGTGTTGCGCTAAGGGTTGGGAGGGGGCATATGGAGGGGGCATGTAGATGATCGGGGGACCTAATGGCAAATCATCGTTTGTTCGTTGTTTCGAAGGTAGCTCAGGGTAAAGCGTAGAGGGTGTCCTAACGGGACACTGGCCCGATGTTTCGGATTCTTGTTTCAGCTTGGCCTCCTCTCTTTCTTTTATTTCTTCCTTTAACTTGTTAGCGGCTAGGTGAGCTGCTTTTCGTAATTCCTTTTCTAACCTGACTTCGTTTCTCTTTTTCCGCTGTTCTGTTTCTTTGCGCCACATGCCGAAGCTATCAAGCATAGTGGGTGTTGTCTTATTGTTACGAAGGGCTGTTCCCAGCACATTTATTTTATCGTCATCAAAGGATCCTATCAGTGGCCACTGACTTTCCTGATCCTTTCTTGTATATTTATGCCACAGCTTACTATAAGCCACGGCGACTAGTCCATATTTAGTAAACATGTCCTTATTAGGGGTGCCTTCCAGTGGAGCCGGATGGTTCACCTCTAATAAGCTGAACCAACTACCAACAAACGGGGCAAAAATAGGCATGACGGGTTACAAAGGGGACAAAAGTCTGCACTACCTATCCTTCACTATTCACAAGGACTAAACAGAGTATTGCGACTCTGTGCTTTTTTGTAAATAGAGAATAACCCAAAGAGAACCAATTCCGAACGATCAATGTTCGGACAAACAATCAATCAAATGAGGGATAAAAATAGGCACGACGGATTACAACGGGGGCAAAAGCCTGCGTTACCTATCCTTCACTATCTGTAAAGACTAAACAGAGTATTGCGACTCTGTGCTTGTTTGCAAATAGAGAATGATCCAAAGAGAACCAATTCCAAAACAGTAAATGCTTGGATAACAATCAATCAAATGGAGAGGGAAGTAGGCACGACGGATTACAACGGGGCAAAAGCCTGCGTTACCTACCCTTCACTATCTGCAAAGACTAAACAGAGTATTGCGACTCTGTGCTTGTTTGCAAATAGAGAATCTCTCTGAAACAATCAAATGAGTAATACTAGTATTTTCAAACAATCAAACAATCAATTCGCAATTCGTCGTGTCACACGACCTTACCCGGACCGCATGGACAGTTTCCTGTTTTCCAAATCCAGCGCCCGATCGTCCTCTATTCTCCGTAATTGCTGTGGCACTCCTGATGGTTCCCAGTCAGGACCGTAGATCACTCGAGAGAGGTCTGTTCGGAACCAGTGAAGTTCGGATGATCGGCTGCCAGACGAGGGTCTATCGGGCAGGAGCTCTTCCCGATCGTTGCAGTCGTTCACTCTGTCGTTGGGACCTCTCCCACTGGATCCACGCGTCGCTGATGGGCCCCACGTTTGGGACGCCAATTGTGGAAAAAGGGTCAGGCAGATTAGGTCGATTACCCCTTTTCAAGGTTTGCCCGGCGTAGCCGCCTCTCACCCAACTCAAGATTACCAAACAAAGAGGCAGGCGCTGGAGACTGGAAGGCAGGAAACAGGAGTTTATTCTGACGGAGCAGAACACGTCAAATCAGACAACAGGGTATCTTCTTGAGGTGCTCTCTCTCTGCATCTCTGAGGCCTGGCCTCTTATACACAAGTTTATGGTTTTATTACACATATCGCATCCGTAACATTTCTTTGAAGTACAGTAAGACATCCTCGGAATCCCCGGTTCAGGCCCGTTCCCACACACATCTACAGTAGAGTTCCCACCCCGATCTCAGCATGTGATGGCTATCGCGCAGCTGGACATTCCTCTGGGAACAGGAATGCGGGCAATCGGTCGGATCTAGGGGTGTGAAGGCATTGATTAATCCCCGCTCCTTTGATGTGGGGTGAGGTCCTACTGTAGGGGGCAATAAACTGTATCTGTTGGGCTAGGTGATGGCCTGGGATCAGGCCGGACAATTGGGCAAGGAGGAAGAGGTTTATCAAAGGGCCCGTTTTATGAATGAGATGAAAGAGTGTGGGGGTTCAGCACGGGATGTGGCTCGGAGGCAGGGTTGCGCTGGAGGTGCGTTTATGGCCCAAGCAGGAGAGACCGGGGGCTGTCAGGGCGCGGGGGATGCTTGCGAGGCCGGGGAGTGAGGGGGAGAGACGCGCTGGCTATCAGCAGTGGGTAGAGAGGCCATGGCACACAAAACGGCTGCTGCTAACGCGCACACATAAGTTGGAAAAGGGACAAGGTGGCGCCGATAATGTTGATGCTGCAATCTAGATTTTAACAACGGTTTATTAAAAAGTTTTTAAAGGTACAATACAGAAACAGTAAAATGCAGATGCAACAAATCTCATTTAAATGCTTCACAAAATCATTGTTCCAAAGACTCTCAGTAATAGGACAATCCAGAACAATAGACAGGAGCACAATAGAATAAGTCTTAAATATGCAGCAAAATCAATAGGAAAGCGGACAGCATCATTAGTAGCACAGGTAAGGTCTCTGATTCACCCTCTAAATTCGAGGGTTTATAAGAGAAATCTTCCCATAGAACAGCATGAAAACTGCAGAATCATTGTGGTGTGAGCAAGGAAATATATTTTCAACAATTTGGAACAAAGAATTTAAAGTTGCCATACAACCCTACTACTTACGTATTAACCCATTACTTGAATATAGAGTCAGAGGGTCTGATATAATGTCATCAGGAGGCACCAAAACAAATTAGTTACATGAACAACAGTGAACTATTGTGTATCAGTGTAATACTGGGTGCAAGCTGAAGATCCTTGGAACAATGTTAACAAGCCCATGCTAGCGAGCCTTTTCGAGAACAGTTTAATTTAAAACTCAAGAAACATGACTAGCAGGAGAATAATAAAGAGTGAATGCAGCGTCCATTTTTTACTAGACGGCGTTGAGGCCTAACTGAGGCCTACTTAGCATAAGCCAAGAAAATGCTCCATCAAAATAATTTCAAAGTCAAAAGTATCATATCAGTGAAATCTACCTTGCGACTTTTGAGGAGGGACCCACATCGCCGCTCGCTGTGCTCCTGGGGAGCTTTCTGCCGCTCTGCCCACTGTCTGGTGCTCCTTGTCTTGCCTGCTGCCTCCCCCGCCGCCGCTGCCTGCAAGCATCCAAGGCGCGGCCGCTGTGCGGGGAGACTACTTGGCCCAGAAGCCCCAGCAGAAACATCGTGGGACACGCCCCCTTTGCGCCAGGTGGCGCTTTAAAAATCAGGCTGACCTTCGGGGGAGCGGGAAATCTACCTTGCGACTTTTGAGGAGGGAACCACATCGCCGCTCGCTGTGCTCCTGGGGAGCTTTCTGCCGCTCTGCCCACTGTCTGGTGCTCCTTGTCTTGCCTGCTGTCTCCCCCACCGCCGCTGCCTGCAAGCATCCAAGGCGCGGCCGCTGTGCGGGGAGACTACTTGGCCCAGAAGCCCCAGCAGAAACATCGTGGGACACGCCCCCTTTGCGCCAGGTGGCGCTTTAAAAATCAGGCTGACCTTCGGGGGAGCAGGAAATCTACCTTGCGACTTTTGAGGAGTGACCCACATCGCCGCTCGCTGTGCTCCTGGGGAGCTTTCTGCCGCTCTGCCCACTGTCTGGTGCTCCTTGTCTTGCCTGCTGTCTCCCCCGCCGCCGCTGCCTGCAAGCATCCAAGGCGCGGCCGCTGTGCGGGGAGACTACTTGGCCCAGAAGCCCCAGCAGAAACATCGTGGGACACGCCCCCTTTGCGCCAGGTGGCGCTTTAAAAATCAGGCTGACCTTCGGGGGAGCAGGAAATCTACCTTGCGACTTTTGAGGAGGGACCCACATCGCCGCTCGCTGTGCTCCTGGGGAGCTTTCTGACGCTCTGCCCACTGTCTGGTGCTCCTTGTCTTGCCTGCTGTCTCCCCCGCCGCCGCTGCCTGCAAGCATCCAAGGCGCGGCCGCTGTGCGGGGAGACTACTTGGCCCAGAAGCCCCAGCAGAAACATCGTGGGACACGCCCCCTTTGCGCCAGGTGGCGCTTTAAAAATCAGGCTAATCTCCCACTTCGTGGGACGCGCGCGGGAGAAGCCCGGGACAAGGGCGGGACCATCTGTGGCCATCAGGGGCCAGAGGAGGCCGGGCCGGGCCACCCCCCTTTGGACCTTCCCTCAGGTACCTCTGAGTGACTCTGATCTGTATAGAGACTAATTCGCTCGTAGCCGCGATCTGTGCACTTGAACTTGGCTGATCACACTGCCGGATTTCTGAACTCCCGTTTGATGCCCTCCGCGGATCCTGATTCAAAAGGACGCCGAGGCTGAAATCGTGCTGACTACTGGGGCAGGGACTGCGAGACCCAGGGTGCTTTGTGCCTCTTTATCCAGCGCACCTAGAGTCTCTTCCCCGCCCCCAACTCCTAT
The DNA here is from genome assembly GCF_964261635.1 of Lissotriton helveticus. Classification (NCBI taxonomy): domain Eukaryota; kingdom Metazoa; phylum Chordata; class Amphibia; order Caudata; family Salamandridae; genus Lissotriton; species Lissotriton helveticus. The sequence continues at coordinate 68,995,367 of NC_136063.1, forward strand.
CTCCCAACCCTTGAGTCTCGCACTAGCGGGACGCGTGCGGGACCAAGCCCAGGGCTAAGCCCGGACAAAGGGCGGGCTGTTTGAGGCTGATTGAGGACTGAAGAGACTGGACTGGACCAGCCCCCTAACATCTCTGTTAATTATTTATCTTACTATCCTTTACTCCCTCATTTAAGTTATGCAAACAAGAGGAAATAAATCAAAGGCGACCGGGAGTGTGGGAAAACTGTTAGGCCCAATGGACGACTTCATTACTAAGGCCAATACTTTCATAGATCAAAGTATTTCACTGATGGAGGAAAGAGTTTCCCTGGACCTAGCGTTCGCCAAAAGATCTTCTATGGGAGATCTGGCTGACGCTAGAACCCCACTACCAGGTAATAATAACAAAGAGCAAAGGGCCCTTGGGGAGGGTAGGCGTAGCCTACAAAACAATGTGGATCTGTCGGCTTCACAGCTCTCAGATCTACATTTAAGCTCGGACCTTGAAAAAACACCTGACCTATTGCCACAAACCCTTCCGCAAATGACATCAGGCGAGAGAGAGAAAGCGAGGGGAATGAGGGAAGGAGCTATAAGAAAAACAAAGCCACACTCGAGAGTCTAGATCTAAGGAGACAGATAATATTTCTGGCACACCACAGATTTCACCATCCACCACAGAACAGATAGTATTACCTGTGATGGTGCATCATCCTGCTCATGATATCCCTACTCCCATTAACCTGGAATCTCCAATCCCTCTATCTAGTAGTAAGGAATCAGTGGATTTTAATAATTCCCACTTGTTAAATAAGATTGCTGAGCTTTTTAAACTCCTTTTGCAACCAGTGGAAGCAAAGCTCGCACAAATGGAGTCCCAATTATCTAAATTGGTCAACCTTTCACAGCAAAAACAACCGTTAAGGTTACAACAAATGGGGGGAGGTAAGCAAAATAAACAAGTTCCAACTAAGTCTGGTAATACTCTCCCGTCACCCGCAATTATCCAAAACCTTCCTTCAGCCATAACCCCTGTACTAACGATAGGAAATCCCGTAGTGATTCCATCTACTAACGCCACGACTACAACACAGGGAAACCCTACTTCGACTACAACACCTGCTCTGAAGACAGTGGTAAAAAATAAGACAACTTCTAAAACTCCGGCAACACAAAATCTCACCCCTAATCCCTTGATTCCTGTTTCTAACAGAGATCCCACTAGTGCACCTACTGAATTCAAACTCCCAGTAGATTTGCCCCCGGATGCATCCCCCTATGTTGTGGTAATGATTGGAGTGCCCGAATTGGTGGACCACAGTACTGAACCTATATGGTCCCTTAAAAATAAGGCACAACATTGGCTACATAATAATCGTCCAATGCCCCCAAACTGGCATGGTAGGATATTGTCAGTACGAAGGACCTCATGGGTGGGAAAAGGTAGAAAATCCATCCCAAGAGACTGTATCGTGATCACTTTTGAAGATCCCAGAGTGGTAGATTATATCTGCTCTCGGGATCATCCGAAGCCAAACGGAGGGATTGATATTAAACCTCTTTCCTTTTTCTATCCCTCCAGACAACTCTATGGATCCTATCACGGTCACGAATTTCCCTGGAACGCACCACCTCCAAGCCATACAGACTTCATAAACACAAGACAACCTGGAGATCCCCGCTACCGTGACCAGGACAACTCCTGGCACTTAGTGGGTCCGCGCCATCAGGGAGGACGTTGGGATGAATGGGACCCACATATGTTGAGGCCGACCTATAGAGAATCGACCTATAGAGAACCGCCACTCTGGGATAATTGGTATACTATCCCGGTGAGTAATAGATTTAGCGGCCTTGAAATGGTCGATTGACCACCAACGGCAACCTATTCTAATAAGTTAAACTCACTACAATCACCGCCAAAAAAAGATATCTCCCTGGTAACGACAGAGCCCGCAACAACAAATTCTGACATTTCCTCCATATCTATCATTGTCTGGAATGTAGCGGGCTTACGCCCTAAGGTAGAGGATGGGACAGCTCTCCATTTCCTGAAATCATTTAAAATAATTTGCCTCCAAGAGACATGGACCATAACTGAGCTCCACCTCATGGGATATAAAACGTATTTCGTCTCACCTGTTCGCAGCATAGCAGGTACACCTAAAGGCGGGTTAATAACATACATCGCAAATACCCTAAAACTTCTGAAAGTGACTAATGTCCATTCCGATCCTAACTTCCAAATCCTCTCGCTCTCCTTTGGGGATAAGGAGACGATTCTCTTGGTCAACTCCTATAACAATTTAGAGGATGATCAATTTCTGAGCCTCCTACGAGAGGTCCAAGAGAAACTAACCCACCCTCATCGGCTGAAGCAAGGAAATGGGGCAACCCACCTTTTATGGGGTGGGGACTCCAATCTTCATCCTTGCCCGTTAATAAAATCAGCCTGTTGCGGTATCGTTGATGAACTAGATGTATCACTAGTGCACTTCACCCACACCAAGGTGGGAAATGCCCTGAATAACTTGCTTTTTGATCTGGATCTAGAAATAGCTAACACCCTAAACTCTGATCAAAATACCCTCCATCCAACTTACACGGGCAGGGGCCACGAAACGACAGTTGACTACATCTTCCTGTCTCCTGGACTGTCTCAGACAGCTAGAGCCTTTGAGGTCATCGCCAATTCATTGAGCGATCATTCCGCACTGAAGATAGATATCAGCTTAAACAATTATAAGCCCCAAAAGACAACAATAGCAAAAACCCTTGAACAGAATAAGCTATCTTTGGGCAAATGCAGCGGCTATAGCATAAAATGGGGAAAAATTAATCCCAACGAAATCATAAAAAAACTCGTTGTCGAGGCATATCCCTATATTAACAATTGCTTGGATTTATCGGCCACACATGAAGTCCTAACCAACTTTGGCCACATCCTAGAGAAAATCAAGGGACTACTGACAGTTAACTCAAAATCCAAGACCCATATGAAGAGTGGATGGTTCAATCATAGCTGTACTGCAGCCCTTACCAAATTAAAACTTGCACTACACACTAAACCCAGAGATGCGGGCCAAATTCAACTTTTTAGGTCACAATATGTAAAAGCACGTAAATCAAGAATCGAGGAACTTAAAAAAAACTATGGGAAGATCTCCATACGAGTGCAGTTGATAAAAATAGCGAGGTCTTTTGGCGAACGGTTAGAGCCCCCTATCTAACCGATAATAATAGCCCAAATATCGAAGTGGCCATTGACGAAGAAACATGGGTGGCTCACTTCACAAACCTCTTTAAAAAAAACTCGACTACCGTCGATCCCGTTAATATCTTCCCAACAGTAGAATACCCAATCCCACTTCATTTTGACATCCGTGACATAATGGTGGCCCTAGATTCAAGTAAGAGTGGAAAAGCCCCCGGCCCAGATGGGGTCCCAGTAGATCTCTTTAAACACAACGCCGAGCTCTGGGCCCCCATTCTTACTAGAGTGTGCACAGCAGCTGCCAATGTAGGTCTCTTAAACTCCTGGACTAAGTCTATAATGGTCCCCATTTTTAAAAGAGGGGACCGCCAGGATGTGAAATGCTATCGTCCTATCTCATTGCTGGACTCGCTAGGAAAGGTTGTTGGGAGGGTAATACTAGAGCGACTCCAGCAATGGGCGGATGATAGAGCCATCGTCTCGGATCTCCAGTTCGGTTTTCGAGAGGGGTTCGGAACGGTGGAGCAGGCCCTAAACCTCAGCCTGATTTTGGGGAAATACATGCAGGCAAAAAACAACACGGTGTACATGGTTTACGTACACCTGTCCGCAGCCTTCGACTGCGTCTCGCATACAAAACTGTGGAGAGTTTTAGGACAATTGGGTGTGGATTCCTCCCTCTTAGACTTCCTGAGGGAACTTTACTCCAGAGCCTCGGCTAGAGTGCGCTTCGGTCTGAATGGAGAGCTGACTGCGTCTTTCAGCGTGGAGCGCGGAGTCAGGCAGGGTTGTGTACTGGCCCCCTTCCTCTTCTCGTTGTATACTAACGGTCTGGAGGCGGAGATGTTGAGGGGGGCCAAGGACCTCCCACGTGTAAAACAGCGCCTGATCCCCGCGTTGCTCTACGCTGACGACGCCGTCATTCTCGCTCGCACACCGCGAGAATTACAGCACTCTCTGAACAGGTACACGGCCTTTATGGGTGGTCTTGATCTGAAAGTGAATGTCAAAAAAACGTTTGTCATGACCACTGGCCCCAGAAAAAAGCGAGTAAAAGACATCTACCTTGATAATCAAATACTCGAGGTCACCTCCCAGTATCCATACCTCGGAATTATGGTAGATGAAAAATTGTCGTGGAGGCCAGCAGTGGAGGCAAGATGTCACTTGTTCAGAAGATCCACAGCGGCCTTAATGAGTTTCTCCCAGAGACTGGGTAAGAGGGCACCAGTAGAGCGTCTGAAAATTTATAGCGCGAAGTGTCAGGCCATCGCCTTGTACGGAGCGGGAGTATGGGGTCACACAGACATCAGTCCACTCCAGGTAGTGGAAAACACTTTTTTAAGACTCCTGTTAGCGACCCCGAGAGGAACCTCAACCTACGCTTTACACCTGGAATTAGGAATACCTTATCTAGAAGATCTGATAAAGATCCAGCCATTGATGTTGTGGAGACGTGTTTGGACCTCGGTCAAAAACGCCTTTACTCAGTCAATTGCAGCTGATACCATGGCTCTTGATCAGTCACAAAAAGTAAAGTGGCTCAGCTACGTTAGAAACTTCCTAAAAGACCTTGGCTTAGAGAACTATTATCTTCAACCAGAGACATTGATCAATCTTCCTAGGAAGCTCCTAAAGAACTTAGCACTCAGCCACTTAGAGTCACTGAGACTGATGTCCGAGGCGTCAAAACCTTCGGTTTTGCATGCAAATATGGTCCAAATAACATACTCCATCCATCCGTATTTAACCCTTCAGCTCTCTACATATGAGAGGATGCTACTAACAAGATTCAGACTGGACACCTTTTTTAGACTGGTGACATTCCCTAAAACTAATAGTTGGGACCAAACTCTCCCTTTATGTCCCTGTGATGGGGAATCGAAACAATCTAACATACATGTTATTATGTTTTGTAAATTTCATCACCCACACAGGAGAATTTGGATTTTACCAACTTTGAGGCAATGGGGTCTTAGGCAATACCGATCCGCAGTGCTCCGCCTCCAAATGCTCGATTCTGAATCTGTCTGTTACATCGTTTTAAATTTCTTGAAATGTATTAGGAAACATAGAAGAAATCTTTAAAAATTATACTTGGGATCAGTTTTAACTCAACTCATTGAAAGGATCACTATGAATGTTTTAGTATGAATTGCTTTGGAACAATGAATTGCAATCTGTATGTTTGTGTAAATAACGTCTAAATGTATTTTAAATGTTCCTTTTATGGTTTTCAAATGTGAAAAGCCGAATAAAGAAATTTATTATTATTATCATATCAGTGTACATGTGTGAATTCAAGTGTAGATTACTTGCTCAGCAGAGTATTACTTATGCACATTCTTGATTAATTCATAAAAGCTCCATCACTTGTTGACATCCTGAAATGCACATTTTAGAACTGCTGCAACATACACTTTATTACCATGTCTGTGGCTTTTTAAACATACCTACATCTTCGGATAGGGTGGCCACCTTTCTGAGAAGAAATTACTTTTAAGATCTTTCAAAATCTTTTAAGATACTTAATAAGATTCTGCAAAGGCCCAGCCATGATTCTTAAAAAGAACTTTAAATCAAATTGTCTCAATTCCTATTTAACATGGCCTTTCTGTCTTTGTTTACTGTAATTTACCAGTCGGGGATCATAAGTGCAGCTGCAGAATGCACTTTGCAGTGTTTTTCTAACATTCACTGCTTAAAGTATGTAGAAATAGGCTGAATAAATACTGGCTTTAAGTGATTCTTAGGTTGAGCTTGAGTGCCTCTTAAAGACACGCACGTGTCCTTCAACAGATCTCACTTTACATCACTGAGGGCCAGATGTACGACCCTTTTATGCAGCCGCAAACGGGAGATCTTCCTGTTTGAGACCGCAAAAAAGGGTAATGGCATGTACAAATGCTATTTTGTGAGTCACTGACTCGCAAAATAGCATTTGCGACTCCCGCTATTAGGAAGGGGCGTCCCTTCCTAATAGCGAGTCACCATGCCATGTACAATTGTTTTGCAACCACATTTACGGCAGCAAAACTCTCGCAGTTTACCATCTACTTCAAGTAGGTGGTAAACCACCCGCAAAGGGGAAGGGATCTCCAGGGGACCCCTTCCCCTTTGTGAGTATTTGGGAAAATATTTTTAAGTGCAGGAAGTGGTAGCAGGGACATGGTGGTCTGCTGACCCTAGCAGGCCTCCATCCCTGGGAGTGCTAGCCATTCCTAATGGGGTCGCAAATTACGCCTGCCTCATTAATATTCATGAGGCATGCAATTTGAGACCTCATTAGGAATCGCTAACAGTGTCTGAGACACTGTTCTACATCCCAATTTGCGACTTTCAAATTGGTGGGTCGTACATTTGGCACTTTGTGTATAACGGGATGTATTTATTAAATTGACAGCAGCCTCTCTTTATCTTCTACTAGCAGCCCGCCCCGGCGTTGCCCGGGGGCAGAAGGGGGCTGGGGGCTGCATTTTGAGCATTTGTTTGGTCCCCCGCCTGACCCGACCCGACATTGCCCGCCCGCCTGCCTCCTGTCTCCCGCCTCCTGCCTCACCTCAGCCGCGCTCTACCTCAGCCGCACTCGGACTTATCCCCCACTCCCGGGCCCCCGCCCGCCCGCCCCGACATTGCCCGGACCGCCTCCCGCCTCCCCTTACCTGAGCCGCCGCGCCACTCCTCGCCGCACGTCACTCCTCGCAGCAGGTCGCCGCTCGTGACCGCTCCTCCCCGCCTGTCGTCATCACGCAGGTGTAGGTCGCGGTCAGCGCTACGTCGCGGCCGGCGCTTGTTTTAGGCGACTACTTTGTTTTTAAACTTAAATTTTTTAATTTACGTTTATTTTTTATTTTATGCAGCCTATGTCCATCTACACACCCTGAGGATTACAACAATGTATTGGGTGTGTGGATTGGCGCTGTGGTTCCCGAGTTTACCTTGCCAAAAGGTGCAAGTTCTCTCTTTATAATAGTAGTATAGATGTAGACTTTTCCAAAGTCCAGACACACGACAATGTAGAGAAGTTCTGGCGATATAAAATTGATATCTGCTCTCATGATTAGTTGTGTTCTGTCTGCATGTGTCGTTTAAAGCTGCTTGTCTTGCAATTGTTTTGCAACCACATTTACGGCAGCAAAACTCTCGCAGTTTACCATCTACTTCAAATAGACCTCATTAGGAATCGCAAACAGTGTCTGAGACACTGTTCTACATCCCAATTTGCGACTTTCAAACTGGTGAGTCGTACATTTGGCACTTTGTGTTTAACGGGATGTATTTATTAAATTGACAGCAGCCTCTCTTTATCTTCTATGTAGACTTTTCCAAAGTCCAGACACACGACAATGTAGAGAGAAGTTCTGGCGATAGAAAATTGCTATCTGCTCTCATGATTAGTTGTGTTCTGTCTGCATGTGTCGTTTAAAGCTGCTTGTCTTGCTATTGGTAACTGTAGATACACTCCTGCTGCCCTTATCCATAGTCAGAACAAAAGAGGAGTTTGGCCCGAGGGATAAGGCACTAGCAGGGCCGTAGTATAAATTAAGGAAAGAGAATGAGCCAGTGCCTCTGCTTTTTTATAAAATGTTTTCACTAAATAGTCAAACCCATTAATTTCAGTTTGAACTGGTGTTTCTTATTTTCACCTTTTTATTTTCGCTAGATTTGTATTCTTCGTTATTTCTTTCAATATGAAAAAGACAAATATTGGGTCATATCAAATCTCTATACAACCAGTGGCAGCCGACTGCAATAAGGGGAGTTAGGGGGGGGTCTCCCCCCGTGAAGAAATTTTTTCAAAATTGACATTTTTTGGTGCAATTTTCAGCACTATTTCTGTAGTGAATGGACTGAAAAATCCATTCTTCTAGGCATTCATAAAAGAAAACTCATACATTATTTCAGAGAATTTCTGTGTTGCGAAGCAAGTCTGACTTCTGAAGAGGGCTAGGGTACTATGCAAGACTGCTTTGTCCCTACCCATTCAAATAGAAAACACCTAACAAAGGTGCACAAACATCCACAAAGAAACACACTTGTAATTTTGTTCCTACCGGAAATGAAGGCCGGCCACTTCCTTTTCTGCATCAGCTATTCAATGTTGATTGCCCAGTAATCTTCATGACATATTAAATAGCTACAAGTATAACAAATATCCATTTGAAACAAGCATTTAATTTTTAGGAAGTCAGCAAACGCTTTGCATTTTTAAGCAAGGCAATTTTGCAAAATAAAAAATGAAGTAAATATTGTACTTAAAATAGTTTATATAGCGCTCTGAAGCCCTTGGGTCCATCAGTATTTTAGAAAAACACTAAATAAAAATAAGTTATGAAACAAGTGTAATATGCATTGCTTAAAATATAAGAAATATCCAATAAAAATCTTTCATTTATTTTAGAAAGAAACAACAAAAACTGTATATGTGTAAGCTACAACCTTGTTCTCAAAAAATTATGAATAAACATAAACAGAGCATAAATGTGCAGTAAAACATATATCACATTTTACATGAAAATAATGTAGAACTTTCAAAAAAGCATTCAATACATATATCATAATTGGTAAAACACTCTTGATTATGATCCTTAGGACTCTTTTAGTGTCTATATTCGGTATCAAATCTAATACAGGGAGAGTTGTTATTTTGTGAAAAATTGGAGATATCCTCTCTAATCACAACTTTGAATTATTCAGTCATCCTCTGTCTGTTTATCTGCCGACGCGTTTCTGTTCCTGGGCGTTGAGTACCAAGTTCTACATTATTTTCATGTAAAATGTGATTGTGATATATGTTTTACTGCACATTTATGCTTTGTTTATGTTGCAATAAAATGAAATGGGTTTCTTTCTGTCTTAGGAGCCTCTCTCGATTTCCACCCCGTCCGGGGCTAGGAACAGAACTTAAGACAGTATATTCTAAGTCCTTCAATTTATTGTCATGTACGGACTTAAAATGTCTGGCCACCAGATAATTAGAATCCGAATTAACAATGGCCCTGACATGCTGCAAAATGCGTTTATAAACGGGGAGCTTTGTGCTACCGATATATTCTAAATCACATGTACATTTGAGCTTGTACATAACATATTCGGACCGACATGTTAGATGTTCCTGAATTGCAATCATTTCCTCACTAAAAGCTGTTGTATAGTGAGTACCATTTTTAGCAAATGTGCAAACATGGCACGATGAACACTTAAAGAAACCCATTTTAGTTAACCATGATTTTTTTCGGTATCACCAGGGCATCCCGCATAGAAGGTGCCCTTCTGAAGGTAATAGCCGGCTGACTTGGCATTATAGGACCTAAGATGTTATGAGTCTTAATAATAGGCCATTCAGAATAGATGATACGTCAAATGGACTTTTCCTGAGTACAAAAGGTTGTTATCAATCGAACAGGACATTCATTTTTACTGACAGTGGCTGTGATATTGATCTGTTTAGAGCTCAACTGTAGTAACTCATCCTGGGCCTACCATTAGCTTTGAGTAAGGCTTTATCTAGTATGCTCCTATTGTAACCTCTGTTGAGAAATCTCTCATATGCTTCTGACAGACATTGATTAACAACTGTTTCACAATTACAGATACGTCGAATTCGGATGAATTCTCCATATGGAATGCTATTTATTAGATGCCTCGGATGTGAACTATGGGCGTGAAGAATTGAATTGCCCGCCGTAGACTTGCGGTGCAATCTAGTCTGGAGAGCATCAGCTTCAACATATATTAAGACATCCAGAAATTCAGCTGAAGTATCATTAATAGATGCTGTAAACCTTAAATTAAGATCATTTGTATTGATGTCATTAACAAAGGCTGACGCATCCTCTCTTGACCCCTTCCAAATAAGATAAACATCATCTATGTAACACCAGTAATGGATCACATGCTTCCATCAGCGGTGATGAGTGGTCCTGAGCACATGCTCCTCCCACCAGCCAGCATGTAAACCTGAATAGCTGAGGGAGAAGCACGAGCCCATCGTCACTCCACGCACCTGCTGGAAGATCTCATTTTGAAATTGGAAGAAGTTCGTATTGAGGCAGATCTCAATAATCTCTAATAGCATGCTGTTATGCTCTCTCAGACTAACATCACGGTGGTCTAAAAAATACCTAGTTGCTTTGATACCATGATAGTGGTTAATGCTGGTATAGAGGGGTTCAATATCCATAACAACCAATAAATAATCAGAGCACCAATTCACATTTTTGATTTTGTTCAAAAAATATGTAGTGCCTTTAAGATTTGAGGGTAAACCTGTTACATGGGGCTGTAGAAAAAAATCAACATACTTTGAGAGATTTTCATTCATGCTCCATGAGCTGAGATTGTGATGTATTCCTATAGGTTCTGAATCGATCCCCCTATTCCTGACCCTATTCTGGTTAACAAACCAACAAGTTAACTAGCAGTCAGCCCATGAGGCAGCAAACCCCCATGATGCAGATACCGTTATCTGACAAAGCCACACTACGGCACAGGAACGTGTTATCTGATTAGGTCATAACGCTTGCGATCTAATTAGACAAGCGATATTCCTCCAGCCCCTGATAAGGCATACGGAGTTCTCATAACAAATCAAACCTATGACAACCTGGGCAAAACCCTGCGGCCATTGTTTTGATTTCACCGAGAACTTCAGCAAAAGAATGTGCTAACGAGCAAGTCGTATGACATCCTTATTGACGTATCTATGTCCATCCTTACGTCAATCTCGGCACCTTAAAGGTATAAATATTACCGATATTGCCCTATGCAAACACACGCGGTGGTGACGAGACGGAGCAGCCATACTTGCCGAAGCCCAGAGCAGAGCAGACCCCGCTGGCGCAGCCCCGCCTTCCTGACGCGCTGAGAACGAGACGCGCTGCTTTCTCCTGCCGAGAGATCCAGCACCGGCGCTTCCGGGTAGCCCTCGCAGGCAGCCTGGAATATCGAGAGCAGAGAGAGAGATACCATCCCTCATTCATCCTAACTTCCAGGTACAGAACTGAATAACCCCTCACAGAGAATTCTTTAGTCAGTCACTTGGCAAAAACAAACTTAACTTAAACTGTAACTTTCTATTCCCGCCCACGCATTAGACTTAGGTCAGGTACACGGGGTAGGCGTATTTAGAAACACCAGTTGAGTACGTTTAGTCAAATGTATATATGTATGTAATATATTTTAATCATTTTAAACCTTCATATGGCTTAGAAACCATATCAATGTTTTTACAGTATTATTTTATACTTCTGCTTTTAATGTATGCACTTTACTTAACTATAAGTATTGCAATAATATCGATCCATTTCTCTTGTATGAGAAAAGAGACTGATCAATAAATAACACCTTTTATTGAACACGCCCGTCTCTTCCTTTTCTCTACAATCTGATGAGACTAAGAATGCACGTACTGACTGAGTAAAATAAATTGCCTTTTGTTCACATGACTCTCGAGATACACTCTTGATTAGGGGAGAGCAAAGTTGTCATGTTCTATGGTTGTCAGAAACTAAATCCCTTCTTGTCTAATCAGGGGAGTTAATTCTTTCCTGAACATTCGAGAAAGTTTCTAGTGAACTCTGAGCTAAGCTGGCAAACCCAAAACTTTAAGTCTAATATCGACAGTAGTAGACCTAGTTAACGTCTGGTCTAGGCCTTTACTATTGAAGGTATTATTCCAATGCGCAGAGCCTATTGGGATGATAGGAACTACACTACAAGATAATTGGTCGCCCAGGGTGACCCTCTTATGGACTTTAGGTAAGAAGTAGAGGACCGAAGTAATCAGACGTTCAACATTGAGAAACTTCGACTCCTCTTTTGTTAACAGTACATTCCTCTGCCATTGGTGGATTTTTTTGCGAGTTCTTTCTTCACATTTACGCATTTCAAATTTGGATCATTTTACATAGCAAGAGGTGTCGGATAAATGTCTCTCAGATTCAGCCAGGTTGTCAAACCTTGACCACAAGACTGTGTTTCCACCTTTATCCGAGTTTTTGATTATCATGTTATGATTACTCTGGAGTTTTTTTAATATCCTTGACTAGTATTGAAGCGGCTGGCTTATCAGCATCTGTTGATCAATCAATCAATCAATCAATCACAGCATTTATATAGCGCACTACTCACCCGGAGGGTCTCAAGGCGCTGGGGGAGGGGGATCTGCTACTGCTCGAACAGCCAGGTCTTGAGCTGCTTCCTGAAGGCGAGGTGGTCCTGGGTCAGGCGGAGGTGGGTCGGGAGGGAGTTCCACGTCTTGGCGGCCAGGTAGGAGAAGGACCTTCCTCCTGTGGTGGCTCTTCGGATCCGGGGGACGGCGGCGAGGGCGTGGTCGGTCAATCGAAGTTTGCGTGTGGGAGGGTAGAAGTTGAGGCGGCTGTTGAGGTATCCTGGGCCTTGGTTGTGTAGGGCCTTGTGTGCGTGGGTGAGGAGACGGAAGGTGATTCTCTTGTTGACCGGGAGCCAGTGCAGGTCTCTCAGGTGTCCGGAGATGTGGCTGCGACGGGGGATGTCCAGGATGAGTTGTGCTGAGGCGTTCTGGATCCGCTGGAGTCTCTTCTGGAGTTTGGCGGTGGTTCCGGCGTAGAGAGAGTTGCCGTAGTCAGACGGCTGGTGACGAGGGCCTGGGTGACCGTCTTCCTAGTCTCGGTGGGGATCCACTGGAAGATCTTGCGTAGCATGCGCAGGATGTTGAAGCATGACGAGGAGACGGCGTTGACTTGTTTGGTCATGGAGAGGGAGGAGTCCAGGATGAAGCCCAGGTTGCGTGCGTGGTCTGTTGGTTTGGGTGTGCTGCCCAGGGCGGGGGGCCATCAGGAGTCGTCCCAGGCGGAGGGTGAAGATCCCAGGATGAGGACTTCCGTCTTGTCCGCGTTCAGTTTCAGGCGGCTGCTCATCATCCACTTGGCTACGTCTGTCATCCCTTCGTGAAGTTTGGCTCTGGCGGTGGTGGGGTCGTTGGTGAGGGAGAGGATCAGCTGGGTATCGTCGGCGTAGGAGATGATGTTGAGGTTTTGTTGGCGTGCGATGGCTGCGAGGGGGCTCATGTAGATGTTGAAGAGGGTTGGGCTGAGCGAGGAGCCTTGAGGGACGCCGCAGATGACTTCGGTGGCTTCTGATCTGAACGGGGGAAGGCGGACTCTCTGTGTCCTTCCGGCGAGGAACGAGGTGATCCATTCCAGTGCCTTCTCCTGGATTCCGACATTGCTGAGTCGCTGCACTAGGGTTCGGTGGCAGACCGTGTCGAAGGCCGCGGAGAGGTCTAGGAGGATGAGGGCCGCTGTCTCTCCGTTGTCGAGCAGGGCTCGGATGTCATCGGTGGCTGCGATCAGGGCGGTCTCAGTGCTGTGGTTGGCCCGGAAGCCAGACTGCGAGAGGTCGAGGGATCCGTTTGTCTCGAGGAAGGCAGCCAGTTGCTTGTTGACGGTCTTCTCGATGACTTTTGCAGGAAACTGGAGCAGTGAGATGGGGCGGTAGTTCTTGAGGTCGGTGGGGTCGGCTGACGGCTTCTTTAGTAGAGCGCTGAGTTCGGCGTGCTTCCAGCTCTCCGGGAAGGTGGCGGTGTCGAAGGAGGTGTTGATGATGTCCCGCAGGTGGGGTGCGATGACAGCGTCGGCCTTGTTGAAGACATGGTGAGGGCAGGGGTCGGTCGGGGAACCGGAGTGGATGGAGTTCATCGGGCGGACGGTGTCTTCGGTGCTGATCGGGGTCCAGGCGCGGAGGATGGTGGTGGGGGTCGGTGGTTCAGTCGTGGCGTGCGTCGGTTGAGGGCTGCAGCTGTTGTATATGTCCGCGATCTTGTTGTGGAAGTAGGAGGCGAGGGAGTTGCAGAGGTCTTGCGATGGGGTGATGTCGTTGTTTCCGGCGTTGGGGTTGGAGAGCTCTTTAACGATGTTGAAGAGTTCCTTGGTGTTGTGGGCTTTGTTGTCCAGTCGTTCCTTGAAGGCAGTTTTCTTGGTGGCGTGGATCAGTTGGTGGTGTTTACGGGTGGCAAGCTTGAGGGTAGTCATGTTGATCGGTGTAGGGTCTCTGCGCCAGGCTTTCTCGAGGGCTCGGCAGTTCTTCTTGGAGCTCTTGAGTTCGTCGGAGAACCATGGGGCTTTCTTGTTGCCGGGTCTGCTAGGCGGGGTCTTCAGGGGGGCGAGGTCGTCTGCGCAGTTGCTGATCCACTTCGTGAGGTTGGTGGCCGCCTGGCTTGGGTTCGGTGCGCTGGTGGGAGGGTTCATGTTCAGGGAAGTCACGAGCTGGTCGGCTGTGATCTTGTTCCAGCTTCTGCGAGCAACCCGTTGCTAGTGGTGGTGGATCGTGGTCCTTCTGAAGCTGAAGTGGACGCAGCTGTGGTCCGTCCAGTGGAGTCCGGTGGGGTGGCTGAAGGCGACGTCCTTGCTCGATGAGAAGACGGCGTCGAGTGTGTGTCCGGCGTAGTGGGTGGGGGTGGTCACTAGCTGCTTGAGACCGAGGCAGGCAGCAGGGGGCTCAGAAGCAGGAGAAGCGAGGAGCATGGGGGGCGACCAGGCCGAAGGCCGAAGCTTTCTTTTGGAAGGTGTTCAGTAGAAAGTATTTTATACGTTTAATTTTACGAATGAACTTGAACACATCGATGCGAGCTTGATTGTAAGAAAACCGATTCTTGGGGCAGAATGTAAGTCCCAATGACAGAAGCTGCTCCTCTGCTTTGGAAAGTACTACGTCAGTCAAGTTGACAACTGTATTTTCCACAGTACATGTTATCTTCGCTAGTTCTTTCTTGCATTGCCTCGTGTTGTAACTTTGCTTGTGTTTGGTCCTGCTGTCGCGCCTTCGCTTGTTGACTGATTCCCTTACTTTTGTTGAGGTTTGCGGGGGCGCAGGGAGTACCGCCGTTCCTCGATTACAAAATGTAATTCATCTGCTAGGGAAAAATTCATCATCCCTGCAGGATTCGATAATAATATATATGTATATACACATACACACATACATTTACATCTCTTCAACAACAACAGTCATTGGTTTGTCAGACTCAGTCTTCGTTCACTTCTTCAATCAGGAGACCGATGAGTTAAATGCCTAAAGTGAGAAGAGTCTCTGGTTACAGACTTACCAGGATGCTGGGAAATCACCATATATCCCTGAGTGGATACCAAATCGAAGGGTTCAACATCATAGGGAGCCTCAGACTTCCTTCTTCGCATCTACCGGGCGATCACAAGATTTCCTTCTTTGAACATGAAGTTCTTTGTTTGTTGCCTGTTGTCTGCAAAGGTTTTCACTTTCGGCTTGTTAATCAAGTCTTTTATGTGAGTGGTACTTTCACTACTTTCTCGTTAGTTGATGCATTGAGGTAAATGGTTGTCATTGCTCACCCAAACATCAGTCACAGGACTTTCACTGGTGGTCGAATGCGGTGCTGAAACTTGAGCCCTTCTAGAGTTGCACCCTCTACCACTTTCTTAAGCGTACTCATAAAACGCTCAATAAGTCTGTTGGCCTGCATCCACAAATGTGTACTCTTCTGATGCTTTATGTTCAGAGGCTGCAGGAAATCCTTAAATTCCCGAATATTAAAGGGACGACCATTATCTGACTTCACAATGGCTGAAATGCCCCATGTCACAAAGATGTTATCCACTTTCTAAATGACTCGCTTATGAGCACTGTTCCTTGTAAGGTGCACAGACGTGCACCAAAGTCACCCCTAGCGCACAGTGTTGTTTATGTAGTACGCACACAGCACATCCGCGAGACCGTTCGCGCCACCTCTACTGAAATTCGAGCAGCGCGAAAAACACTAATTTCCTGGTTGAGGGAGTCAGAGAAAAAGACAACGGTGAAGAGAAGAACACAAGGGAGCGTAAGTAAGTGTCTCTCTTATGGCCTGTGCGGTTAAGGAGGGCTCACATTCACCAGCAAGTGGCTCCTGCAATTGCTGCATTTCTTTTCTTAATAGTGCGTGGATGCAAGGCAGATTGTGGACCCTATGAAAGTATGTGTGTTAATCGCAGCGCCATCATGCACTGTGTAGTTCTTTAAAATTCTGGACTCGTGCAATAATTCTGCACTCGAGAATAAAACTTCCTCGGAACATGACGGATTTGGTATCAAAAGACCGAGAATGGCTAGTACACTATGTACAAGCATTTTCATCGTATTTGAGTGACAACTTCACCTCGAAATCGTCATTTACCTCCTGAGCCCTTGGTTTCCATTTTGTATACGACAGCCATTTTGTGTGTTGCCCTTTACATAGGCTTACAATGCAGCTCAATTCGATACCAAAGGACACGTACACCTTGATTGACTTTTCTCTGACCTGGGCAAGTTGGAACCATTGCCCCAGGCCGAACCTGTTTGGTCAGTTCCTCTCCCAGTGGCCGAGGAAGATAGCATCAAGGCTCAACAGGCCATAAACCCATCCATCGCACACACACCCTGCCGAATCTCGCTCACACCTGTCCCTGCTCTTTTCTCTCACTTGCTTTATGATGGGGAGGTGCCCGGTTTTATTGGGGGACCAGCGATATCTGATGAAAATGTTGGGCCTTGCCGGGTAATTTATTGTGGGCTGGACAAACTGAACTATGGCCTTGTCATCATGACTCTGCTATTTCTTTGTAATAGAAAACATCTCAATAGTATTGTAAAATGTTAGGAATGTTTGCCTAAAGCACAATATTTCGTATAAAAAGAGAATCCTGACTTTGTGAATTGCGGCAGTCTCCTGAGAACATACTTCCTGTGTGTTGTACTTCTAGGACGCTTGTTACCTTGGTTGCAGCCAATAAAATCGATCCTTGACTTCACCTAGAAGACTCTGAGTTTCTGTGGTCTGAATCAGGAAAGTACCCGAGGTCTTTGGGTGTACCCTGGCACCGCTGGGTTACCGGTTCAGTACCGGTTCTGAAAAACCCAGTACCTCAGTTGGCGCCCAACGTTTGGGGCGATTCCAGCGGTACCGGTCCAGCCATAGGTTCGTGAGGAGCTTCGTGTGAAAATTCCGGAGGACGGCCAACCACTTCATCGACCCCTGCATGTCGACGTGGTCCGAAGGTCTTTGCTGCGAGGTTCCCCGCTTCCCGACGGCTACGAAGGACTGCTGCCCTGGCTATCGCCCTGATTTGGACCCTTGAAGTTTGGTAGAGCAAAACACTAAGACAAGTCTTCTGGTGACGTCATCGATATTTCAGTTAAGTATAAGTGGAGCGCCTCCCAGTCCTTAGTTGGTTCTTAGTCTTGGGTATCCTTTGGGATCGTTTTGTTTGGTACTTGCAAGCACCAAAACTGAGGGACTCATGTATTCACGAGAAATATCGTAATCGATAATCCTTTGAAGTTTGGAACTAGACTAGAGAGCGAAGATGCCTGGTCTTAGACTTGGAAATTTGTTATGTCTTGGTTGTAATAATAGGGACTCCCGATTGGAGGACTCGTGTCCGGTTCCTCCGGTTGGAACTCCAACTTATGAATTATACGTAAAACATGGAGTAGGCCCCATCACATATAACGAAGTGTGGATCAAATACACCAGGAAAGATGGTGTTTTAAAATGGCCCCAATATGGTAGCTTTGACACGGAAATCTTAGATAATCTCGAAGTTAAACTTTTCAAGAAGAAAGCCCGGCCGGCGATGTTTGACTCTTTCCGCCTATGGCGTAAGGAAGCCAAACAGAAAGAAATTAAATTAGCGAAGAAAAATAAGAGAGAAGGGGGTATTTCGATAATGCAAGCTGCTATGCAGTATAAAGACAATGAAGAAGAACAGATGAGTGAGCAGTTCCACAGGCAACGTAAAATGGTAGTAGATAAATGCTATCCAGTTTTGCCGACTCTTAAGCAAGATGCAGCAAAAGAGCCTGAAAAAGATCCGTTAATGGCACATTTGTTAAGTTCGCCACCGCCCTATGCACGAAATGCCACGGCACCTCCGCAACCTTTAGTTGCGCCACCTGTGATTGCTATGCCTCCTGTTCCTCTACAGCACCCACCAGCTACTATTCAGCTGGCTCCTGCTCCTCTGGTGCAGACTCCTCAAAGCCCACCAATCACATCTGCTTCACCTGTGCTTTCTACGACTTTTCCTAGTGCACCTTCTATTTCTCCTGATGCTCCCTCTGCTATTGTCTCTGCTCCTACCTTATCTCAGCCTATTTTTCCGCCCGTTCTTCCATCAGTTTCTCCTTCCGTTCGACAAAGAATGGCCAGCACTGTCACTAATCTTTTCTCACCTTTTCTCGGGTCGCCTAATACGACCCCTAACCCGAAACGAAGACAGTTGCGGAGTCAACTGCCTGACTATAGAGAGAGAGATTTACTGAATCGTTTAGCGCATAAATGGGTTATGGACACTGTAAGATATGATGTAGAGTCCGTCATGGAAGTCTTCCGTCAATGGGAAGCACCGAAGCAGAGATACGTTTTTGAACAGATGTGTGTTTTTCTCTGTGAAGATTTGGAAGACAATGATCTGGAATGTAACCCGCCCGAGTTGTGTCGTGCGCGGTTCGATTTCGCAGAGGGCATGATTGTAGGTCCCGATGTCGAGAGAGCAGTTGAGATATTGTTGTCATATCGGAGTAAGGGGAGCACTTCTGGATCGCAATCTGAGCGTGATACATCAGGTAGGAAAAAGGCGCGACAGTACCCCATGAGAGAGGTTCCCCCACAATGGAGAGAGGGTGACGCAAATGCTATCCCACCTATTCTGCCACACTTTCAGCGTGTTTGGGTACATGTGCCATGGAAGCGATCTGAAGTTTTGGCCCTTAAACAGACATTGCCTGATCCCCGTAAAAATCCTGCAGGGTATTACAAAGAGTTGTCAAAGACTGCTGGGTCATGTATCATGAATTTAGCTGATATTGATATGTTATTTGGGAACATTGTTCCACAGCCTTTATGAGGAAAGTTTTGTCATACAGATCATGATCAGGAGTTAGGTGACTCATGGGCTAATATTGCTGCTGCAGATGCCCTACAAATTGGTGGTGCTAAACCTGAGCCTTTAATAGCAGATCTCCCTGGTAGGATCATTGAGTACATGAAAACAATAATGCCTGCGATGCGTGTAAACTGGGATAAACTGTCTGCGTGTAAGCAGAAGAAAGAAGAAACGGTGTCTGATTTCTTCACTAGGTTTGAAGAAACGTTTGTCGACCACAGTGGTCAAGATATGAGCACAGAAGGTGGTCAGCGTTTGTTCGTCGATAAATTCGTGCACAATCTGCTTCCTGAGTTGTGTAAAAAGTTAAAGGATTCAGAGAGTTCTTGGGCAGTTTCGTCTTCAGCACAGATATTGGCTACTGCCCAATATTATGAAAATTGAGACAAAGATGACAAAGATAGAGCAGAAAAGAAAACTAAAGAGCTGAAAACTAAGGTTTTGTTACAGCAAGCATATCCGCCACGTAATGGTGGTGGCCAGAATAATGGTGGTCAGAGTAACTACCAGAATAATTATCAGCAGCCTCAACAGTATCAGAGGAACTCGCAAAGAGTCGAGTATACTCAGCCACGTGTCCCTGTAGGCCCCAATCAGTGTTCATATTGCAAGGCAGAAGGTCATTTTAAGTATAGTTGCCCTATCTTGTTACAGCGCGCAAATGGTGCTTCTGGTGTAAGAGGTCGAGGTGTTCAGCAAGCGTCTAGAGGTAGAGTTGTTTCAGTTCCAGTAGATCAGAATGGACCATACGTTGAGGTGATTACATCAGGTGTGTCAGAACCTTTTCTGTTGGATACCGGTGCTACAAAGAGTTCTATTATGCACTCCAAACTCCCTGGCGCACCTTTGTCTGGCGAAACGAATGTATCAGTAGGTTTTTCTGGCGCCCCAGTTAGAAATCCGATTTCTGACCCTTTGTCTCTTTCTGTTGGTCCTTGTGAATGTGATGGTACTTTATGGGTGGATGGTTCATGTTTCAAGCTCCCGAATGGTGACACGACTGCAGCATATGCTGTCACGACTTTGCACACAATTGTCGAAGCTGCATGTATTCCACATAATTCAGCTCAAGCAGCAGAATTAATTGCACTCACGAGAGCATGTGTGTTGTCAAAAGGAATGAAAGTGACTGTCTACACCGACAGCCAGTATGCTTTTGGTGTGGCTCACAGTTTTGGACGATTGTGGAAAGAACGTGGGTTCCTGACTTCGCATGGAGCTAAGATTCAGCATGGTCAGTTGGTGAATGAGCTTCTTGAATCACTGACCTTGCCTCTGCAAGTGGCGATTGTGAAATGTAGTGCTCACAAGAAGGTGACTGATCGTGGAAATGCATTTGCTGACGAAATCGCGAAAGAAACTGCAAGGAATGTAATGAGCCGAATGTATGTTGCAGGTCCTGCAAGATGGGTTGGTGATGTTGGAATGTGTGAAGACACGATAGAGAGTGTGAAGTCTATTCAAGCTGAGGCTACAGAGAAAGAGTTGAGCATGTGGAGAGAAAGTACGGGTAGAATGGATGCAAATGGTTGTTGGATTGAATTGTCAGAGCATCAGAGATGGTTGTTACCCGATGCATATGTGCTTGCAGTGGTTACAATGGCTCATGGAATGGCTCACATCAGTGTGAAAGGGATTTGCAAGTTGTTGGCTCCAGTATGGCAAAATTCAGGAATTCCCAAGTGTGCAGAGAATGTTGTCAAGAATTGCATGGTGTGTCTGCAACACAATCCTGGTAGGGGAACCCCAACTCCAGCTGGTCCGTTTGCACCTCCTACGTATCCGTTTGAGGTTTTGCAGCTTGATTTCATCCACATGGAGAGGTGCAACAATTTAAAATACGTGCTCGTTGTTGTTTGTGCCTTCTCAAGATGGGTAGAAGCATATCCCCTAAAAGAGTGAGATTTGGGAGTTCCGGACAAAAAGTTCGTGTTTTACACGAAACATTATTATTCACAAATGTAAGTCTCGATGAATGTCATTGCTCCATTGGCCCTGCCCACTGACTGAGAATGTGCTGAAGGTGGGAGACTCATTTCCAGTCAGTGGTGCTCTACAGAATGCGAGCCAAGCGTTTAAGTGAGAGAACGAGTTTTTGTACAATGCCCAGAATCCAAGGCATACTTTTCAACAGTTTAATGGGGGGAGATTTAAAACAGAAGCAGTGCTTAATTAGCACAACAAATAAGTTCCAGGGCTTTAGTCAGCAGGTCACTTCCGTGTTCACTGCCCATTACCCCTGTCAATGACTAACAGCAAAACTAGTAAATCACACCTAGAAGCGTGACAGTTCTGACAATTTCAGTACCCCAAAGTTAAAAAAATGACTTTGTCAGCAGGTAGGTATTCGTCATTCTTAATGTATATTGAATTAATAAACAAGTTATTTTGCTCCTCTCTGAATAAAAAAAAACCAGCACTACCATGTTGCAGACTGTCAAAGCTACCGGTGCTGAACGTTAATTTGAGTTCCGAGCACCGGGAACCACCGGCTCAAATTAAGCACTGAATAGAGGGGGGACCTCCTTCATCCCCCTCCCCTCCTTGGAAATCAGTTGGGCAGAGCAGATTTTTAAGAGGGACAAATATGACAAATCTATCAAAAAACAGACAATTCTACATCTGCTGTCATGAGCACAACATTTGTTACTAGATTGAAGAAGGCGCGCGTTATACTTAAGTAGCCCTAAGACAACATCAATATCCTATTAATCAGTAGTAGTCCTTTATTGGAATTAGAAACGAGTAGATAGAAGTACTCCATTATGAATACTGGTACAGTCGTTGGGTGCTCGATGCCAGTATTTCCCAAACTAGGGGTTGTGAGTGAGCCGATGTTTGGTGGGCTGCAAAAGTCAGAGAAGTAAATAAAGATACCTTTAAATTCTTTGTTTAACTTGTCACACTTTGCCAGTGATTCAAAGACAGGACAAATGTCAGGCTGCTTTACCCTTTTAGCATGGGGACTGGTGCTTACTTTTCGTTCTCTAACTGCAAAGTGAGAGGAGTTTTTAAAATGAATTATGTGACTAAGTAGGGTGTTGTTTTTTTAAATACACAACACAATGTAAATACCTGTAAATGAACTGTGTGCATTCAGCAGTCAGGAAAGCAAAAATGAAGCACTTTATTTATAATCCTGAAGTATGCTGGAAACAGAGATTTTAATATGATCGAAGATACTTACTTGGTGATGCATAAATGATAAATATTCACAGAAACCTGATTTTCATTCATTCCTATTTGTGTGCAATATAGGTTGTATGTCTGTTCAAATTTAGTGGCCATTTCAATGGAAAATGTGCTGTCTGTAAATGACAATGTGCTACCACAGAATTCTTTCTTTATATTAAAAAAAATTGCCTGCTTCTTGGCCATTAAAGGTAGGAAAGTCGCAAACGTTTGTTCTAAAAAGTGGAGTGTGGTTCTAAAACGTTTGATAACCCTTGTTCTATGGAACTATCTGGTCTCTAGACAATAGTCTTCTGTGACCTGTAATTTAGAAGACCATGCCTTAACCTTTTCCATGCTCATGACGAGCTGAGCTCGTCATGAGGCACGGTGCTCCGGTGCTCATGACAAGCTCAGCTCGTCATGAGCCGTGGAACGCTCAGGTGCGGGGAGAATTCCCCTGCTGTGCTGAGCGTTCCACGGGAGCTTAGCTCGTCATGAGCACAGGAGCGCTGTGCCTCATGATGAGCTGAGCTCGTCATGAGCATGCGGGTGCTGTGCGCGCCCCCTCCCACTCAGCACAGCGGGAGAATTACCCCCGCAGTGAAGGGGTTAAGATTCCCTTTAAAGGTCAACAGGAAAGCAGTGTTGCGAAGTTCCTCCGGAAAAAAGGTTTGACGTTTTGATGGCTTGAGCAGAATAGCATCTCAGACTTCTAGTTTTCAATCTGAACTGGAGAACCGCTAGAAACAGGTATTCTAGAGGGCATACACTGGTGTAAGGAAGAAATATGATTCCATTTCAAAGTGAGTTATTTCACAAAAACTGAAGTCTTTCACTGACAACCAGCTATGAGACTTTCTCATCTGAGTGCTTACTCTTTCTCGGCCTAGACTGAAGTGGACTGCTGAATTCAGAAGTATCTGTTATTTACGAACCAGAGATAGGCCTTCCTACAACCTTTTACTTCAGTCTTGGCATAACTTCATGGCTGTGCCCTGCACAACAGATGTGTGCATCAGAGATGAAGAATGTTTCAGTTTTGGAGGCCATAAACAGCAAGGATTAGTTACTTACCTGTAATCCTAGTTCTCTTCCAGGGGTATCCTCATCAAAGTCATAAGCATTAGAATATTCCCGCCCATGCGCGGGACCCCGGAAACAATATATTATATGTGCCCCACATATATTATAGACATATATATAAATATATATATATATATATAAAAATAAGCAATTGCAGCCAAATAAACAATAGAGCTGTAATATGCAGTGAAGAATTTCCACAATACAGTGAATTCTGTATTAGAAACATGAGAAACAACACCAATGCTTGTTTAGAAACTGTTTTAATGCTCAGAAAACAGTAGAAATTCTCATAACACACTGTAAGCATATACAGCTCCCAGGCTGCATTGCAAAATCCCAGTCTAAAAAGACTGAAAAGCTAACCTGTAGCTGAATGCACTAAAACTGACGCTGTGCCTTTAAGGCACCTCTGCCCCTAGCTTCCCATCATGCCTCAGGGGTTACAGTTAGGTCAGTTGTTCTTTTCGGAGACTGAAAACCAAACCATGGTAATAACAGGTTAAAAAACATCTCCTATTTAATAAACAAAGTCCTTTGCCCGGGGAGGCGGGAGGGTTGCTTATGACTTTGATGAGGATACCCCTGGAAGAGAACTAGGATTACAGGTAAGTAACTAATCCTTCTCTTCCAGGGGATCCTCATCAATAGTCATAAGCATTAGAATAGAGTAGCGAGCCTCACCTCATCCCTGCGGGCAAAGGAATCAACAGATAACATTTATATCCGTAGGCCCAAAAATAGGCCTTATTCTACCCAAATAGGTTTCTCAAGGAGGCTTGCCCTACTTGAGAATCCGCTCTGGAATCAGACTCTAGGCAATAATGCCTTGTAAAGGTATGGACTGATTTCCATGTCGCAGCCTTGCATATTTCTGACATAGGAATGTCATGCAAAAAAGCTATTGTGGCTGCTTTCCCTCTAGTGGAATGAGCTTTGGGTGAATGCAACAAAGGTTTGCCAGCCAGCTGGTATGCTAGTTTGATACAAGAGACAATCCATCTGGAGATGGATCTTTTGGCTGCTGCAAACCCGGACCTCATTGCACCATAATTGACAAAGAGTTGGTCTGTCTTTCTGGTGTCCTTCGTTCTTTCTAGGTAAAACTTTAGCACCCGTTTAAGATCTAACGAGTGCAACGACCTCTCAGCTGGGGTCGATGGGTTAGGAAAGAACGAAGGAAGGGTAATCGTTTGATTTATATGAAAATCCGATACCACTTTTGGAAGAAAAGAAGGGTGAGCCCTCATTACTACTCTGTTGTGGTGAAACACAGTGTAAGGTTCCTTGGTGCAGAGTGCTTGAATCTCGCTAACCCTGTGCGCAGAGGTTATTGCCACCAAGAAGGCCGCCTTCCAAGTGAGATGTTGCAAGGAGGCCTTGTGTATAGGCTCAAACGGTGTAGACCTCAGTCTGGAGAGAACCAGGTTCAACTCCCAGGGAGGAGAAGGATTTCTCACAGGGGGATAGACCTTCTTTAATCCCTGAAGGAAATCCTTCACCACCGGGACCTGAAAAAACGATGTTTGTGTAGGTGATTTTCTGTACGCTACTATGGCAGATAGATGAACCCTAATAGAAGCGTATTTCAACCCTGATGTCGCTAAGTATAGGAGGTATGGTAGGACTACCTCTTCTTGTCCTTTGGTGGGATCAAAGCCATGGTCCTTACACCAAATGAAAAATCTTTTCCACTTGAACGCATAAGACGTCCTTGTGGAAGGTCTCTTTGCCTCTTTTAAAATATTCATACATTCCGGAGGCAGATTTAAGTGTCCATATTGCAAGACCTCAGGAGCCATGCAGTCAGGTTCAGCGACTGGAGGTTGGGATGCAGGATCCTCCCGTCCATTTTGCTCAGCAGGTCTGGCCTGCACGGCAGCCGTCTGTGTGGACACAGCGACAGATGTAACAGGTCTGGATACCACCATTGTCGCGGCCAATCCGGAGCAATTAGGATCATGTCCATGCTCGATCTGATGAGCTTGGCCACCACTTTCGGAATCAGTGCCAGAGGGGGAAAAGCATAAGCGAACATCCCTGTCCACTCCAGCAGGAGAGCGTTCCCTTGCGTCCCTGGCCGGTGGAACCTGGACGCGAAGGCGTGGCATTTGGCGTTTTCGTCGTCCGCAAATAAGTCTATGTCTGGACGACCCCAGCAACGGAAGAGTTCTTCGACCACTTCGTCGTTTAGCACCCAGTCTGGCTGATCTTCGAAGTGCCTGCTGAGTGCGTCTGCTTTTGTGTTTAGCTCGCCTGGAAGGTGCACTGCCACCACCGACAGTCCCCGAGCCAGAAGCCAGTGCCAGATTGCCTGGGCTTCCAGAGACAGAGGGCGAGATCGAGTTCCTCCCTGCTTGTTCAGATAGAACATAGTTGTAGTGTTGTCCGTCTGAACCAGGACTTTGTCCGTTGTTATTGCTGGAAAGAACGCTTTGAGCGCCAGATGAACTGCTCGAAGCTCCAGCATGTTGATGTGGTATGTCTGAAGGTTGGTCGACCAGCGACCCTGAATCTGAAGATGACCCATGTGAGCACCCCAGCCTTCTAGAGATGCGTCCGTCACCACAGACAGCGAAGGAAGAGGTTGCTGAAAAGGGACTCCCTGCAGGACATTCCGAGGGCGAGTCCACCACTGTATTGAGGTCAGCGCTGCTTGAGACAGGATGATTCGATCCTCCCAATCTCCAGTCGCTTGGTCCCACTGATCCTCCACCGACTCTTGTAGAGGCCGCATCCTCAACCTGGCGTTCGGTATTAGGAAGATGCAGGACGCCATGGAGCCCAACAGAGACGCTACGTCTCGCACCTTTGGACGAGGAATCTGAAGTAACTTTTTGCATTTTCGTCCCATGGAAGAAAGTCTCTCTTGCGAAGGAAACGCTCTTCCTAACTTTGTGTCTAGAACTGCTCCCAGATAGTGGATAGTTTGTGTGGGCTGCAGGATCGACTTTTCTGAGTTTACATGGAGGCCGAGCCTGTGTAGCTGTTGGAGACACAGGTGACAGTCTTTGGTGGCTTGTCGAGGAGATGGACTCTTCAGGAGCCAGTCGTCCAGATATGGATACACAAAGAGACCTTTTTTGTGTAGACACGCCGCTACCACTGCCATGCACTTGGTGAAGACCCTTGGTGCGGATTTGAGTCCGAAAGGAAGCACTTTGAACTGGTAATGCTTGGACCCTACCAGGAACCTCAAGTACTTTCGATGACCTGGTGTAATAGGAATGTGGAAGTACGCGTCTTGTAAATCCACCGAACACATCCAATCTCCGATCTGTAGATGAGGACATATTTGGTGGAGTGCCAACATGCAAAACTTCTCTTTGACCACCACTTTGTTGAGGAGTCGAAGATCCAAAATTGGTCTGAATTTGTCTTCTTGGTCTTTTTTGGGAACAAGGAAATATCTTGAGTACACTCCTTTCCCCCTTTGGGATAGGGGTACCACTTCGATTGCGTTTTTCTTTAAGAGGACGCTCACTTCCTTTTTGAGGAGCTCTAGTTGGTACGAGCGAGACTTTGTTGGAGGAGCCGGTTGAGGTTTCTTCCTGAAACGTAGCGCATATCCATTGCGCAGTATATTCAGCACCCACCGATCTTTCGTGATGCTGACCCACTCTGCCAGATGATGTGCAGCACTTCCTCCCACTGGAGTGGGTAACGGTGACAGAGGAAGCCACTGCTCAGGCCTTGCCTCCTCTAGGTGTGGTAGAGGACTGATTATGTCCGCCTCTACCTCTGCTTGACCTTCCTCCTCTGTATTGCGGCTTACCTTGCGGCTTGTTTTGAGACCATTGAGGGGTTTGAACCCTCTGTTGGCCTCCCCGGTTCTTGTTGGTCTTGAAGCGTCGTTTGAACGGTGCTTTCTGTTTCTCCAGACCTACTGCCTTTACTGTGTCTAACTCGGTCTTCATCCGGGCCATTTCCTGATCGGCATGCTCCCCGAAGAGTGAAGATCCGGAAAAAGGCAGATTGAGGATGCGCTGTTGGGCATCTGGCTTGAGCCCAGTTAAACGTAGCCAAGAGGATCTCCTCGCACATATCCCATGTGAGTAGTTATGTCCAGCTAGAAGGGCGTTATCTGCTGATGAACTAATCATTTGGTTTGCCACCAAACAGCCCTCCGTCACGGTCTCCTCAAAGTCCTTCTGGTCCTCCTTGGGCAATTTCTCTTTGAATTGTTCCATGGAGTCCCATAGGGCTCTATCGTACCTTCCCAGAAGGGCTGATGCACTAGAGACTTTTAGGGATGAAGCTGCTGTGCTGCATACCTTGCGTCCCCAAGAATCTTGCGTCTTGCTGTCTTTGTCAGGAGGAACTGACGAAGAGGGAGCGACCGTGTGATTCTTCCTAGATGAGGCTACAATAACTGAGTCCGCTGCAGGCTCACCTTTAACAAAGATAGGATCTGAGTCAGCCGGCCTATATTTTTTTTGGATACGTGCCGGTACTGCTCTGATCGTTGCTGGCGTGAGGAAAACCTCTTTGATTGGGTCCATTATTCCTGGGACTAATGGGAGCAACGGCCTTGCATATGATTTGTGATGAAGAGTCTCAAAAATCACAGTAGTGGACACCTCTGGAGTGGTCATTTCTATATTCAGCTTGTGAGCACCCCTTTGCAAAACGTCCAGATACGTATTGACGTCGTCCAGAGGGGAAGCTCTTGAGCGAGGACTGTCTGCCAGCGTCGGAGAGTAGTCCCCCTTCGAAGATCTAGGCGAAGATGGAGGGGAGGATGAAGGAGTTCTTCTACTCCTGTGGTGAAAACGCTCCTTCCTCCCCGGTGATCTCCTAGGGCGTTCCTCCCTTCGAGGAGAACGTGATACCCTCTGATGTACTGGAGATCTCGATCTCTCAGTTCGTACCTCCTTTCTCGGTGTTCGAGATTTGGGTTGCTCCCTCCTTGGCGATCGGGAGACCCTAGGGGCATGCGACCTGTCCGCTCTTCTCTCTCGTGAGCGTGATCGCTCTGCCTCTTCTGGTTGCTGAAGAGGAGACCCGTGGATTGGACTCAGGTACCTTTGAAGTCTCTCTGGTGCCTTAGAATCCTTCCAATTACTCAACGGAGCATACCATCTTGGAGAGAGTCTTATATGTGAAGTGTAACCCCGCTGGGGATTCTTCTGAACCGGACTCCTACTCCTAGAAGATGACCCCGTTGACCCCGAGGCACTTGAGGAGGAATGGAGTGAAGCAGATTGTGTCACTAGGATTGTCGAAGGCACTGAAGGCGATCTCCGTCTCACCGGTGTTGGAGGACGTCTCAAAAGCCTTTCCCTCGACGTCGAACGCCTCTGCGGCGTCGACGGGGCGATAACTTTCGGCGTTGAATGCTTCGACGATGATCTGTGGTCCCTCGACGCCGATCGGTGATGATGCGCCGACGGCGGAGTCATATCCCTCGACGTCGACCGGCGTTGTCCTGCCGTCGACGGAGGTCTCGACGTCGAACGGCGTTGTCCTGCCGTCGACGGAGGTCTCGACGTCGAACGGCGTTGTCCTGCCGTCGACGGAGGTCTCGACGTCGAACGGTCTAGTCCTGCCGTCGACGGAGGTCTCGACGTCGAACGGTCTAGTCCTGCCGTCGACGGAGCTCTCGACGTCGGCCGACGTTGATCTGTCGGCGACGGAGATGTCATTGACCTGGCATGTGGCGACGGCGGAGGATCGGACATCCTCGACGACGAGCGCCGACGTGCCTTAGATCTCTTCCTCGACGTCGATCGTCCGAGGGGGCTCTTGCTCCTCGACGCCGAGCGCCTCCGTGGAGACGTCGACGGAGGTGTTACACTCTTCGAAGCCTGTCGACGTCGAGACGACGGCGAGTGTGATCTGTCTCTCGACGCCGACCGTCGCCTAGTTGGCGGCGGAGTTGACTTATGTCTTGACGCCGAACCTCTCGTCGACAGCGATCTCGTGGCTTCTCTCGACGCCGATCGTCGCCTAGTTGACGACGGCGGAGCTTTCTTCGACGACGGCGAACCTCTTTTCGACGACGATTTCCTCATCGACGCCGATCTCGACGTCGACGGAGCTTTTTCTCTCGAACCGTCCATCAGATGTCGTTTTTTCAGCGCCGAGCCCGGTGCTGAGGTTGATGGACGCTCTGACTTGCCTTTGGAGGGAGTTCTGGGTCTCTTTGAACTCTTCCTCTCTGCAGATCTTCCTCTCATGGATCTCTGGGCCAGACCATAGAGCCTGTTCCTCTCTCTGTCTTTAAGTGTTCTGTCAGACAGCTTTTTACAATGAGAACAGCCTTTAGGATCATGATCCTCTGGCAAGCATAAAATACAGACCTCATGAGAGTCCGTTTTTGCCTTCTTGTGGCCACAAGAAGGGCAATCATCAAACAATGAGGGCATCCTGAAAGGAAAACCTCACAAAAAATTGACTGTTAAGCAGTTATTTACTTGACTATGATGTGAAAAGTCAAAGTAAATCAAAAAATTGTTCTTTTGAAGATTTTCTGACTGGAAAAGACAGAAAAGTGTGGAGCTGAGTATCCAGGGTCCTTCCTGAAGGAGCCGGAAAGAACAACTGACCTAACTGTAACCCCTGAGGCATGATGGGAAGCTAGGGGCAGAGGTGCCTTAAAGGCACAGCGTCAGTTTTAGTGCATTCAGCTACAGGTTAGCTTTTCAGTCTTTTTAGACTGGGATTTTGCAATGCAGCCTGGGAGCTGTATATGCTTACAGTGTGTTATGAGAATTTCTACTGTTTTCTGAGCATTAAAACAGTTTCTAAACAAGCATTGGTGTTGTTTCTCATGTTTCTAATACAGAATTCACTGTATTGTGGAAATTCTTCACTGCATATTACAGCTCTATTGTTTATTTGGCTGCAATTGCTTATTTTTATATATATATATTTATATATATGTCTATAATATATGTGGGGCACATATAATATATTGTTTCCGGGGTCCCGCGCATGGGCGGGAATATTCTAATGCTTATGACTATTGATGAGGATCCCCTGGAAGAGAACTATTGTTTTTTATAGCAGCCCTGGTTGAAAGCTTCTTGTATGCAGCTCTTCTCCATGCAGTGGCAGGCTGTGCTCTCGGCACGTGCACAGCTCCTCTTCATGCGATGACCCCATGCCGCCCTTGTTCCATGCGATGATACGTTACCGTCGTAGCTCACTGTGAGAGGACTGCATGTTTCATGTTCCTCTACGGGTGATGAAAGCCGTGGGTGTCTCACTTTCTGTGTTCCCTCACGTTAGGGGTTTATATTCGAACGGTGCAGTCTTTGAGACTTATTGCCGTCTAGTCTGTATGTCACACCATGTCTGTTTATCCACCAGTATAGCTTTCGTGCACCTAGGTTGGACACGCCTGGGTTCCTTTTCATCTGTGTGTTCTCCCTTTGCCACTGTTGTCGGTCTTGCTCTCCCTCTTTCTTTCCGCCGTTGGGTCAAAGACTAATGGCTATCAATGAGTTCCGTCCCCAAAGAAGAGTGCCGGTGGGCCCCGCCTGCACCCACCGGATAACATGAAGCCCTGGGGATGGGGTGGTTGTGTGGGCTGGAACAGTCTGTGTTGAGGCCTCTGGCACGATTGTGTGGAGCCCCCACTACCCCGTTGTAGCATTTTGCGTTAGCGGGGCCGTCCCTCGAACAGATCACCTGAGTTTCTTATTTACTTTCATTTTCATGTCAAGGGCCGCCCGCCCAGCAGTCTCAACTCTGGCTGCACACTAGATACCTTGTGCCACCCTCACCTCAAAGTAACCAGCATTTGGCAGAGACCGCCCCCTGCATAAAAACACACGGTACATTTACAGACATCAAGCCAGTGTCTTTTCCACTTTAGAGAAGTGCGCACAGCATGTACAGTGCTGAGTCTTGTATAAGTTTACTAAAAACAATAGAGTTGCCAACCTTCACTTCTGTTCTTTCATATGATATGTCTGAGAGCGGAAATGTATATGGTGTGGGTGGGCTCTGTGTGGGTGTGGGGGGGCTCTGTGTGGGTGTGTGTGGAGAGGGCTCTGTGTGGGTGTGTGGGGAGGGCTCTGTGTGGGTGTGTGGGGAGGGCTCTGTGTTGGGGGGCTCTGTGTGGGTGTGTGTGGGGGGGCTGTGTGTGTGGGGGGGCTCTGTGTGGGGGGCTCTCGGTGTGTGTGTGTGGCATTTGCGAGAGATTAAGCTATTGGCATTGTAAATGACAATGCCATTTATTTATCTGTTTTCAAAATCAACTCATAAATAAAAAGGTTGCCATTTACAATGCCAATAGCTCTAACTTTTGCAAAGGCGAAACCGTTGCATTGTAAATGCTTGTTTTTTAATGGCAGGCAGTGGTCCCTGGGACCACTGCCTGCTCTTAAATAATATTTATGCACTCACTCAAAAAGGGGAAGGGGTCCCCTGGGGACCCCTTCCCATTTGCGAGTGGTCTACCACCTACTTCGAGTAGGTGGTAAAGTGCTAGTGTGTTGCGACCACAAATGCTGTTGCAAAACAACAGTACATAGCATGGTGACTTGCTATTAGGAAGGGATGCCCCTTCCTAATAGCTAGAGTTGCAAATTCTATTTTGGGAGACAGTGACTCGCAAAATAGCATTAATACATCCCTGAAACCTTTTTTGTGGGCGCAAACGGTCCGAGATCCCATTTGCAGCCGCAAAAAAGAGTTGTACATCTGGCCTCAAGAGCCTAAAATCAGGGCTTTAAGTGGGATGAAAAAACATGAGGGTCTCCCACAGGGGCATGGCCGTTATAATCAAGGGCGAGTCTTAAAACATGTCAGTTAGAAATCTTTTTAGCATAGTGTGCTGCCTGGCTGGCATTTTGCTGCTTCTTTTTGTCTTTCCATCCAGCTATATAATACAACAGGTAACATTACACCTACAGCAAGCCAGGACTATTGGCGTTGTCAATGTTTGTTCCTTGCATAAGATAAATAAGCAACAATGGCATCATTGTATAAAATAGTTATAGTTGTTCAGTTCTGAAACGTGCCTGTGAAAGAACTGTAATGAATCTAAAGATACATCAAACTCAGGTAGTGCTGCTGTCAATTTAAGATTTTTTTTCACTCGGAGGGTGAGGGCAATAATAGAGAGCCCGAAAGGGACTCGTCCCAGCACCTGCTTTTTAGAACTGCCGGTGCTGAGCCTTGGCAGGACCCGCCCCACTTAAAGCCCTGCCTTAAATGTTGGTTGTACTGTAAATGATCTCCGTGTAGGGGCCGATCAATGGTAGTGCCATGGAAGGGAGGGTCTGAATCATGGATCCAGCTGGTAATTTTATTCCTAGAACATGCTATTCTGAGTTGTCGCAGCTGGTATAGGGAAAAACACGCAGATTTCTCAGGTGCAATCCTTTTTCCGGATTCAAACTTCGCAGACCTTGCTTTTAGCAGTAGTGATCTATGTGTGGACACCAGAGATACCGCTTTACCCGACTCATGATCAATGCGTTCATGTGCAAGAGGAAGAATCTTTTTTGCGCAGAGGGATATATATATATATATATATAGCTAACTCTCTAAATTTAAGGTAGAGTTTAGATGCATATTAAGTTTTTTTTTCGAAATGCTTCAGATCATCAATAAGTTCATTCTAGACGGAGTAATTGTGGCCAGTAATTACATTTTGTATGTTTTCATTTTCACTGTTCAGAACATGAATAGTGTGTCTGTCGTATTAAGGTGATGCTAATGTCATGGACAAAGGTTTTTGACAAATGACATTGTTTAGTGTCAGTGCATTTTGCTAAGTGTAAACCAAGCATAACATTTTTACTGATTCCCCACGTTTCAAGATCTACATCATAAACATAGTTTTATTTCTTCCTGTAATGTTTGTGATCTTAGCTTGTTAATTTAAATTCTTAGCCCATTTAAATTATATCTGGTACTTTTCTCTAAATATGCAATTTTTTTAAATCAGATGTGCAATTGAAGAACAAGCACAGCATATTAATATTGTGTACAGAACGTTTTGGTGGCAAGACAAAAGTCCTGTGGTGATTTTATTAAGCTAGGTCCACTAGTTTTATTTAAGTACATTTTAAAATTACATCAATTATAATTGAAATATGAGTGCGGCTGCCGGGCATATTGTGTGCCTTTGCGAATGTATTCATGTGCAGCGCCATGTAGATGTACGATGGGCACTGCGATTAACATGAATACTTTCAAAAAGGCTCACAATCTGCCCCGCAGTCATGCTCCTTTGAGCAAAAGGAATGCAGCCAGTCCAGAACTAAGACGGGTGTCCCTGGGCCAAATGCTTGGGTGCGGCTCAGTCCTCTTTTTGAATTTCCTTGTTCACTCAGCTCAACCAGCAGTTTGAATACCAGGGAAAAGCTGCATCACAGAACGTGTAACACACAATGCAGATTTATATACCAGTTTAGCGTAAGGGATGTTAATATTGAGGCACATTGGCACGTGCCTGTTTGGCTTAAGCTGGAACCCCAGGTAGCTATTTGGTCGCTATTCCTATTGGAGTCTCTGAACGAGTCCCGTTCATAGTTTGTAACCCTTAGAGCCTTCGCTAAAGATCTTGTCTTCATTTGCAGGTTTGCAGTCTGTAAGGTATTTCGATTTCAATGGTCAGGCATGAGTACCCACAATGATAAGGTCATTCTGTTTTCGTTTGTGGTTGGATTTGGGGGTTGTTGGGTAAATAGATTCACAATCTACACCCTTTTTCTTTTGTAGTTTTGTAAGATCGTACTACGGAAACAACGGCAGAGGCAGACGTGAGTACAGGAAGAACAAACAAATCATTGTTTGGCCATGCACACTATAGCATACCACCATACTTTACCCATGTTTTCTTCTATTGTAGGTTGTGCAGACAGTACCACACACACTTGAATGGGCATACGTGAGTACAAGCAGAACAGGTATTTGTTTGGTAGAGTTAAACTGTGGTGCATCTTGTACATTGCAGTATAACAACATACCTTACCCATGTTTTCTTCTGTTACAGGTTTTGCAGACAGTACACACGCACACTTGAACGGGCATACGTGAGTACATGCAACAACAGGTAATTGTTTTAGTAGAGTTCCCTTGTGGTGCACACGGTATATTGATATATCACAATGTGCCATAACAATCTTTATTTCTATTACAGGCTGTACGGACAGTACTACATTTATGTTTGGAAGGGAAGGGTAGAGAACAGAAAAATCCAGGTAGTTATACTCTACATTTTGCTGGCAATGCCTCAATACTGTGTGACAGATTGCATTCATTAGAATAGACATCAACTTTAACCCTGTTCCTTTATTTTGCATGCTTTGTGGCATAGCAGGCTAAAACCGGTTAACATAAAAATGTTCAAGTGCAAAGCTGTAACTTCTGCAGAGTGCGGTGCTTCACCACAAAGGAAGAAATGTTGGCTTGTATTCAAAGAAGAGTTGATGAAAGAAATTGTGGCGGCTGAGACAGAAATCACGTAACCAAGGTTCGTGTGCAGCTTGGGGAACTATTTCAATACAGTCCAGAAGTGGGCTTGATCGGCAAAGAATGTGCCGAACCCAAGACTGTTGGGGACTTTTCTACACGGATGAAATAGAATGATGCCTGGAAACTGGATACATGAAACGCCATCTAATGAGCAAAGTTCACAAGTTTTCTTTGGTGCTACTGAGAAACGAAAGTGCTGCCGCCACGTTTGGTTATGGAGTGCGGGCAATGCTGACGGAAACTGCCACCGACAAAGCAAACAGAATAAAAGTGGTTGAACGACAAAAATCCCTGCCTGTGGAGATAAAGATTCTCATCAACAACGTGTTGTTGGTGATCCAAATGAATACTTTAATGTTGTCTGTCCAAGACATCCATGACCAACTAGCTTTGTATGCTAAGATACCAGACAGCTGGAGGAGCAAGAACTATGCCTTTGAGTTCCTTGAGGCCATCAATGGCGTGATACACTGGGAAGCTATGGCAGAACTTTGCAGCGCTCTATATCACACATTGATAATTGATAAGAAAACAGATTGTTCTGTTACAAAAATGCTCATCCTGTACTTCAAGTTCCGGCCTATAACATCAACAGAGCACAAAAAACTGTGTGGGGGCATAGTGAAGCTGACTAGTTGTAATGCTGAGGCTATCACTACTGCTGTGAAAGAATTCTACGCTGCCAAGGAACTGGACCTTATGAAAATGGTCATGTTGACATCCATCTGTGATGCTGGGCAGGAATACTCGCCTTAAACAAACTATCCCTCATCTAGTTGAACAGCATTGTGTCACCCACCTGGAAGATTTAAGAGTTCATGATGCCTGGAAGGGGGTTCCAATGATTAAAGAGATGGAGACATTAGTGAGGACTGTCTACACTGTGTTCTCCAGATCTCCTGCAAGGAAGTCCAAGCTGGATTAAATTGCACCAGTCACTGAATGTGAAGTGATCTCTTTTCGACCACTGAATGAAGTCCAGTGGCTTTCAAGGCATTTTGCAGTTGGTGCACTAATCCATAATTACAAGTCTGTTCTTAAGTTCTTTGAGCATGAGAAAGGTGAAGAGAATGATCCATTTGCTAAATATTGTTACAAAAAGCTAACTGACTCAAACTACCATATTTCCCTTGTAGTACTTAATGAAATTCTGGGTGAATTTGCATCTTTGTGTTAACTATTCCAACAAAGTTCTTTGACTACTGTTGAAGCTGTACAGTATGCAAGAGCAAAGATTGGCCAAATTAAGGAACAGTACTTGGGGGATACTGTCTTTTGGAGCAGCGCGGTAAGGGATCTAATTGAGTTGTACAGGGAAGGACAAGAGTTTCACAGTGGGCCTATTTTGTCTTTTGTTTCCCTCCTTTGTGAGCACGTGCAAAAAAGGTTCCCTGAAGATGAACTGAAAGAATGGGCAAGTTTTGAATTCCAGGCAATAACAACACAATCATATTTTGATTTAGGGACTAAGAATGTCTTGTTGACAAGTATAAAAATGTCTTAGTCCTGTGTGATTGTGAAACACCAGAAGATGTTGCTCGACAATAAAGAGGCTATAAATATGTGGTGGCAGAACATGTAAAGGTTGGGTTATTTACAACCTTTAAAGACATGGTGAATTTCACTGTACGAAATGCTGTTCAGTATAGTGTAGGGTCTCAGCTTGTTGATGTCTGCAGAATATTTCAAGCATCTAGTGCAGATTGTGAATAAGGATTCAGCCTCATGAACACTATAAAGAGTAAATTGAGAAATAGACTAGAGGAGAAGCATTTGGATATGCTGATGAGGACAACGGCTTACCGCCTGAATGGGAAAGTTGGTCTCTATAGAATTCATCAGCACTGGAAAAATGGCAAGAATCAACATGAGAAACAACCATGTCTCCCACCTAGTATTGGCACTTGACTTGTGTGAACGACACTCTCCCACAGTCCATGTTTGCCTGGATGTCACACATTTCACAAACTATATCTGAGAGGTTATCCAGATATTACTCCGTAGCTTGCACATCAAATAGTAAATATGTCATGTAATTGTATAACTTATTGTATATATGTGATTTTGTATAGACTCCCAACATTTCCCCACCCTATGAACAGTACTCCAGTTGAGAATCTTTAGTAAAATCTTATTATGGTACCACAGATGGAGTCCTGTGCATTTCTAAACCGGAATTGTATTTGCCTGTGTAACTAATTCCTGTCATGGTGTGTGTATCTGTGGAAGGATTCTGCTCCTACACAGAACTGTGCACAGAGACCCAGGACCTCAGTGAATTGTGGTGTACCAAAAAACTCACCTTAGTGCCTAGAAACCCTAACCAGCTAGCATCAGTGTCACATTAGCTCTTCGTCCTATAGCAAAGGAACCAATGATTAGACAACCCATAACATGCGACTTAGGTTATACTCAGGAATGGTGTGAAGCAAGAACACTCTTTCATTATACTCTCATACCAGTCCACAACAGGAGTAAAAAAGAGACACAGGAAGGGTTAAAATATTTATTTTAACGACATGCTCTAAGATGCAGTATTTTTGCTAACATAAGCAGACATATTATTAGAAATAATATGATCAGCATAGTTACAATTCCATAAAACACAAAAGGAGAAATCATATTATAATGATGGTGAAAATAGGTACTATAGCGCCTAGTAAATCACCCTCCCTAGCTAGGAACTATGTTTTATAAAATATAGAAGGTCTCTTAGGCTTGTGTGGGGGACCCCATACCTCCAAGATCAACAGGTGTGAATCACATCAGGATCTGCAAAAGCTCTCTGTCTCTCTGGAAAAACGGGCTTCTTCCAAGTGCCCCAAATCATGCTTACAGTGCATTATTAAAGGTGCCAGAATCAAGTTGGCTTGCAGCTGCATATATGTTATGGCTAGAACGCGAGCCGATCAGCCTGAACAACAGCTACCTTGTTATGATAACCTTGGAGACTTTAGCACTATGGGGCCGATTATGATGGCGGACGGACCTGAGTCCGTCCGCCACCATAAAGTATGAGGGACTGTCCGCAGGGGCAGCGGCGGTCCCTCCGTGCAAATTAGGATGTGACCGCCACCCTGGCGGTCACATCCTGTATTTTTTTGAAGCAGCACCCGCCGCAATGATAAATATGTAAGTTGTGCATTTGCATGCACAAAGCGGCAGGCACCTCGTGGTGCCTGCCGCTTTGTGCAGGCAAATGCAGGGGGGTACCATAGGTACCCCCCATGTTCACCCCCCACCCCCCTTCACCCCTGGGGGCCCGCAACGGGCCCCCAAACACAAATCTGTATGCCTTTACACGGCAGAAATGCTGCCGTGTAAAGGCATCTTTCTGCAGACATCCTAATATGGCTGGCGGTGTCTGATAGACACCGCCAGCCATGTTAAAGCTTTTCCGCCGCGGTCAGAAGGCGACCGCGGCGGAAAAGCTGCAGACTGAAAAACGATCTCCCAGCCATCCTAATCTGGCGGGGTCTTTTTCAGTCCGCAGCGGTTTTCCCGCATCCTCCGGGCCGGCTGTGGCTTCCGCCGGCCCGGAGGATGCGGGAAAATCGTAATCAGGCCCTTAGTGTGCAGACTAGAGTAACGATGTAAGTGTAGGGATACTGAAAACAAGCCATTCTCATGTGAAGCCTTTCATGCAGCCAACAGTTATATGCAGTGTTGTGTGCAAAAGCAGCAAAAAGGAAAAATTGCGTTTAAACTTCTAATAAGCTTATGCTAACATAGCAATGTGAGTAACAAGGCCCAGCCCTCACTACACCCTCCCTTGATCGGAGAACGCACAATAGCGGGGGCAATTTTTACAACGCAGAGTTCAAGTTCGAATGAGACAGAACCAAGTTCAAAATTTCGCCAAAGTGGATATTTGGGAGTAAAATCCGAATTAGTAACTAAAAATGTGAAAACCCAACAGGGATGTATTGTGTCAAAACACCTGTAACTCATAGAGTGAGTAAAAATCGAAGGGGAAAAAAAATCCTCAGTCCATTACGTGTCTATGAAGCATAAAAATGTGTAACTTCAATCAAACAGCGTATAGGCACAGTACGTTGCAACCGCCTCCAACAGGAAGTCGTTGTTTTCGTCAGTGAACATTTCAGCCATCCAATTTAACAATGGAAAAGAGCACACATGTTCCTTAATAGCCGGAGCCTCTAGCACCATCAGAGGACAACTTGGGTGTTCTTCGAGATAACTGCGTGCCAGAAAGTCATGGACTGCAGTCCATATGTCCCAATTGCCCATGACCCCATGAGCCGCTGCGCAGGCCATAATCCCGACTCCAGAACAATCTAGTTCATGAGCAACTAAGGGACTCAGTAGATCATAATCCGGGTTAGGAGACACAGTGTTGCAGAGACACAAATCCAGAGCCAATTCAAATCTGCAATCCAGGCAGTGGAAAACTGGCTGCACGCATGTAAGATACGAAAACTGGAAAGATAAACCATACACCACACTCAGAGTCGCCAGAGGTAGCGTTCCATTGTATTCAAGAATCCGGTTACGAAGCAGGAGCAGCTGGGGCAGACCGTCGTGGGGCACAGAATGTGCTACCATTTTGCAGTAAGCAAATTAACAGCAGTACACCGGCAGCTAAGGCGAGAATTAGCGGTAAACCACCAAGGACGCTGGAAAAAATGGAATGAAGAAATGCTGGTATCACACTAAATATAGTCTGGAATGAAGTCACAAGGCCAGAACTTACTACTTTAAAAAAGTGTGCCAAGCCTGTGGTCGAAGAGGCATTAAAGATGGTGTGAATCAACGTCCCAAAATGCAGGGGGGGATCTGTGTTTAGTAAGGCATGTACCTTAGTACGAGTATTAGCCACGTGAAGAACGAATGTTTCACGCGCAGATGTAAGGGCGACTTCTTTTTGAGACAAAAGAGCCCTTATTCGACTCATCTTGTTGAACTCTGCTTTCAAGGTCGGAATGGAAGATGGATACAACGAGCTTCCCATGTGGAGGAGGAAACAAGACATTCTTACAGCAGACAACACGTTGGGAAACAGTCACGATGTACGGAATCCCTGCCAGCATACCACAGCAATCATCATTACTTAAAATTAAATAACTACCGTTTGCTAATAACGCAAATTTAGGTGTAATAGCCGGGGTGGGTGTACCTTTTGAAATACAGGCCAAATTTGGGGCGTCTGTATTACAGGAACCGTGCAATTGTAAATTCCTACAGACCAATGAGTGATCGTGGGTGGAAGTGCAATCTTCTCCTTTTAAATAAACTTATTTTCCCTCCCTCAGGCACCTATAGGTAAAGGGCAGAGACCAAACTTCATGAAGTTATGCGCTACCTAATGGTTCATATCTGCCTATGGCATAGTGCTTTATACATGATTCAAATTTAAACAGTGGAAACAGGAGTGTGATTAACCCATGTATAAGCCAAACGGCTGAATTGGTCTCAGCCACAGACAACGGTAAAGGTTCTAATTTTTCAATATGCAGTAAAGAAAATGTAGCATCTTTCATTGACATGAATTGTTGTTTAACAGTCAAATTAAATGGTAAAAACAAGGAAGAAGTGTTTATGTAATCCCATGGCACTTTCCCAGCCTTTAATGTTTGTAAAGTCCATGCAAACTGCATAATAGAACGCAATTGATTTTGACCATGGTACAAAACTGAGACTTCATCTTGCACAATATCAACGACAGAAGAAACTATGTTGTCTAAAGTGTAAATTTGGGAAGAAAGTGTGTTAATGCTATTATCTACAACGGCAAGCACTCTTTCTAAATTAGCTGTAACCAACAGCCCTTAACCTAGAAGCAGCTTCAATTTGGGACAGTTTCCAAACCTCGTTATAAACAGCATAAACCCACCTCTTGCATCTGCCTGTGGCAGGACCTTTCACAAAGTCATTCAAATCAACATCGTCAGTCAATTTAGACAAATGAAGCTTAACTGACGCTAAAGTGGAGTGTTTTAGCCAATTCTGACACAATTTGCCTACAGAATAGGTAGTGACAGAATGGTCACTCTCAAAACGGGGATCCACCCTAACCTGTGTATAGCCAGGGGCCAAACCCAGAAAACGATGCTGGCATGAGTCTGCACTTTTTTGCCATACTAACCAGCCTTGGGGATCCAAACTGGAAATGTTAAAGGACGAATTTTGTAACAGAGTCTGTATCACTAAGGGACATACTGGTGTAATTAACCCAATTGGAGTATTCTCCTAAATCAGGAACATTTAATTTTTTAGAAGTTGCCAATCCAAAGCAGGTGGTTTGTGGAATAGTTGAATTCAGAAACAACATATGGTTCAGGATGAGACATGCACGATGCAAAGCCTCAGTGCCTTGCACTTGCCAAGTTTTAGAACCCCAAACAGATTTAAGATCGATGGTATCTTTCCACAGCTCATAGCCCCCTACTGCCAGTTAAACGATGAAGGACTTCGAATACAATAGATTTGTGTGGGTGAGTCTAACTTTGGAAGAGGACTTTTCAGTCATCTTAAAATAAAATGCATCAGGATTGGACTGAATAAAATCAGTAAAGTAAGAGAACTTTCTCAAAAGAGTTTTGGAGCTGCCTTCAACAGGAGCGGGACAATGTTCCCATTGTGTGTAATGAACCACATTTCTAAATGTGTTTGCTTCGCGCAGAAAATTATTGCCATAGTGTTGGTAACAGAATAAATTAGCAGAATTAGCAGAATCTAAGTACAAATCTTCAGCATCAAAGGCAGCATAATATTTCAAATCAGAAAATAGAGCCTCTACGGCTTGGGCGTCCCAATCATCAGAGCAAATTTTTTGTTTAACCATATGCCCCATTGAAACACAAAGTACATTAGGGACGTTAATAACTTCTGTGGGTCCGTGGATTTGAAATTTAACAGCATCCCATAAAATCCCATCTAAGACAGGCCAAGCAGTGATATTCACAAAAGTTTGGTCCCTCTTCATTCTGTGAGATGAGGAGTGGGGTGCTAAAGTTCCATCAATTAGTCTAATTGTAGTTCTTTCTTTAACAAAGTGTCCATTCACAAGACGAAAAAAATACACCACAAATCCAATGGACATGAATACAAAAATTGGAAAAAGCACTAGCCAAATGTAAGTCCATGGAGGAATTAAAAAATGTTTTTTAAACCATACAGCAAAATCGAAACTTTTGAAGGAGACTTTAATGTGGTGGAGTTAGTGTCAATTGAAAAACGTGTTAGATTAGCCACACAGGTCTCTAAATCAGGTATGGATAAATCCGTGGGATATGTGTACTCAGTATCACCAAGAGGATCAGCAGCAGGAGGATTCAATAAAGGATTTGTAACTGTAGTCATCTCGATGGTCCAGCAACAGGTGTCAGAGCCAAAACAGAGTTTCGCAGCATTTCTGGACAAGAGACAGCAGGTGTCATACTAAGAAGAATCTGTGTAGTTTGACATTGTCAATAGAGATGTACCTGTTTTCCTTTCGACCAGGAAGTGGAGGTAAAAGGACTGTTCTTGTAACCTGCATGCCAAGCACAGGAACTGGAGCACGATATGAGGGGCCAAATTCCTTCTTGTTCTCAATCTTCTCTCGGACCAGTTCACCAACTCGGGGTAGCCAGCCAACAACCGGAATCTGCAACGCAGCATCAGATGTGGAGGGCAAATGTTCCTTTGCAAGACTGTCTCTGGTCTTTTGTAGATTCTGTAAAACAGTAGAATGTTCATCTACATCAAAGTATGCGGCAGCCGCCGCCATATCTAGACCCTCAAGGTCCGGAACAAACATTTTGATGCCAAAGAGCATTTCGTATGGGGTCCGCCCACCCAGAGACCTTCTAGGGAGATTATTAAGTGCACGCTGAACACTATT
Source organism: Lissotriton helveticus (assembly GCF_964261635.1). Lineage (NCBI taxonomy): Eukaryota > Metazoa > Chordata > Amphibia > Caudata > Salamandridae > Lissotriton > Lissotriton helveticus. The sequence continues at coordinate 69,038,022 of NC_136063.1, forward strand.
TAGGTGGACTAGCCAGTTCCGGCCTGTACCTAAAACGCTAGCTGTCAAGGATTGCTTAAAGTTACGCTTCATCCGCTCCACAACACTATTGCCCTCAGGCCGATATGGAGACGAATAATTGACTTGGACTCCCAATGAACGCATGGCATCCTTGTATGCCTTAGAGGCAAACGCTGGACCCTGGTCTGAATGAAAGGTACCACATGCAAAAATTCCCACAAAGACACGCAGAACCCTTACGACAGTTCGAGAATCAGCACTCCTTTGCGGCCACAACCACACAAAGCACGTGCACGAATCAACTGCAACTAAGATGTACTTATACGCAGTATCAGAGGAGAAAGGACCGCAGTGATCTAAATAAACACACGCAAGTGGTTTATTAGATATGTACAACTGTGTCTGGGGCGGGCGTGCAGCAGAAGAAGGTTTAATCTGCTGGCAAATGTCACAATGAAGGACATAATCACACATTTGTTTGTACAATCCGTGCCACCAGTAATGCTGTTGTAGGAGAGATACAGTAGCTGACACGCCGGCATGCGCTGAGGCCATGCCCTCGTGAGCCGCTGTAATCAAAGATTGCCTGCGGTCCGCGTTGGGAATCAACCTGTCACCAACGTCGTTAATTCTCACATAAGGAACTTTACCAGGACTTAAATTATAAGAGTATTTAGAAGGGAAACCTTTCGGGTAATTACCTCCCTTTTCAGTTGCAGCAATAGCTGCCAAGATATCATCATCAATCTCACTTTTGAAACGTATAACTGCTGCTACAGTGAATGTTGCAACTGCTGTCTTGGCCGCTTCATCTGCAAGACTGTTGCCAAAAGCACGAATGTCCGAAACGCTGGTGAACAAGAGTATGAATTATAAAGACGAGTGGGAGCCGTTCAGCCACTCGAACCCCGATCATTTAATGTTTTATAGTGCGGCCTTTGGAGTCACGATAGTCATTTTGAGTCCAAAAGGATAAATTGTCATTGTATGATTGAACACAGTAGTATGGGTCACTTCCGATAAGAGTAGTCACACTGGGATCTGTGTACTCCAATGCAAGCATCAGAGCACAAAGCTCTGCCAATTGGGCGGTACAGTCCCCTAATGTCTGTGTATGCACGACATCGGACTTGAATTCACCATCCACCATAGTACCAACCACTATTGCGCAGGCCGAAGAATATGCGTGCTTTAAATCCATAGCCGCTTGTGCAGAACCTTCAGTGTAAATGATACAGTGGAAATCCTCTAATGGCCGCATGGTCAGAGGAGCAGGATGAACAAATTCATACTGCAAAAACTCCTGATTCTGCAGAGAGGAATCAAAAATGAACGTGACATCCGGAGATGTCAAGGACGTGGCCCACTGTATCCACCTCGGGTGTAAAGCTTTCGTATTTGGTACACTGGCTTTTGCCACTGCCTCCAAGGCAGGATACAGAGTAACAACCAAAATGTGTTTTCCCTGCGACAGTGCACATTCTTTGAGAATCGCCATTTGCACTGCTGTCAAAACTTTTTCCACAGTGGAAAACCGCAACTCAGCCGAAGTGTACAAGTGTGACTTGTAAGTGATAAGGACTGTGTCACCCTCATTAAAAGTGAGGTACGTGAAACCCACCGCCCCTGGTATGATTCTTATCACCAGGTTGGTGTGGTTATCACGAGTCAACAAGAATTTAGATTCTAGAAGATCAGCCTGTAATGAATGCAAGATGGCTGAATGTGCAGGCAGCCAGCACGATTTGGCGAAAGTAGGTTGTATCAAAGCATAAAGAGACTTGATAGGCTGGGCATAATCAGGAATATAAGTACGCCCAAAATTCAAAAAGCCAAGTAAAGATTCTAGTTTTTTCAGTGTTGTGGGAGCGCGAAGCTGTGCGCATTTCTCCAAGAAGTGAGGTACTAAACCTCGATCTTCATTGTTGAGCTCGTAGCCCAGGAACAATACTGTGTACTCTGCAATGTGAGATTTAGCAAAGTTGGATTTATAGACAAAGTCCGCAAAACGGCAAATAATGCGGTCTACACGACACAGATGCGGCCATAATTCGTCGTCTGTTAGATAAATGTCATCCACATACGAACAGGCATCTGGGTCGAGTCCATCTAAAAGAGAGACTATGCGGGCGGCAAAGATGCCTGGACTGTTCTAATAGCCCATTGCCAAACGTCGGAATTGGTGTTGATTTCCACCACTGGTAAAAGCTGTCCATTGACTACTAATAGGGGACAGATTGTGGGCAAAGAATTCATTGGATATGTCAAGTGTGCTTTTAAAACTTTTGCGCACAAGACTATCCACAAGAGCAGAACTGTGAGTATTCTGTACCACACACGTAAGACAATGAGAGTTCAGGTGGCGGTAATCTAATATCAAACGGTACGAGCCATCAGGCTTAGTCACAGTAAAAAGAGGGTTATTCATCGGAGACACACACGTTTCAATCACACCTTGATATTCCAATTGTTCAAGGATTTCAGCCACGGGAGCTTTCGCTTCACGCCGCATGGGGTTTTGGGTTGAAGCTGTGGCAAAGACCGTAACGGAATCTCACGTCTGGGGAAAAATTTGTCCCAACCACAGTGAGTACGGTACAAAGCCGGCGCAAGCGCCTTAGCCCAATCTTCTGCAAAATGCATGGCCTACTCTTTCAGCAATGTGTGCACGAAACTAGGGAGGATTACCTCCTCCCCTTGCGGAGCTGCTAAAACAATGGTGGGGGCCAGTCGACCTCTGCCAACAAAATGTCATAGGTAGTGGTTAAAATACCCCTTTAATGGTACGTTGTATATCACCTTCAATTAGAAGGACAATTTCAAATAGTCTTTCAGGGGGAGCCACTCTAGTGTCAGCCGTCTCAACTACAACAAATTTGTCAGTCGCTGTCACCTTCAGTAGTGGACGCAGCGCTTCTCGCACTATGGTAATCTCCGCCGCTCTGTCTAGCAGCGTCAGCGCCCATGTCAGATTCCGAAGTTGCGTTCTCACTATCCGTGGCATATCTCGCTGTTACAGCAGCAACTTTCTTCTTTTGAAACTGGGGTCTCGGACTTGAAGAGTCGTCCTGCTTGCCTTTACCGTCACCCAGCGAAGTGGGTCTTGCTTCACACCCCTCCCCCTGCCGCCGTCTCCTCCACCGGTGGGGAGACCGATGAATCCTGCAAAGAGTGAGGAGAAAGTTGAACAGGAACCTGAAAACGATCAGGTGACCTAATCATAGCGCGGTCGCGCAATTCATAAGTGCGCTCTGTAGACACAGGTATTGGCAAGGCGGGACAGGACCCCTGTTTCTAGTGCTTTTTCCCCTGTTTTTTATTTTTAGTCCAAGTATGTATTGGACCTGAGGGGCGATCATCTTTGTCAGACTTTGCCGCCTGAGTTTGCTTTTGCGCTGCATTTGCAAAACGCTTAACACCTAAACTATTACGGCCAATGGTCTTATAAGCCGCCGCGATAATTTTCGGTAACTGACTGGGTTTCTCTGGATCGGGGACATCGGGCAAAGTATACGACACCTGGAAGCTTACCACATCTCCCTTAACATTAGCAAGGACAAGATCGGAAACTATGTCAAACACTCCAACGAATCTCATTCCCAATTCAACAGCCGCCTCCGGCCCATGCTCATCCTGAACACGCTTAATGACAGAGGGTAGGACAGACATTGATGGTGTGCCGAAGCATCTTGTATAGACTGCCGCAAAAATCATTCCCCATGTGGTACAGTCAGTCACTTCAGGTACTAAGTCTGTCTGTAAACTAATTGTAAGAATCCTGTGCTTCTCCACAGGAGTTGTATTAGGAAAAACTGCCTCCAGTTGGTCAAATTTCTAGGCAAGCCAAAAAGGCATTTCATATTTATCCTGTGGACGCTTGCCCATAACCGCATTAACCATAATGAGACTAATCTTCAACCCGTTCGGCCCAACTGGATGCGCTGCAACACCTGGGCCCCCACCTGGCATGTTGCGGGAAATGTAATGAACCAAAGCCCTAACAACCGCTACAACAGAGGTATAAAGCGGCCTCAATTCAAGCAAGGGACATTCCCCTGCACGCAGATGTGGGGTAAATCCAGCCAAAACAGGCCAAGAAGCGCCTGGAATGGACAAAGGACCTAATCTTACCGCCGTTACAGGGTGGGAAAGGGCGCCATCAAACCAAACGCGGTGCTGCCAAGCAGAAATCGGAATCTCCTGTGTCCTATAAGGAGTGTACTCCGCAGGCACTGCAGTGTGAGTGTAAGTATGAAACAAATTGGTATCTGCATTGACCGCAGGAAATGTAACCCATGAATAGAAAAGCTCAAACGGGTAAGCCGCGACAGCACTCTCACGACAAAAACGACTGCCATGCCTTCCAAGGTGACGTTATAACCCTGCAAATGATTGCAGACCGCCATCCTACTATGCTGCGGGATGTCAACGGCCGCCATTATGACACAGAAAGAAAAAAGTACAATGCAAAGAAATATAGCACAACTGGGTAGTAATCCAATAGAAACCATTTTAAAATTATCAAGCTTGAAAAGACCTATTTAACTATAGGTAGGTTTATCCGTCACCACTGTCAACCGGAAACAATAGTGAGGGGGTCGTGGACTGATATAAGCACTACTGGAGAGTCTCACACTAAGACCACAACGTTAGGTGCGCTATGTCACAGGGATTCTGCTCCTACACAGAACTGTGCACAGAGACCCAGGACCTCAGTGAATTGTGGTATACCAAAAAACTCACCTTAGTGCCTAGAAACCCTAACCAGCTAGCATCAGTGTCACATTGGCTCTTCGTCCTATAGCAAAGGAACCAATGATTAGATAACCCAGAATATGCGACTTAGGTTATACTCAGGAATGGTGGGAAGCAAGAACACTCTTTCTTTATACTCTCCTACCATTCCACAACAGGAGTAAAAAAGAGACACGGAAGGGTTAAAATATTTATTTTAACGACGTGCTCTAAGATGCAGTATTTTTGCTAACATAAGCAGACACATGATTAGAAATAAGATGATCAGCATTGTTACAATTCCATAAAACACAAAAGGAGAAATCATATTATAATGATGGTAAAAATAGGTACTATAGCGCCTAGAAAATCACCCTCCCTAGCTTGGAACTATGTTTTATAAAATATAGAAAGTCTCTTAGGCTTGTGTGGGGGACCCCATACCTCCAAGATCACCAGGTGTGAATCACATCAGGATCTGCAAAAGCTCTCTGTCTCTCTGGAAACACGGGCTTCTTCCAGGTGCCCAAAATCATGCTTACAGTGCATTATTAAAGGCGCCAGAATCACGTTGGCTTGCAGCTGCATATATGTTATGGCTAGAACCTGAGCCTATCAGCCCGAACAACAGCTACCTTGTTATGGTAACCTTGGAGGCTTTAGCACTCAGTGTGCAGACTAGAGTCACCATGTAAGTGTAGGGATGCTGAAAACAAGCCATTCTCATGTGAATCATTTCACGCAGCCTAACTTACAATAACCGTTATATGCAGTGTCGTGTGCAAAAGCATATATAACTACCTGCGACTCACAATAGGAACTGCATTGCACCTTGTTGTATACATTATGTTTATTGAAGCACCACTGGCAATGATAAAAGGAATCGAACATCCATTTATTTTCAATGTAATCTTTGGTCAATGCTTATATGACTTTGGTACTTTATGATGTTGATTTGTCTGAGGATGACATCTCTTTTCACATGCGGTCAGTCCAACATGCGCACGTTTCTCTGAGGTAAACATCGACATGGCACAACCATCTGCACTTCTACTCAATATTAAGGCAGATGAACAGTTTGACAATGATTTAGATGACGATTAACTTCATTCAGTGTTGATTTGCCTCAACTGATGCCGCCGCTTGGCCTTGTGGATGTGCTTCGAAAATTGCATTTGGCACCCATTTTGTCTTTGCGCCGAGACGCACTTACTGTTTCCTTTGCTTTGCAAACTGTCAGAAAATTGTTCTCCTTCCCCAAGCCTTCACATAACTGTCTGATGATGGGACATTTACCTTTGTGAGAACATGAAAACCCACTTCTAAAACATAACTTCATTTTACCTATAGAAATCACTTTGAGTCCTTCTGTCTTTTGCTTTGGCTTACTTTTTACGCTCATGACTGACACCTTCGGGGCACCTCCAGTCTCCATGTCAGCTGCCTATCTTTCAGCACGCTCCTCAGCTCTGGCAGCAATTAACACTCACTCCAGACTAAGATTTTCCCCAAGCATTCACTGTAGGAAGGTAGATCCCTGACTATGGTTGCCCCCAACTTTTTTGCCTGGTGTTTTGCTGGTTTTCTGACTTAGTTGACCTGGGGCCCTGCTATTCAGGACCCCAGGCCCACTGCCCTCTCTGTTAAAATGGATTCCATGTACCCTAGATACATATCTGATTGGATACTGAGTCACCTTATCAGTCCCTGTACAGTATACCTTAGGTATCCAGGGCATAGGTGTACCCAGGGCCTACCAGGGGCTGAAGCATGTCTTATGCCACCCCTGGCTGGCCATCCAAAACTGACACAACTGACTGCTTGACAGCTGGGGCAAGGTGGTGTAATCACCCTTTGCTTTAGATATAGTATACCTATATCTAAACCTAAAATGGGCACACAGATCTCCTATCAGTCACTCCTATGGCAGGCCTTAACAATCCTGGAGGCAGAGTGCTTGGAATCGTGTGAGATAGTGCTCTGGCATGAGCTGAGCCAGTCTGCGGCGTTCGGGATCTATCCCTTAGCCGTTTCCATGATAGCATCAGACCATATACTCTTAAGTGCCTTATAATCCTCGCGGTTATGGTAACTTTGGTCTGACATTATCTAAACATGTCGTGTAAGGTGTCATACGCTTTGGAATACTACCCCCTCGCCAGTTCTGGCGACGGGGGTAGCATTCCACCCCTCTAGAGGGAGAAGACATGTTGGTAGCTGTAACCCCGGTTAAAGTTGAACACAGCCTCAGCTCCACAAAATGGATGCTGCCACCGAGACACAAGTCTGCCCTCCTGCTGCTGGGAGTCCTTCCAGCGAGGGAGGCCTGGACAAAGGGTTTCCTGTCAGGGGCGGTGCCAGCACCATCCCAGACAGGATTTTGTGTATCCCAGGTAGACAGGGCTGAAAGGAAGGTGACTGCAAGTGGCACCCCGGTGCTCACTGTGCATATGCCGGCTCAAACCAGTTCCAGGGGCACACCAGCCCCTGAGCTGGGGAGAGACCGGACAAAGGAGAGGGGTGTAACCACCCCCCTCCTGGTCCCACCCATGGGCAGGACCTAGTCGCGTGCCAGCCCCTTTTCTTAGGATAAAGGTAGGAGCAGGCCCCCTTCCCAAATTAGATCATTTTAAATCTTGAACTACTTTCCACGAAAGGAACTCTTGACTTTTCTGAAGACTCTCCCTTGTGGCTAAGGAGTAGCCACCCTGCACCAGCAAGCACCACCTAAGCGCTTGCGGTTTGCTGCACGTCTATCCTCCTGATCAAGACTGCCCAGCTCGACGAGACCCGGATTCCCCGCCATCTCTGACCTCTACCTGCCTCTACAGCTCAGCTGAGATTCGTGGGTGTGACGAGACCTGAGGGACCGGCTATCATCAAGACCTGCACGACGCTTATCCAGCACGACCGCCGAGGGATCCTCGAGTGAGTGCCCTGGGGTTTGAGAAGCCCCAACCCTGAGCAGCTCCAGCACCGAAGTCCAGCCCCCCAGCATCCACGAGATCTGCGTGGGGCCCTTCTGCTCTACGCTGCTAACCGCGTTGTCCGGTCACTTGCCCGTTGGCTAGTGGCCCTCCTAACGACGCACCCCGACGTTCTACACTGCTGGTCTGGTTGCTCCAGACTGGCCCTTGCTCCCTTCCAGAAGAGGAGCACCCCGGACCCTCCTGGTCCACTCCAGACGCCATCTTGACTCCACCGCGTGGGCTTGCCTTTGCCATGGCTTGTTGCTCCAATCTTGGATCCAGCATCGCCGACAACCGACACCTTCGTGGGACAGCTCGCACCTCCAGCCTGGTCGCCGACAACGCCTCCTGGCCCGTGTGGCTACCAAGTCCAGCGTCGCCTACTCACCTGACTGCGGTGACTCCGTCCGGTGCCATCCTGGTGCCCACATAATCACTGGCTAGTGATTAAGAACTAAGTCCCCTCTGCTTTCAGGTCGTCTTCACCTCCGATCCAGGCTTGGATCACCTCGAACTTCTTCACTGGTCGCCTGCCAGCAACTTCTTCTTTCAGGCTCCATAGACTTCAACGAGGAATCCCGACGTCTTTTGAACCCTATGCAGCCGCAGCCCCTGGGCTAGGTAACTTAAGTATTTCGGTGCTCCAGCACAGGTTCACTATCCAAGTGTCCAGATCCTTTTTCGTTTTCAGTCTATCTAGCCGGATTCGTCCGGAAACAGTAACTTTAGAAACTCTAGCATCCATAGACTTCTTCCCGCATCCCGCGTGAGAGTGCACACTCTGCACCCGATCTCCCTAGGCCTCCTGCTCCTAACCTTAGGGTTCAGTAGTGTAGCCCTAGCGATCTTGAAGCCTCTGGATCTTGTTACTTACCTGCTAGTATTTCGCATTCCACTTTTGTAGTATATGGTTTTTCGTGCCCCTCGGGCATTTGTGTAAATTGTGCAACTTAAAGTGTTTTCTTAAGAGTTTTGTATTGTGCTTAGCTCCCTGACTCATAAAGAGTTCAGGGTAGTCTTGTTATAAATAAATATACTTTATTTTCATAACAACTTGTGTGGTGTCCTTTCACTTGGTGTTCAAGGGGTAAATGTGATGGTAAAACAGCTGGCTTAACACGCCCTCTAGAGTTTAGCCTAAAGACTGCTCTTGTCCATGCTACTAGGATAGCTGGTCTAGCAGGTTGACTTACAACCAATCATCAATAAGGGTTGTTTGGTATGATACAAAGTGATCACTAGAATAGTGAGCACTATATATCAGGCCAACTTCTCACATTCACCATCTGAATTAATCTGGCAAGCATTCATCTATAACTCTCAGACGCATAGCTTGTTCAACAATGAATTAATTAAACGTCTAGTGTTTGAAGAGGGTATCAAGACTCTCCACAAAGTCATCAATGGTTCCACTAAATCTTTGAGTTCTTGAGTGAAAATATATCTTTTGTAATCAACATTTGATACTGGAATAAACTTGTGATTCAGTGTTTCTTTAATCTGGCGGTCTGTGATTTCTTCATGAGTTCGCAGCATTTTCTTTATGGCTACTTTAACACCATCACCAGCAAGATTTTTGAGATACTTGATAATCTTTTTATCAGCTTCTTCAAGTGTATCAATGAAATCATCAAACTTTTTTGACCAAGCAGTCTATCTATCGCCAACGTTTTGTGGGGAACTTGAGAGTGGTGTTTTCCTGGATGCTGTTTCTGGCTCAGAATCTCTGAGATCTTGCGACGTACTGGTTTCAGAATCATCCTTGACAATGTCTGGAAACATGACTTTCTTCTAGGTCTCCATTCGCGAAACAAACTTTCACTATTTCGGCAATATCAGAAGCTATGATGGTAGTCGTGCAGCTGTTAAACACAACTCATGCTATCTCTGGGTTACAACACGTGTCAATAAGGTTGTATCAACTTTTGATTCCTTTCAGACCTATGAAGTTGTTCTGAGCCTTTGTGGGCACCCACTTTGGGTATGGACAGCTCTGTAAGCATAATCCCAGGCACTTCTCTGCTTGCTGTAGTAAGATGACTCTCTTTAAAGAATTCAGTTCAGTTCAAAGACTTTATTCGGTTATAAATCATGAATAACCATAAAAGTACATCAGTATACAATACATCAACTTGGCTAAAAATATTAAAAAAGAATCAATTTACACGATAACAAGATATGCCAGAAATTTCATATAATCATTTTCTTACGTAAATGGAAGATACTTTTTAAAAAAGCCACAACAGAAGCCACTGAGAAGATGTCCTCCAAAAGTTGTATGGCAAGAAAAGCAGGGCGACACTGTCTCAGGTTCATATATTTTAGGATGGGCATGATCCATCTTTTCCTAGATATAACATAGAATTTGCAGAAGAAGAGAATAAGTATATCCGATTGTACAGAAATTTTATCACATGGACATTTACACATTTACCTGGACCAGTCATGCACAGCAGGGAAGCTCAGCAGTCTGAACAAAATACCAAATCTGAACCTGATTAACAAAAACTTTTCTTGTTCTTTCATTTGTAGATTTAGGTAAGGCTGGATTAACCTTGATTTAACTATCATTAGGTGGGCCATTACAGACTTTTTGGATGATTCGGTTTTATCTCTTTGATTCTCTAAAAAGTTTAAGCTTAGGTGTTTCAATACTTTCCTGGAGATATCTAACATTGAAAGCGGATCACTGAAAAATTCCGGGTGCTTAATATTATCACAAAACATCTTAATGTAGCACAACCATTTTATCTTTTTCCACCCATCTAATTTCAGTGCATCCCCCAAAATGGCGCGGTTTAGGTGACACTTCTCATTTGTCCAAACACGATGCCATAGGAGAATCGGTTGTAGTTTAAGTAGATCCTCCAAATGAGGGATACCCAATTCTAGGTGGCGGGTGTAACTAGAAATGCTCTTAGGGAGAGCTAAAAGATATCGTAAGAAAACATTTTCAGTGATTTGTAAGCTGCTAACATTTGAATCGGCCCATATTCCTGCCCCATATAAAGCTACAGAGACACAGCTTGCTCTATATATGTATAAGAGCTCTTTGACTGGCTTTTTGCCCATCTTCTTGCTGAAAGACCTCAGGGCCATTATAGAGTTTGAAAATAATAAATTTCTGGCTTGGATCGCTGTACTCCATTTACCCGTTTGATCAAACATAACTCCAAGATAAACAAAGGTTGGGGTATGTTGTAAGGGGGTTGACTCGATGAACATAGTTTTTTTTCTTGTAAATTGTGTGGGCACCACAGTTCATAGCAAAAGTTTTGGTACAGTTTATTTGAAGATCAAGTTTAGCCATAAATGAACTAAAAGAAGAAATCATAGTCTGCATGGCTATGGGAGTTCGAGCCATAAGAACGGCATCATCTGCATAGATGAGAGCAGGTATGCGACGGCCTGTGGCAATTGGCATATCATTAAAGTCCTGCAGTAATGTAGCCTCCAAGTTATTTATGTAAATGGAGAATAAAAATGGGGCAAGGACGCACCCTTGCCTCACACCCCTCGCAACACTAAACTTTCTTGTACACTCCCCATTTTTTCCATATCTAACCATTGCACTGGCTCCATTATACAGCTCTCTCAAAAAGTTTATAATGTTTACATCCACTCTTAATTTGATTAAAATATCCCATAGTTTCTCATGATTTACGAAATCAAAAGCAGATGTCAAATCTAAAAAAGTTAGAAAAAGTCTACCGCCCTTTGCCCTAGTATATTTCTCAATCAAGATTGATAAGTTTAGAGCTTGCTCGGTGGTACCGACCCCTTCACGGAAACCATATTGAAGATCACTAATAATATGGTGTTCCTCTGCCCAAAGATGTAATCTATCAAGTAGGACTCTACCAATTATTTTAATTGTAGAGTCGAGCAGAGATATGGGCCGATAGCAAGCACAGTTCGCTCTGTCTCCCTTTTTAAAAATCGGGACAATAATTGACGTGTACCAAGTTCCCAACAAACCTGTGGAACATGCGGCGTTAAAAATTCTGGTGAGCAGAGGTGCCCAAAGCATGGTATTCCTCTTAAAAATATCCACAGGAACACCGTCGGGGCCTGGTGCCTTGCCACCTAGACTTGAGTTAATACCCTTGGTTACTTCCTCCAAGGAGAAGTTAAGGTCCACACCATTTGTCCTCTTCCCCTTACACATCGACTCGCGTACTGTGTCATTTACAGTTACAACTGGGGAATAAAGTGCTACAAAGTGCTTGACCCATTCGTCCTCAGTAACAGCTATTTCCAATCGAGCCTTTGTGTTATCCTTAAAAAAGGGAGCATTCACTGCCCTCCAAAAGGCCGTCATATCCTTGGTTTCTAAGGCGTCCATAATGGTTGTCCAGGCTTCCTTTCTCAACAGCCATTTCTGATCTTTCTGTGCCTTTTTGTATTCCCTACGTAAAAACCTTATCAAGGACGGATTTCTGTTATGCATATTTAGAGCCAGTTTTAATTGTTTATGTATTTTAGTACATGTTGAGGAGAACCAACCTCTAGTTTTCTTTTGGGTGTTCTTATCCTTGGCGTTTACCCAGAGACCTTGTTTAATACTGGAAATAATTTCGCTGTAGTTACTTATAATGTCAGCGTCAGCAGAATCCTCATGCAGGCAAACAGAAAAATTGGCACTACAAGAGTTAATTAAATTTCCCAGAAACTCTTCGGGAACCACCCTAGTCCATTTCAAGGCATATCCATTTTGCCTAGAAATATTTAGGTTTTTAGAGAAAGCCTTAGCTCTATTGTGCACTATTAAATGTGGGTCCATTATCTCCATCCTTATAGGGAAATGGTCACTTAAAGCAGATTTTGAAACATTGTAACTTAAAATGCTCTGACCATAACTTGAGGAAGTAAGAATGAAATCAATTATGGACAGTGAATCTCTCCCATTAAAAGTTGGGGTAAAAGGGGTCGCAATGTGACATAGTTCATTAGAAAACCCTAGATCGTGATTAAACATGATCTCGTTTAGAGCGTTCCCTATTGTAGAATGTTCAAAATGGGTAGGGGTGGTGTCCCTATCAGTTGTTAGCCCGCAATTTCCGGATCCTGATCTTTTACACACGGAGCAATTAAAGTCACCACCCCATATAACATTGAACTGCTTGTGGGAACTGTTGTTAATGCTGTAAAGTGTCTTATTAAGGGTTTTTATTTTTTTGAAAACTTTTTATTGACGTAAAGGCATATTTAACAGACATCATGATATCGTCAAGCTGATATACACATATACATACAGTACATTCCTGGACTCGCAATCGGTAGCATATATGTTGTATTTCAATCTCGTTCCCCCTCTCTAAGTTTAGTGTATGCTTTTCTGTAGATCATATATATGCATCTATAATCGAACAATTTCTTCCTGTTCTAAAGTACCCAACCTGGGAGACTCTCATATAACTTGAAAAGAAAGTCCCCCCCCTCCCACCCACCCAAACATTGGTCATCACTTGACATCTACTGCACAGTTCTCCACCCCTCGGCAGACTTCTTTGTTTCAGTATCTTTACCCAGGTAGGTCATTCCAACACGTTGCTACTGATAGTATCAGGAAACACAAACCCCCCCCAGTCCCGGCCATTACTCCTCTTCCTCTTCGGAGTCTATATCGTCTTCCTCTGGTAAGGGTTCACATATCTCACCCCTATAAACATTCCATGCCGACCACACCTTGTTCCATTTGCGGGGGGCCGCCCGAAGGGCATACACAGTTCTTTCCGTGACCATCAGTACATCCATGTTTTTGGCCCACCTGTTTGCCGTGGGTAAGTCCGGAGCTCCCCAGTTTTGTGCAATATCACGTTTAGCCACTGTCATGGCTAGTGTGGCCCTGATTATTCCATATCTATCTAGGTCATTGGGGTCCCAGACGTTCAAAAGGCATTTACGTGGTTCTGGTGTAGTGGACACCTTAAGTGTTTGGGAGACGGTGCGCATTATCTGTCTCCAGAATTCCTGTATTTGTGGGCATTCCCATAGTGTGTGGAACAGGGTTCCCTCCTCCCCGCAACCTCTCAAGCAGAAGGGATTGGGCGCTCTATGTATTTTGTGTAGTAGTGTCCTGGTGTAGTAGATGCGGTGCAGTATTTTAAGTTGTACCAGTCTAAATTTCGCCGAGATGCCCACCTCCCTCGGGGAGGCCAAGGCTTCATTCCACTCTGATTCATCCAGCATACCTATGTCTTCCTCCCACCGTTCCTTAAGTTTCAGTGTGGGGTCGTTCAGGTTGTTGACCAGTTTTTTGTAAGTGAGGGAAGTGGCGCTCGAAATGTTTCAGTAGGTCTGAGGCCATAGTGCTGCTGGAGTTGTGGGAAAGGTATTACCGTGTCTCCGCCCCAGAGGTCCCCCACCGTAGAAATGCCTATCAGGTCCCACTGCGCAAACCCTTTGTATGTCCTAAGATTGCCCAGTGACTTCGTGTCCCATAATGGTGTCAGTTTGGTGATTTTACCTTTCCAGCCCATTCGTGCCTGCGCCAAATGCCAGAGGGTTGCTGTGTGTCGTGTCGGGCCGTATAGAGTTTTGAGTTGTGATTTATTATATAGTACCGAGAGCATGCCTTCTGTCCCTAATTGTGGCCAGTCCGCCCTGTATGCTGGGTCAGTTCTCGGGGTGTGGATCCAGTGGTTAATTACTTTGAGTTGAGCCGCCCAGTAATATAACTGAATATTGGGAAGTGCAATCCCCCCCTCATACCAACTTTTCACCAATTTGTCATACGCTATTCGTGCTGGACCATTGCTCCAGAGCAGGTTGGAGACCAACGCCGCAATCTGTTTGAAGTATCGCGGAGGGACAGGATGTGGGGTGTTTTCCAATATGTACAGAAATCTGGGGAGGGACATCATTTTAAATAAGGCCGCCCTCCCCAGGAGGGTGAGGGGCAAGGTCGCCCAATGCTTAACGTCTGCGCGTAGGCGATCAATTGGAGGCTTGAGGTTGTTAGTGAAGAAATCTGCTTCAGAATCCGTAATGACAATGCCCAAATATTTGAAGGAGGTTGTCGGCGCCGCCAGTGGGCAGCTTTCCTGCAATCTCGGTGCCGGACCCTTTAATGTGTATATCACCGATTTTGACCAGTTCAGGGTATAGCCTGAGGAATTCCCATGGGTGTTACAAATTTCCAGTAGGGCTGGGATTCCGTTGTCGGGGTCAACCATGTAGATGAGCATGTCATCAGCATATAGGGAGATCTTGTCCTCCCATCCCCCCTCCCATCCAATGCCCTTAAATAGGGGCGTGCCTCTTATCAGGATTGCTAAAGGTTCGAGCACTAACGCGAAGAGCAAGGGAGACAAGGGGCACCCTTGTCTCGTCCCTCTGCCCAACGGGAACATCGGTGAGATGTGGCCATTAGTCACTACCTGGGCCACTGGTTTGGTGTAGAGTAGCCGTATCCATGCTATGTATTTCGATCCAAAGCCCATACGCGCAAGCACCTCAAAGAGGTACTCCCATTCCACGAGATCAAAAGCCATTTTGGCATCAAGGGAGAGGATCACCGCCTGTTCTGTGAGGAGGTGTGACCGAGCCAGTACCCCATGAACTCTCCGGAGGTTCAGTGCCGTACTTCTATGGGACATGAAGCCCGATTGGTCTGGGTGGATCAGGGTGTTCAGGTGTGGCATCAGACGAGTGGCCAGAAGTTTAGCCAGCACCTTGGCTTCTACATTTAACAATGATATCGGGCGATACGAGGTGCAATCGGCTGGGGGTTTACCCGGCTTAGGTATAGCCACTATCGTGGCCGTGCGTTGATCTAGTGGTAGTTCTGCCCGCTCCCTACTCTCCATATACATGTCCAGTAGTGGCTTACTGAGTTCCGAGGCCATTGATTTATACCACTCCACAGGCAGGCCATTAGGCCCTAGCGCTTTGCCTGACTGTAGTGATTGTATTGCCAGTTGGATTTCCTCTTCCGAAGGGTCCTCCTCTAAGTCCCGTGCAGTCTCTGGTGTTATGCTGGGGATGTCAATATCTGCTAGTGAGACTTCCGCCATGCGTGCTGTTACGATACGGTCCAGGGTGTATATGTTTCGAAAATGTTGTGCTAAGGCTTGTACAATGTCTTCTGGGTGTGTTAGTATTTGGCCGTCAGTGGTGCTCAGTCTCTGAATTCCCCTCGCACCTCCCTCTCTCCTATCCAACCATGCCAGCATTTTCCCTGCCTTGTCGCCCACATCATAAATTCTATGTTTAGTGTTCGTGATGTGTCCCTGCACTGTCTCTTTGAGGTGGGCCTGGTACTGATGTTGCCGCAGTTGCAGCGTGTGTGTCGTATTCGGGGAGGGGTCTGCCATATGTGCCGCGTTTGCGTCGTGGAGTGCCAGTTCTAGTTCTGTAAGTTCTTTCTGGGAATCCCGTTTGTGTCCTGTGATAGCTGTTATTGCAGTCCCTCGTAGGACGGTTTTATAGGCCTCCCACAGGATCGACGGTGAGGCCACCGTCCCCTCGTTTTCAGCAAAGTAGTGTGTTGTCGCTAGTTTTAGCTTTTTTCTTATTTTCGGGATTTTTAGGTAGTTAGGGTAAATTGGGTAGACCCTAGCGCATTTTCGTTCCCTGGTAGTAAGGGTGAGTACAATCGGTGAGTGATCAGATATGCCTCTGGGTAGGATGTCAACCTTGTCCACCGACCCCAGTCCCTCCCCCAGGAACAAGAAGTAATCTATGCGAGATAGGCTGTTGTGTACGGCTGAGTAATAGGTGTATTGGGTCGCTGCGGGGTGCAGGTGGCGCCATATATCAACAATGCCCAATGCATCTAAAAATTCAGGGAGTGGTGTAGTCCCTCTCGGGCGGATTCGTGTGGGAAAGGCGTCTAACGCCGAGTCTATTATGGCATTTAGGTCACCCCCAATGATCGTGTCTCCCGCAGGGAGGTCCAGAAGGAATTTACCCAGTGCAGGTAGCGCTGCTGAGTGCAGTGCCGGGGGGATGTATACTGATACCACATTAAGCGGTTTGCCCTCCCATTGGCCGTGTATCGCCGCGAAGCGCCCCTGGTCGTCTGTCGTATGTCGTGAAATAATAAAGGGTGACGATTTTTTCAGGAGTATCCCTGTCCCCCTAGATCCGGAAGTGAAGTCTGCATGTGTCGCCATTTTGTATCCGCGCCTATCAAGCGCCTTGCATGTCGTCCCTTCAAGGTGTGTTTCTTGGAGCAGAACCACATCCCGGCTCTGACGTTTAATAGCCTGCAGTACCAGGCCCCTTTTTATTTTATCTCCCAGGCCCCTGACGTTCCACGTCAACACACGCAAGGGGGGCACCCCTACTGCCGCTGTGGTATCTTTAGTAGGTATAGCCTGAAGTGGGTTGGCCATGTGGTTGTTGTAATAGTTCCGTGAGCAACGTGTCGGCGCCATTCATGACGTGGCCTAGGAGTATGCTGCCGTCTAGGATGGTAATATTACGTGAGGAGTGAGTGATGACCAGAAACAAAAACATGAACCATGTGAACAATAACAGTAATATCTCAGGTTCCTTCCCCCCCCCCTCCCTGCTCCCCTGCACCACGGACTGTTTCCCGCCCGCATCCCCAACTTGGCAGAGTGCTTAATCCCGTCCCCAACTATCTTACTTGCTCGTGGGGTTGGTGAGTCCCCTACAGGCACCGGCCAATGCCCACCCTACTCAGCTTCACCGGCTCCAGGTTCCCATAAGGTTCAACTGTGCTGTCTTATCTGTAATACATTACTCAGGTCCCGACTGGTTGTCCCGATTCAAATGGGTCCCTTTCCAAATCCGATTCCAGTCCTGCCGCGTCGTCTCTGTGGGAGGGATTACCGGATGGTTGCTCCGTCGGTCCTCCGCTGTGGTGTTCCTGTCGGTCTCTGCGTGGGCGCTGGGATTTCCCCACTTGTCTCCATCCGTCGAGCCAATCCCGTGCCACCTCCGGGTTATCAAAGAACCACGGTTTTCCGTCGGCCACGATCCGCAATTTGGCGGGGAACAGCATCGAGTATGGCAGGCCTTTATCACGCAGCGCCTTTTTGATCTCAGTGAAGGATTTCCGGCGCCTGGCCACCTCCGCCGTATAATCCGGAAAGAAGGCCAGAGTCGAGTTTTGGATTTTTACAGGCGGCGAGGTCCTTGCCGCCTGTAGGATTGCGTCTCTGTCCCTAAAATTAAAGAGTCTGGCCAGTACGGGTCGTGGCGTGGCTCCCGGCTTGGGTGTCCCGCCAGGTACTCTGTGTGCCCTCTCGACTGAAAAGAAGTTTGACAGGCCTTTCGGCCGCAGTTTATTGTGGATGAGGTCCTCGACATATAAGTCCATAGCACCCTTCCCTTCTGTCTCCGGCAGGCCAAGGATGCGTACGTTATTTCTCCGGGAGCGCCCTTCCTGGTCGTCAAGCTTCTCCTGTAGCTGCTTAGTGACTTTTTCCATGCGTTCCATTGCTATTTGTAGTTCTGAAGTGTCCTCCATTAGCGCTTTCGTTACCACCTCTACTTGGGACACCCTTTCCGACATTTTCTGGAAGTCAGCCCGCAACAGGGTAACTTCCGAAGAGATGGAGCCCACTGTCGTTTGCACCTCAGAGAGGGTTTTCATTATGTCCTCCAACGTCACCTTTTTTGTCCCCTCCGCGTCCTGAGCAGCGCCCGCGGAGTGCCGCCCCCCAGCCTGGGAGTGTCCGTGCTGCGAGTAGGCAAATTTGTCCAGTTTAGCCTGTGTTGAGGCACTCCTAGTTCCTTTGCCTGCCATGGCGCAGTGTTCTTGGATCGTGTGGCCTGCGGCAAGTGGCACCCCCGGCCTAGAATCTCAGACCGTTCCACACAGGGTCCTCAGAGAGTGGCTGAACCGCAGTTATTGTGTTCAGTACAGTGTCACGTGCTGTAATCCCGGTGTAGCCCCTCCGATTGGTTCTGGTCGTAGCGTACCCCACCTGTGCACTTCAAAGCGGCCGGCCGCTTGGCCTCGTCCCCCTTATGTTTCCAGGAGAATGCGCCGGTATTGAGCGTCTATATGTTGAAGGTGCAGGTGAATGCCACGTGCAGCAGTGCCGTTGGTGTCGAGTTCCAGGGAGGGCGCACTCCGCTGACCGGTGGTCAGCTCCACTCCCTGCAGCAGGCGGACGCCCCTCAGCAGTAGGTTCAGGGTGTCGCTGAGTTGTCCAGTGTCGTCAACACGGTCCCAGGTGCCGATCTCCCCCGGCAGAGCCCACTGTGATCAATAGTGGCAGGATCCAGGGGCCCAGTCTCTTTCCTCCACATTACATGTGGGGTCTCGATGGTTTTCGCCACTATGCGAGGGTGTCGGGGCCCCCCGCGCGGTCCGTCTCGCCTCTGGACATGCGTTTCGGTCTTCGTTCCCGAGATGGCGTCCCACCGCATCTCAGGGGGGTGGGGGGGTACCTCTTTATTCGCGACTCTTCATGCACCGCAGATCTTGCCTTCAGCTCCGACTGGTCGGGGCGTCCCGTCCCTCCGGGTGCTCGTGTCAGTAGTGCGCAGGGCCAGAGTGACCCTCGCCGATGTTCCGTGGGGAGGGGGAGGGGACACCTCGCCGAGGCCGGAGACGGCTCACTTCCGCCGGGGTCTCCCAGGCACGCAAGGTCGGTGTCGTCAGGCAGGCGCAGGCCCCAATTCGGCAGTGCTGGATGGAGTAGTTCCCGAATTCCAATTTTTATCGGGATTGGACCAGGCTGTGCTGCACAGGTTCCTGAGTCGATGCCGCTACTTCGGGCAGGCGCTTCACCGGATTAATGGACGGATTTCACTATGGGCCGCTATGCCGTGGGGAGCTCCCGATTCAAGCTGCCGCCATGCTCGGCAGTTGGCCACGCCCCCTCCTTATTAAGGGTTTTAAGCACCACGAATATATCCGCTGCCGGAATGTTATTATAAAAATTAATTATTAATATACAAGCCAAGTTGTCGAAGTGAATCCCAACAATATGATAAAAACAATTATACGAAAACAACTCAATATTTTTACAGATAAGGCAGTTAGAAATATACATACATAAACCCCCTCTAGCTCGGCCATGTACAGATGCTATAGCAGGAATAGATATGGTCTTAAAACCGCATATGTGGTATTCTTTTTCTGCCCAGGTTTCTTGTAAGCATATCACATCACATTTATCCATAAAATTTTTCCAAACAGGATTATCTAATTTTGCTTTAAGACCAGCAATGTTCCAAAAAGTAATAGACCATTGCTTACAAGGCCTTTTATTCGGCTGAGAATTACTACACACCCTGCTGTCTGCCAGAAGTTCAGTTTCTCCCCCCTCCAATTTACCATCATCATTTATAGTCTCGAATGAATTGTCTGATGGATCAGGGTCAATTGATATCCCCCCAGTAGTTTCTCGGCCTAGATCAATACATTTTACATCCCTTTCATCATTTAGTCTCACTTTCATTATCAAAACATCCCCCTGAGTAGGTTCATAATGAATCACCGGTACAGACATACCCCTCCACTGGAAAAGGAGGAATTGACGTGTATTCACGGACAGGTCTCTCTTTTGGGGTAGTTGGATTCAGTCATTCGTTTGCGTCCATACCAGTTAAGGGATGAAACATATTATATAAGGGAATGTTCTAATATTCCTTTGGGTCTATGGGAGGATAGTTATTATCAGTTGGGATTGGGTACCTATTTGGATAATTGGGCGGGAAAAAAGGAATAGCATTTCTATTGTGATAGGTATGGATGACAAATGTCGAAATTTGTTTCAAGTGATAAGGGACGTCAAAACCGTGCCCCCTTAGAGGTTTATCAGGGGGCAGCATCATAGTTTCCGGGTAAAAGTAAGTCAAGTTTCGGGATGATACTCCTCCATTACTTCTACCCGGGAACCAGTCACTAATGTAAGTGACCACCCTATGGTCCCTAAAGTTTACTATGATCAAATCGCCTTCTATATCTTTTGGGCGTAAGCCCACCCAGTAGCACCTTCTCACTGAGACAATATCTCCGTTCAGGTGTAAAGGTAATGGTCTATTCATGCTTAACCAGTGGATAACTTTGTTTTTCAGACTAATGTTTGATTCCACGTTTCCCTCTGGTACGGCTGGAACACCTGTTAAGATAATAACAAAATTGGACGACTCCGGGGGCAGGTCTACTATGTTTTTGGAATTAAGTTTTTCTCTGGCCATATAACTTGTCTTAATGGGGGGTAAACTGCTGGTGTGGACAGGTTTTAGTACCCCTGATTGAGTCTTTTCTCTGCTTGTGACCTTTGTGACTGTAGTGTCTAATGTGCCTACTGATTTGGTGGAATTTATATCAGCAGGCATATTATTAGGTCTAAGAATAGCTGTATGTTGCCTGCGTTGGTTATTAGTAGGTTGTTTAGTTATGGGTCGGGTTTCAGTTGGGATAGTTGGAATGGTTAGGTTGGAATTCTCTGACGGAGTAGACTCTGACAGAAGTCGATCCATTTTGTCGCCTAGCCTTTTAAGCCTCCCAGTAAGTGGAAGAATGAGAGCCTTTAAAAGACTTTCAACTGCCTCCAGAAGCCCTTCGTTAGAAAAGGATTTGCAAACTGAGGTACATTGCCCTATTTTATCCCCCTTCCCCACTACATTTGGTGAAATTTGTTTAGGTTCTGCTACGTGCGGAGCCTTCCATGGGTTTCCAACCCTGTTTTTTAGCCCTCCCTTCCTCCTTCTTTTCCTTACTGGGGAGCGTGCTGCTCCTCTATTCCCTTTACTTGACAGATTGTCACGTGCTCTGCTAATTTTAGCAGTAGGTTGAGAATCCAGCAACATGACTGCCTCAGTTTGAGTCTTCGGGACTGAAGGTGAAATGTTGCTAATAGTGTGAGGGGCTGAGTCTGAAGATAAAGGAGTATTGAGATCTATGAGGTTATTGGATGCAACTGTGGACACACTGTTGTTACCGTCCACGATTACTTCCAAACCTTCTAGTAGTGGCGGGATATCTTGAAATATTAATGGAATGTTTTCTGTATTAAACAATTCCGCATCAGTATCGGGGTACGTGGTGTTATGTGCTGATATACTCATAGCGACCTTCTCGGGATTGAGAGGTACCTGTTTCTTGAGAAGCTCAATAGAGAGGCGGCGCTCAGCCCGCCTCTCTGCTAGGGCTATCTCCCTATCAATATCTCTTGTGGCTCTAGCAAAATATTTATCGAGTGGGCCAAGTATGGATATGCCTACACAATTAGGAAGAGAATTTAAAACAGGACTAGACATCCTTAGTTAAAAATTGAATAATTAATTATAAGATATAAGCCAAAAGTGAGGGAGTAATACAAGTGAGAGCCAGGTTAAACGTACTAAAAGCAGTTAATATTAAGTTATCATCGCTTACTAGCACATAGATCAAGATAATGAGGACAGCGGACCCGTGCAGAAAACAATGGTAGTCAGAGGGGTGGCCCAGCCCAGCCACCTTCAGCCACTGACGGCCGAAGACGGTCCCGCCCTTGTCCCGGGCTTCTCCCGGGACGCTCCCGCGCGCTCCCGCGCAGCGGAGTGCTATTCCTGTTATATACGTTAATGGAGGTTCAAGGGGGCGTGGCAAGCAGCAGGGAGAGTGGACCAGGTGTGGCAATCAGGTCACGCAGGGACTCCTGGGATTTGGAGTCCCTGCTGCACACTTGCAGCCCCGCTGCAGGGCAAGTCCTCGCCCCTCACGCTTGATGGCCAATAACCGGTTCCTCCTCCTCATGCCGCAGTGCCGCGAAGCGGGACCCGCAAAGCGGGTCCGGCGAGCGGTAAAACGGAACTCTGGGTGAAGCAAATGGACTGGTGTACTTCTAGGCGGCAGCTCCTATGCACCCACAGGAATGAAGTCTGTAGCAGAGTTTGTAAAGTAAGTCATTTACTTCTTTTTTTTTAACATCAGTTTGTTTTTTCTTCCACCTGGTTGAATCTACCTTCAGCGTTAAAATTCGTATAATGTACAATTCTTTCTGGCGTGGCACCGTGGCACCTTCATGTATGGCCTGACCAACAGGTTCTTGCCCAACTACATGTAGATTCTTTGCACTGTTGTAATCTTCAAGTGCTTCAAAAGCGGCTGGAGCTGCACTTTGACTCCATATGCATGAAGCGTTAATTCCGTCCTTCGACAGCGACACGTGGCCCACATGAGCAGCCTGCCTGGACCACTGCAAACTCTCTGGGAGAGCACAGTCATTCTTCAGGCTACTTATCCCCTCTCTTATTGCCAGTTGTGACATCCCCTCACTACCGTAACGAAATTTGAGGGGGCTGCCCTGCGAACTACATGGAGGGGCCTACCCTACGGACTCAGTCAGGAGCTCTCAGGCCAGGGTACAGTGCTGAGGGGGACCCTTATGCTCATATGCCTCAATAGGATGAAACACGTGTTGGCTAAAATCATTGTCATTCTGAATAATGAAAAAATAAGAAGAACAATAAGGCACCGACTGGAAACATACATCTTTTGGAACGTATTTGTTTTTATTTGGTGCACCTTTTTGTTGGAATCTGCTAACTTTGTGTGAAGGAATCCCATACCAGTTTTGGAGGACACACTCATTATCGTTTTACAGATACTATAATACCCTTCCAATCTAATAATTTAAAATAGTTTAAAATTAAAATAAATGTTAAAAAAATTATCTAAAAATAAATCACATTTTTAAATGTATCTTTGCATGTATACATGTATGTATATAAACATTTGTATGGCAACACTTTCAAGATACTAAAAATAAAAGAAACGTCAACTTACGTTGTTATTATTGAAAAATATATAATTACAAAATGGCTGGGAACCTTAAAAAATGACTAGTGCATTTCACCTTCAACTGCACCACATTACCCACCAAGTCTTCTTCCTTAAAAATTTACTTTCCTCGCTTTTTTAGTTTTGATTTTCAAAAATAGACAATCACCTTTTAACTCATCAGTGGTGTGACCATTGTCGCCATAATTTCTTTGCAGTTATAGGTTCATATTCTTAACATTTCATTATACTGCATATATGTTTATGCAATACAAATATACCTGATGCAAATATTTAAATTCCATTATTTCCAACACACTCCTTTTGTCTGTAACTTTCCCCACCAAACTGGGCACATTGTTTTTGCATTCATGCCATTCACACCGACTCAAAGTCACTTCCTCATCTCCCATTTAGATTGCATAGATTCTCCAACTCACAGTGAAATACATTCTGATGGCCCATTTGATATCTCCCAAGTCCATGGCTGCTATGAAAGCAAGTTTATGAAAGCCCTTCCTCTCATGCTGTGTTTAAAATCAATGAACTATCCATGATGTAACTGCCTTTTTACAGGAAAAGGCACAATTTTCAAAATGCGTCATGTTACATATATGAATTTTGGATAAAGTTGCAAAACCCCATTTGCTAGAGGCAATTTTGCAAAAGGAGGTTCAAAAGTCACTTTATCAGTGGTGCAACTGCCTCATTCATAAGAATGTCAATCAATTTCCTTGTTGCCCATATACTTTTTATACACTCCAAATCTTTCAGTCATTCCTGATTCAACTGAATAGATAAAATCATTTTCAAGGTACTAAAGATCTGATGTATAATTTGGTGAATAGAGGAGAGTCAATTGAGGTGGCGAAGGACTTTACATCTGCCACCCTTCCTTGACTCAGGTTGCTAAAGTGAGAGTCCACTGGCAACCCAGAGGTAAGCTTTATGGATCTGTATAAACAGTCGTCACATGCTCCCATGACAAAGATGCCCTTGGTCTCTCTTCTGCTAAGTAGAAGATCTGATCAGCCATAATGGCGATGCGTTCCGGGGAAATCCCTGGGCTGAATGGCCTTCAGGAGGAACTTTTAAAGAAATGTAAATTTTTGCTTGCCCCTCACCTCAAGGCACTTTATAAGAAGGCATATGCAACTTGTTCTTTAACTTATGATCTGGGAGGCACTGTCATTTCCATAATCCTAAAACCTCCTGCTATCGTACTGCCAACTCTCGTTAATTAATCTCAAATCCTAAATTCTAGCAAAGGTTAGCGACTAAATTTCTTTCTGGGATACGCTAGTACATGCGGATCAAAACTGGCCTATGCTCTGAAGAGGTACACAACATGGCCTAAGAAAGCATTCCGAATCTCCCCCGGAACACAACCTTCTACTATTGGACATGGAGAAGGCCTCAGACAGTGCATATTGGCCATTCATGATCCAAGTGTTATCCAAAATTAACTTTGGGCCCTGGGGGGCGCTAGAGGGTGGGCCAGCAAGAGGCCGCACTTTGTGAGGCTCCTGCAGTCCAGGACAACAAACCTGCATTATCCTGTCCCTGGAGCCCTGAAAGACGGCTAAAAAGGACGGAATCAGACTGGTGAAATATCAGGGCAGGCGGTGGTGCCCACCATGCCATCCTGGATAGCCGGACAGTAGCCGATAGTGGAGGCACAGCGGCAAGTCCTGCGGAGCTAAGTCAGAGCTCTGAAGCATGTTGCAGAGCCAAAACTGAAGGGAAAGAGGCAGTGCTGTGCAAGTGCTGCCGCCAAAGCGTGTTCGCTGCTTAGGTGGTCAAGTGGTGCAAGGATCTAGTGAAGGCAAAGTCTGCGATCCCGAGAAGCTGATCGTTGAAAACGTCCGCCTGCATGGCAAGAATGTAAGGAGGTGGGCTGGGTAGGGGAGGAGCGCTGCGACCCGTTCCGTGAGTTAGACGCCATATAGGAGGAGGTACGGGCCCTTCAGACCTCCAGAAGTTCCAAACAGTCCTAGGGGACACCAAGCAGGACGCCGCACCCTGGGGTAGCCCAGCAGCGGTGCAGGAAGGCAGGGCACATGGCAAACACTGCAGACCTTAGCTCAGAGGCCTGCGAGTTGTCCTGATCGTAGGCTGCCATCTTGGAGTGGACATAAGCCCAATGGCCCCTCAAGACTCATAGAGGGAACAAATACACAGGTGCTCCACGACTTCCATTAAGCTATAAAGGAGGGGGGGCACAAACCAAAACGAGCAGTAGAAAGCCCAGCTTTACCATGCCCACCCCCATGGAACATTGCTGGCTCCATGATGCCCAGGATTGAGGAAGCATTTTGCAAACTCGGCTGAACCCTGTTGGAGGTACTGCACTGTAGCCAACAGGCGTGCCACTTCAGAGTGCCGGGAACAAGTACCAGACTGTTGGCCCTGAAGGTAGCTTTGAAAGGAGAGGGGAGAAAGCTTGAGACCATTGAGCATGCTGAATAGGCGTTAGCATGCACTTCGGCAGTTGTTTGGGAGATACAGGTGAGAGCGCTGGGACACACAGTGATGGGTAAAGCAGATAGCAGGCAGTCGAAACTGTCATTTGAACCCCAAAAGTCAGCGCCAAGCCAGAGCCAAGAACCATCCAGGGCCATGGCAGACAGGACAGAGAGCGACCAACAGACTGGGGATGAGGACATGAAAACCCTCCTGCTAACGATGAAGCGCAGCCTCACACCAATAGAATCCAAAATGGACTCCATGTGCAACCGCATGGATTTCATAACTCAAAAGATAGGAAAACAAGACAGAAGATTAGGAGGGGCAGAGCATAGAATATCGGATCTGGAGGACTCCACTTCCCAAAAATGAGAACAGATGGGTGAAATGGACTGTCTCCTAAGGGTCATAGCTGTGAAGAATTAAGATTTGGAGGCAAGGTCCAGGAGGAATAACATAAGAATACTAGGGATCCCAGAGCCTGCCAACATTGGAAGAAGGGAGGAGTATGTGGAGCACCTGATAGTCACCAACTTTGGCAAGGATTCGATCTCCCCGCTACTTGTGGTGGAAAGGGCGCATCACATTGGGCGCGCCCTCCTCCTGGGTCTAGCCCCAGGCCCATTGTGGCTAGACTCCTCAACTACCGGGACCGCGATGTGGCTCTTCTGTGGGCGAGTTAGTAGCAGACACTCTCCTTTGAAGACCACAACACAGCACTGTACCCTGACTTTACCTTAGCAGTACAGGAAGCTCTGAAGAAATTCCTCCTGGCCAAGCAAAAAACGACAGCAGGTGAACATCACCTACGCCATGCTCTACCCAGCCCGGCTCATTATAATACACCAAGGAAAACAACACTTTTTTACTTCCCCACAACAAGTGATAGAATTTCTCAAGCATCTGCCCTGAGTCTTGCCTTGTGCGAGATGCATGCCGCAAGAAAGCAGATCGTCTTCCCCTCTCTCTGGGATAGGGAATCATGATGCCCAGAGGACCATTCATAACTCCAGAGGCAAAGCGCTTTGATACTTCAAGATAAATGCTCCGATGGTCTCTTAATGGGCTGAGGAAGGACCTTTCAGAAGTGCATGGTCACCCGGCAACTCCGCAGCAGACTTCACCAGGTGCAAGATAGCACCTAATTCAAGAACACTAAAAGAAACGCTGACACTTTTACGAAAAGATCCTAGTTATTCGGGGACCCACACAACAGTCCCGGACACCCCGTTCTCTTGGGGAGGAATGGCCTCGCCCCTTGGCGATATCCCCAGGAGATCCTTTGCAGGAGTCACGGACACATTTCTTCCTACTCTGCTGGTCCTATCTTTCCTTCTAGGTCAATTTCTTCCCCAATGACCTCTGGCTCTGTACACTCTTCTCCAATACTTCTCTATCTGTATCTGACTTTGCTCTCTATTGCTCCAGCTTATCCTACTGGTAACTCTGCCTGTTCTTTGAAATGTATAGCTTTAGGATTGCTAATTCACGTTGAGGCTGTACAAACCTCTATGGGATGTTGGGGGGGGAGGATTGTCTTCAGCAAGTTGGGGGACACCCAAGTGGGTGGGGGAAGAGATATTGCAATGTCAGCGCATTCCAAGAGGCTTCGGGCAATTTTATCCATCCACCAAATGCCCTTAGGCGCAGCAACAGGGTTCCAGGATCAACATGCCCAAAAGGTTAATGACCCATGTCAGGTAAGACCCTACACACGGTATTAACTTCTTAACTTGGAATATCCGGGGGCTGGGAAAGCCACGCAAGCGCTGACATGTTCTCAGGTACCGTTCTCACACGGTGTACAGGTAGCTATGCTTCAAGAGACTCATACTATTCCCGCTTCCACGCGTGCATTTGCTGCACACTGGGCTTCACATAGTTGCTTTACTTCCAACTCCTCCTGTGCGAGAGGGATGGCTATTTTAATTTGTAAGGATACCCCCTACATAGCGGAAGGATCCCTACATTACTCGCAAGGGCGCTACAGCATAATGTGGGTCAGACTGTCATCTCAATCTGTCACTAAGGTCAATTGCTATGAACCCAATACTGATGATGCAGATTTTTTTCATCCAACTATGGGGAACGCTACTCAATATCGGATCTACCCACATAATTTGTGGAGGAGATCTAAATCTCACTACTGACCCTACTCTTGACGGGTCCCACACCCAGCCACACCACTACACCAATGCACAGCACCAAATGCGACAAATCATGGATGAACATCTTATTCTAGATGTCTGGTGGACACTACATCCCATGGAAGATGAGGGAACTTGTTACTCCTCGATGCACTCAGGCTGGCAAAGAATAGACTACTGGCTGGTGTCCAGCAGGCTCCATACTTGGCTAGTACATGCAAAACATTTAACACGTATATATTCTGACCACTAGCCAGTACATGTGCGGCTGGCCCCGCCGAGGACTACTTCCCCCCTCTTGTCCTGGCATCCCCCCTCCCAATTAGATACTGGATGTCTCTTTCAGAAAGGGTTTACGACAGGATCTGGGCGAGTTCCTCCAGCGCAACATTGACTCTGTCCCCGTGCGGGCAATAGTGTGGGAGGCACTGAAGGTAACGATTCGGGGCCTCTGCATTGTGAAAGCCGGGGGAATCCTGAGACATATACGCAACACATTGGCAAAGTTGGACGGGGGAAATCAGAGTAAGTAAGTAAGTAAGTAAGTAAACTTTATTGCACAGTTAATTAAAACTCACAATTTAAAATACATTGTTTAAAAGAAAAAGTGGTTACTGACAGGAATAAAAGAATAAGTATCAAAAGTTAAAATGATTCAGTGGTTCAACTTCTTCTGCATTCGGGCCATAAGTTCGAAAGATGCCCTAGGACATGTTTCTGGCTATTGGGCAGGTACTTATTTTTGTGCCTCCTTGATTCTCTTTGCCACTGCATCAAGAAATTTTGTGGTTCTGCAGTTTAGTTGGATCTCGCCTGGATTGAAGCACAGTTTAACTGCCTGTCGGCACGACCTGACCCCCTCCTGGTTCCATTTTACACGTAGTAGTGTTCTCCTTATGTCCATTAAGCTGGGACAAATACATATTATGTGGGTTAGGTCTTCAGGCAGAGACGGCAGGTTTGATCTTTATGGTTCCTTTCCCATGGCGCCAGATGAGGGAGGATCGGTAGTACGCCTAGTCGGAATTTTAAGAATTTCTCCTTTGTCTTCTGCTTGAAGCCGTGGTCTAAGTATGCTTGTGGTTTGAGGGTTTTATAGTCGTTTAAGACTATCCAGCCATGGGCTCTTTTCGCCAGGGTTTCTTTGTCTTCAAGTAGCTATACTATTTTCGTTGTTTTTGTTACTTGCTTTTTAAAGCTTTTATGATCTACTGAGCTGTTCCAGAGGCCGGTCAGTTCTAGGCTTTCTAGTGATTGCATCAAGTACTCTCTAGCGTGTGATAGTTCACGTCTTTGCAGTTCAGGTGGGTGTTTAGGGTGCCTGGCTCTCCGTTTCTGATCTTGTGCCAACATTTTATAAAGTTGCCCCTTCTTTCCACCGTTTGCTTTTGTATCCCAAATTCCAGACGAATTTGTGCTGGTGATACATAACTAGGAAGCTGAAAGATTGACCTGTAGGTTTTACCGATTACTTTGTCTAGTGTCTGTGCATCCTTTCCTAGGGTTGATTCGCTCCTGTATGTTAATGTTGGTTGGAGACGAGCTCTCAGTACTTGTAGGAAGGTATCGAGCGTGTGGTCTGGCAGAATCTTCTTAAGGGGTTTCATTGCGAGATAACTCATGGTTCCTTTTTGGTAAAGTGTCTCTAGTTGGGGTTTGAATGACCCTCTGCTGTCCACCAGAACACCCAGGTACTTGTAGCGCGTCACTTGGTCCAGTGTGTGGCCATCCAAGAACCAGCTGTTCTTCCTGGTCTTATTATTGTTCACTGCCATGGTTCTTGTTTTTTTCAAGTTGATGGTTAGGCCGTTACGATGTGAAAATGAACTGGTGGTATTTATGAGATGTTGGAGGCCTGTTGGAGTGCGGCTTATTAGAACAAGGTCGTCGGCATAAAGGAGATTGGTCAGCGTGATATCCCCCAACCGGGGCACGTGCGAGTTGGTTTTATCCAATTCCTCAGGGAGGTCTGCCAGGTAAAGGTTGAATAAGGTGGGGGTTAGGACGCACCCTTGTTTCAGGCCATTATAGGTGTTGATTCGCCTTGAGAGGTGTGTCCATTTGCCCAGCTTGATCCGGACCCAGGTATTGGTGTGGAGTAGGATAAGTTGTTTCAAGAGCAGTTCTGGAATCCCCCATTTTTTAAGCTTTTCCATAGTTTGCCCCGGTCCACATGGTCAAACGTTGAACTGTAGTCAAGTCAAGTCATAAGCTTTTATTCGATTTGAGAAATACAAATCATACCAGCATAAAAACATATAAAAGTAGTTCATTATATACATATTTGTTCTAAATATAGAGTGACTCAAGTAATCTCGGGAATAATACATAGAGAGGGCGAGAACATATAAAGGCAAACGCTGGGCAACAATGCATGGTTAAAGGTAAAATATGAAGCCAAGTTAAAAAAGGTCATGCATGTACAGACAGGAATAGATATAATTGTCACATGAAGTGCTATCCTGGCAGCTGTACGTTTAAATGCAGAAATTCCTGTATAGCTCGGGGCAAACAATAGTACAGGGTTAAAAATATGATTTAAATGCAAAAGTTCCAGTATGGCTCGGGCAAGCAATAATACAAAGTTGAAAAGTGATATACTGTTAAGACATTTATGTACAGACAGGGATATATGAAGTTATGGCAGCACTATGCTCTTCCTGGCAGCTGTACATTTCAAAATAAAAGTGGCAACAAAGAAACAAATGTCCACATTCTCTAGGGAAGATAATAGCTCTAGGGCACTCTTTGAGGATCGGATATTGTATTTTAAAAAGATAGGTTTTAGATACCTTACCCTTAAGAAGTGATAAAATTTGCAAAAAAGTAGAAAATGACAACAGCTCTGGCGTGAGGTATTGTCACATGGGCAAGGAGTCTCGGATCTTATTTTCTGATCTGGAAATGCGACAAGATGATGTACAATGCCCAACCTGACTCGGGTTAGTACAAATTAATGGGAGGGACGGGAAACGTTCAAAAGGTAGGCTTGAAACCCCGGAGTTAGGTTTAGTTCCTTGTAAAACTTCACGGTGGCTAACTTGCCATACACCTTTTCTCGCCCTTTCTTTTTAAAGTTTAGAAATGTTTGTTTAATTTCTTTTTTGGGAATTGCAACCGCCAGTTCGGGGTCAAGCAGAACATCTATTTCAAATAGAGTTTTATACCAGAAATGAATGTATTTCAGCCATTGGATACGTGATGAGTAGTCCAATCCTATACAATCAAGAATAATTTCTTGAGTGAATCGAGTCTCTGGCTTAGCCCAAATAGAACGCCACAATAAGAGTGGCCGAACGGCTGCTAAGTCAGAGATAAACTCGATCCCTACCTCATCATGAATTAGTTGGACAGAGGCGGAGGGGGGGACACATAACAATCTTTTTAGAAACTTGTTTTCATCTTTTTGTAGCGAAGGGCCCTCAATATGACCCCACACTCCCGCCCCGTACAGTGCAGAAGAAACACAACGTATATTATATATGTTGGTCATGTCAGAAATACTTCTCGAACCAAGCTTGGATGCAAATCGGAATATGCTACTGGTGGTCCGCATCATTTTCAGCCTTATGTTGTCAAACTCGGGTATCCAAGACCCGTCGCTGCCATAGGTAATTCCCAGATAACAGAATGTTTTAACGTATGTCATCTTGTCGCTATCCAGGAAAAAACTATGCTTCAGTTTATTTACAGAGTGCCCACACGACATTATATAAGTCTTAGATTTATTCACGCGGAGCCTCCTATTTTGAATAAACTGCACGAATCTGTCAATCAGTCGCTGTAACCCGTTCTGGGTGCGAGATAAAAGAACAGCGTCGTCCGCATATAGTAGGATTGGAACAGGTTTGCCTCCAATCAGGGGAGCATCTACTGCAATATCAGTCAGGATGCTATCGATATGGTTAATGAAAACGGAAAATAAAAGGGGGGCCAGTACGCATCCCTGGCGAATACCACGTGAAACTTTAAAAAACGGCGTACATTCGCCTAGGGTGCCATAACGAACCTTACAAGATAGTTTCTCGTAGAGCTTGGCCAAAAAATGGACTATTTCCTTCGGTGCCCCTGACTCTAGCAAAACCTGCCAGAGAATAGCGTGATCAACTAGGTCGAACGCGCTGCTCAAATCAGCAAAACATAAAAAAAGGTTGCCTTTTTTAACTACAGTATATTTATTAATAATAAGGTCCAAATTTACGCATTGCTCCAGAGTGCCCATACCTTTCCTGAAGCCGTATTGCACTTTTGTTAAAATATTCATGTCTGTGGCCCAAGTTTCTAGTCTTTTGAGCAAAATTCTGCTCATGACCTTTACTGAGGCGTCCAGCAAAGAAATTGGTCGGTAGTTGGAAGCCTCTGATTTACTACCTTTTTTAAAAAGGGGTATAATAACTGATTGGCCCCAAGAGGGAGGAATATTACCTTCTGCTGCACAGTTAAAAGTCCTCACCAAAATAGGAGCCCACAAGTTTGGTTCTGATTTTAAAAGATCGATGGGTACCCCATCAGGGCCCGGGGCCTTCCCCCCCTTGCTATTGGAAAGCCCTTCAAGGCCCTCCTCCAGGGTTACCTCCAAAGATAAAGGTATCCAGGAGGAGGACTCAGTAGCTGATGCGGTTAGGGATGTCCCTTCTGAGTTAAAAATATTAGTGAAGTGGATAATCCACTCATTACATGAAACGTAGGAGGTTATTTCCGGACAACCATCAGTGTTTAAAAAGGGGCTGTTAATTGTTTCCCAGTAGAGTTTACAATTTTTGGTCTCGGCTGCTTCCTTCAACTTATCCCACGCTTCGCACTGTAAGACCCTTTTCCTTTTAGAAATTGCCATTTTATAGTTGACCCTTAGTTGTTTACACCATTGCTGTCTCGAGGTTTGATACCTAGAGCTTTTTTCAATTCCCGTAGGGCTACTGTACAGGGTTTATCAAACCATCCCCGTTTTGTAGTTCTGTTAGATGGGGATTTCTTAGTAAAAATGCCTTCAATGATGGTATTGATCTTGATAAATTGTGACATCAAGAGATCAGGGTTAATTACATTTTTTAGGCAATAACTAATTTCAGTTTTGCAACTGACTATGACCTCCCTCTGTTTGGCCATAGAGCTGGTCCCAGACCATTTAATCCTCGGACCATTAGGTCTGATCGGAACTATTTCAGTAGAGCAAGTTTCTCCTGTCGCTAATTTTGCACCCCGTCCCGGTAGGGTAAGGCAGATGCTATTGTGATCACTGAGGCTTTCCTCTCTGATACAAAGATTTAGAAAGTCTCCTGTACTGGAGAACAAAATATGGTCAATGAAAGTCCCGGCATCCCTCCCTGTAAAAGTGGGGCAGATATCGTTTGAGCTATTTTTGTTACAGCTTAATAGATGTAAGTCTAGTTTAATTAGCAGTTTGTTAAGAATTGTGCCATATTGGCAATGTGGGAAATGGGGAGAATCTTCGCCTTCACCCATAACCCCCCGATGATTTACTATCTCCGTTCCAAAGCCACAGGGATTCCCTTTTGATAAATGACAGGGCTACAGATTAAAGTCCCCTGCCCATAGGATGTCTGCCCTTCTGTTTGCGATGCCCAAAACCCTTATGATTTCTTTTTCCAGAGGGAATAAAATATTCCCTCTGGCTGCATCAAAGATGTTATTATAAAAATTGACAAGGACCAAATCATTTCCCTTGCTACATTCGACCCTCACTACCTGGCTATGGGTTCCCACATTTGTGCTACTTCTGACTTTGCAGTTACGCAACTTGTTGGACAGGATTAGCAGAAGGCCCCCCTTAGCCCTACCTGAGCTGGATTTAGTGGCATTAAGGCAATGGGATGAATAGCCTTCTATATTTATTTGCTCTTGGCACCAAGTTTCTTGAAGGAGGATTATATCAAATCCTTCCCCTATAAACTTGGGCCAGAACGGGGTGTTCAGTTTCCCTGCAATTCCGGCAATATTCCAGGAAATAAGGGTGAGATCAGCAAACTCGGTTGGGCCATATGCAACCAGCTTCAGTTGGGAGGCACGAGCTATGATCAGGTTATCCACCTTGGCACTCACACATGGAGCAGTCTTAGGAGCGCCAAGGACCATGCCTGCTTCATTACTATTACATGGAACATCTCTCAGCTGATACCCATCTACAAGCCCACAAATAGGGACCTGGTTGTTACAGGGGTAGGATTTGGGTGGGAGGGGTTCTAGGGGGCTGCCTTCCTGGACGAGAACCTCCCGTGTGGCCTCGTGTCCACTACGGGAAACGCGGTCCATAGAAGGGACTACTCGATCACTAGGGTAGATTTGTTGCATACATGCATTTGACCCTACCTCCCTGTTGTCAGACTGGTTTGATGATAATAAAACACAAAGTCAATCGACCATCTCAAGACAATCGAATCTGTTGTTAGTAAGAATACCTTGCCACCCATCCCCCACAAAGTTGCCTTTGTTGGGATACCAGGGGCGAGGCATCCATCCCCTGCTCCTGCTCTTTTGGGTAAGCCATGGACCTCCATAATTCCATAATTGTTCTGGAGGTAAAACCCAGTTTGGAGGTGGAATTGGGTGATGATAGTTATATACGGGGGGATAGAAAAAGGAGAGTCGGTGGGCGTCGATTCCCCCTTTCTTCTCCAGGTCTAGCCACGAGCAAACGCTGAACTGTAGTCAATGAAGCATGGGAACAGTGGAGTTTTTCCTAGTTTTGCCGCGTCTGTTAGTAACGATATAGCCATGATGTTGGTGGTTGTTCCCTGCCCTCTACAGAATCCTGTTTGGGTTGGTGGGATTATGTGCTCTGTCTCTGCCCACTGTGTCAGTTCTTCTAGTATTATGCTGGCATAGAACTTTGCCTCTATGTCTAAAAGGGCTATCAGCCGATAATTGCCTGGGTTGCTCCTGTCTCCTTGCTTGTAGATTGGACTAATAATGGAGCCTTTCCAGGATTCCGGGCATGCTTCTAGTTCCAGTGTGCTTGTAAAAAGTGGAACTAGTGTGTTGCTCCAGAGCTCGATATCGTGCTAAAATATTGACGGTGGAATCCCATTAGGACCCGGGGCTCCCTCCGTTTTCCCCTTCTTTATTTGGGTTTTTATCCGGTTCGCGGGTATTTTGATGTCGTCTTCGGTGTTGGGGTGCTGTTATTCTTTTCTCCCCTTGCCATCTTTTCGTTGACTAGTGCTCTTTTGCCTTCTGCTACATTACTGAGCCCTTTTTCTACCTTTGTTGCTGCTCGGTCCTCTTTGCTATGGTCTCTTTTATTTGCTGTCGAGCCTTTGGATGTATCTTCGTTTGGTTTGTTAAAATGATTATGCAGGTAGTCTGCCCAGGCTGGCTCTGCTATGTATGAGCTTATCCCTTGGTGCCCTGGGTGTTGCAAGCTATGAATTGTTTTCCAAAAGTTGGCGCTGTTCTTTAGTTTGGAATCATGCTTTATTTTTGTCCATAGCTCGTCGTTCGCCCCAAATTGCTTTTTTTAAACTTGCTTTTAGACCATGTAGGGTGTGTTGTAGAGGTTCTTTTATAGGCTTTATTCGTAGTTGTTTTAGGGTATGCTTTATGTCCCTTTTGAGGCTTTTTATCTCCGGTGTGGATGTCTTTCTTAGTGTGATCTTCGGGGGTTTGCCTTTTAGTGTCCTTGATTTGGTTGCGTATTTTATCTCGAGGGCCTTAGTGAACCCTTCCCAGGCCTCTATTTCGTTTGCAGCCATGTGGCCTTGCTGTAGTATCTCCTGCACATCGGTGAACAGAACTTCGATGTTATTTTGTTTAAGTCTGATGCGTTTGAAGTCTGTTGTGTACTCATTGCCTATAGTTGCACTGGGTTCGTTGGGGTTCTCACTAGGGGTTTTAAGACGATTTCTTGCGGCAGATGGTCGCTTTGATCACTGGCGCCTGGTTGGAATGATCTGATGCTGTCGAAGAAAGAGAGGGTTACAAATGTGTAGTCTAGGTAGGTGGAGGTTCTGGAGGTATGATAGGTCGATGCTGGGGGGGTATCTTCTTTAAACCGGCCGTTCAGTGCCCTCAGGTTTAGTTGCTACGTAAGATCTTCCGGTGGATCCCCACCGAGACGAGGAAGACGGTCACCCAGGCCCTCGTCACCAGCCGACTGGACTACGGCAACGCCCTCTACGCCGGAACCACCGCCAAGCTCCAGAAGAGACTCCAGCGGATCCAGAACGCCTCGGCCAGACTCATCCTCGACATCCCCCGACGCAGCCACATCTCCGGACACCTGAGAGACCTGCACTGGCTCCCGGTCAACAAGAGAATCACCTTCCGCCTCCTCACCCACGCGCACAAAGCCCTACACGACCAAGGCCCGAGCTACCTCAACAACCGGATCAACTTCTACACTCCCACGCGCCTCCTCAGATCAACCAGCCACGCCCTCGCCGCCGTCCCCCGCATCCGAAGAGCGACAACAGGAGGAAGGTCCTTCTCCTACCTGGCTGCCAAGACCTGGAACTCACTCCCGTCCGACCTGCGCCTGACCCAAGACCACCTCTCCTTCAGGAAGAAGCTCGAGCAGTAACGGCACCCCCCCCCATCCCAGCGCCTTGAGACCCTACGGGTGAGTAGTGCGCTCTATAAATGACTTGATTGATTGATTGATTGGTTGCTCTAAATCTTTTAATAATTGCTTTGAGCACTTTGTTTGTTTGATCGCCTGCACTTGTGCTTGCGGTGGGATTCCCCAGGCTCTATTGAGTTCTTGTGCGAGTTCCTCGTCCTCTGTACGTCCAAATAGAAAGAGGTTAAAATCTCCTGCCAAGATTAGGTCATCGGCGTCCCCCTCATCCAAGATTCTTGCTGTTTCCTTAACCAACTCTCTTGCGCCCTTCTGCTTGTGTTTCGGGTGTATATATGAGTTAATTATTACGAGGTGGTGGTCGTGCTTCATTGGGTTGATTGTAATGTCTGCCGCCTGTATCATGTTGGGGGCTATGGTTTTAGTTTTGATTTCCTTCATTGTTCCTATTGTGAGTACTGAGGCAAGGATCGTCAATCCTCCTGAGCTGTGTCCAAACGATGAGGACCTGGTTGCTGGGACAGTTTGCGTCGTATATCCTTCCAGGGCTATCTCATCTGTTTCCCAGGTTTCTTGCAATAATATTATATCAAATGACCTTAGATATTTTAATGTTTCCTCATCTTCCAATTTGTCAGTCAGTCCGTTGATGTTCCAGATGCATATTCTAATGGTAGTCATGTTTACGAGTTCCCGGGGCTTTGCTAGGCACTCTTGTCACTGCTCACCTCTGTTTGTTATTGTACCTAGTATTATACCTGAGTTCAAGGTCGGTGGTTTTATTAGTACCGCTTTCATGTGAAGAGGCCTCCCTAGGTGGTCCGGTGTCTGACTGAGTGCTCCTCTTAATATTGATGTAGGTTTGGGACGTTGTTCTGTTGCGCTTTCGATTAAAAATGGTGTTGGGTAGAATGGTCTTCTTCCTGGTTCAAGTTTTATTCCCCACTGTGCAAATTTGTTCAGTTTTCCTAATATGCTGTCGACCAGGTCATTCGATGACCATGTTGTCTTAGTTGTTTCTGATTTATTCTGTACCAGAGCGGGTTGAAATTCAATTTCGAGTAGGTTGGTTGAGGAAATGCCCTCCAGGCCTTCAAGTGAGTTAATCAATTTTATTATGTTCCCTCTGTTTAGGACGTCCATTCTACCTCTGGATTTGTACTCTGGGTGAAATAGTAGTATATCTGTCTTGTTGGATTGGGTAGCACATGGTTCTTTGGCTGCAGTTTGTGCGGGGTCGTTTATCCTGTTGGAAAGTTGGTCACAGTTGTATTCTATTTTAACTGTTGTTTCCCTTGGTTTGCAGTGAGCCTGCTCCTGCTCGGTCACCGGCGAGCTATTGTTTTGTGGTGTGGGGATGTGACCCCTGAATGTGCTGCGTTCATCGGTCTTTTGCTTAGGGCTTATCCACAGTTGGGTGTTATGTGTGTTTATCTCCTCCTTGTGCACAGAGTGTTCAGTGATTTTTACTGATGCTTCTGTTGTATGTGGTTTATTGGACGTTCCCGAGGTCCTAGCAGGGGACACATTTATTCCCGAGGACAGTCTGTTGCCGTCAAGTGTGGGCTGCTTTGTCTCCTTGTACTGGGGTACGGTCTCTTCTTGTTCTTCTTGATGGTCAAGCTCCCTTGGTTGCCTTTCCTGTTCTTGGATGTTGACTGTCGTTTTCCTGTTCCTACCTTTCCTTTTTTGTTTTCGACGAGCTCGTGAATTTGTGGGCTCTACTATGCTGTCAGTTTCAGAAGGTAGAAAGGTTGCCGGAGGGTTTGTTGGTGATCGAATTGCTTGTGAAGGACAGATCTTCCCATGTTGGGGCGGCTTGTTCTCTGGTTTTAGCATTTTGCCATTTGGTTGCTGGTCATTGTTCTCATGTCCCTCTGTATGTGGTCCTGTTGGAGCAGATGCCATCTTTGGTTTCAGGTCGTCCAAGAGGTTTTCTAGCATTGTTGGTAAAGTCGATAGCTTGTTTATTATTGGGGAACAGTCACATTCTGTTTTTGCTAGCGCTGAAAGTTCTGCTGCTTCCTGTCCCCTTTTTATAAGGCCATTTAGATCGCCTAGTTTCCGTTCGATCCCAGCGGTGAACTCGGCTAGTGTTTGTAGTACTGTTAGCTGCATGTCCAGTTTCTCTGA
Organism: Lissotriton helveticus; assembly: GCF_964261635.1. Lineage (NCBI taxonomy): Eukaryota > Metazoa > Chordata > Amphibia > Caudata > Salamandridae > Lissotriton > Lissotriton helveticus. The sequence goes on from NC_136063.1 coordinate 69,076,704, forward strand.
TTGGTATTGAAGAGCTGTTGCAGAGAGTTGTATTGTATTTAATAGATTTGCCCAGAACGTGATGTGCGAGGTTTTACTCTCGTTCACTGGTCTACTGGTACTTGAAGTGTTAGTGGGCTTTAAATTGTAGGCTGCCACTAAGTCTTTCCACTCCTGTGTTGCTAGAAAGGTCATGTTGTTGGCTGTGGCGTAGAGATTCTATTCTTTCTGGCTTTTGGGTGTGTTAGGTGTGTTGAAGCCGTCTATGATGCTCTGCTCTTTGGGAGCCGTTTGGAGGGCGTCTCGTGCGCCCATGAGCATCGATGGAGGGGTGCTTGTTGGTTGCGATAACGTTCCCACTCCGTCCTGTTTGCCCAGGGCTTTTTGCTGCGGCGATCCAGTTGGTGAGTTGCACCAGTCCGATTGTTCTTGCGGTACAAAAATCGTAGAGGCGTCTAATACCTTGTTTGGTCTTAGCCCACTTGGCGAGATGTCCTTTACTGGGGAGCTTTCTATTTTTGTCCTTTCGATCACAATCTGCCTGCTGTGGGGGCTAGTTAGAGCAGTGTTTGGTGGGCTGCTGGACTCCACAGGCCAATTTGTTATTGTGCGGACTATTTCCTCTTTTTCGTCCTTGTTGGTTTTTTGCCCGCTTTCGGTCGGAGCCTTCTGGTTGAGGTACTGAGATTCTGAACCCGTCTCATAAAAGTCATCGTATCATGACCATTTTGGTATCAGCAGACCGAAAATGGCGAGTATAATATTTGCGAGTGTTTTCGTCATGTTCGAGTGATGGATTCACCATGAAATATGGGATTTCGTTCTGAACTCTCGGGTTCCATTTTGTGCACGGCAGCCATTTTGTGGTTGCCCTCACATAGGCCGATGACAGTGGCTGAACGAGTTTTCAAGCACACTTTAGCTGACTTCTGAATGACCTGAGCAAGTGACCCTCTTGCCTGAAGCCAAACTTGTTAGGCCAGTTCCTTTCCCAGTAGCTGATCAAGATTACGAAGCAAGGCACAGGGCACCATAAACCTTTTCATTGCACACAACTATGTCTTATCTTGCTCACACCTGTCTCTGCTCCTTTCTTTATGACCTATTTACGATGAGGAGGTGCCCGTTTTTATTGTGGGTTCGATCTACCTGTCTGATGAAGAATGTTGGGTTTGACCAATAATTGATTATGGGCTGGACAAACTGAAAATTGGGCTTGTCATCATGCTCCTACTGTTTCTTTGTCGTGAAAATATGTGAGTGGTCAACTGTAAATAAGGAATGTTTGCCTGAAACATAATATTTGGTATAAAAAGGGATGACTGGCTTTGTAAAAGGAGAGCAGTCTCCTGAGAACATACACCGTGTTGTACTTCTAGGATCTCTGTTACTGGCTGCAGCTAATAAAATTGATCTTTGACGTCACCAAGAAGTACCCCGTGTCTCTGTACTCTAAGACAGGTGGACCCGGAAACTAGGGCGTTTCCCCTGGCACCGCTGGGTCTTAAATAACCCGGTTCTTCATTTGGCGCCCAACGTGGGGCGACTTCAGCGGTACCGGTCCAAGCCTGAAGATCGTGAGGAGCTTTGTGAGAAAATTCTGGAGGACGGCCACCACTTCATCGACCCCGGCATGTCGAATGTGGACTGAAGGTCTTTTCTGCAAGGTTCCCCGCTTTCCTGATGGCTACGAAGGACTGCTGCCCTGACTGTCGCCCTGTCTTGGACCCTTTGATGATTTGTAAAGCGAGACGATAGACGGGTCTTCTGGTGCCGACATGGAAACCTCAGTTAAGTATGAGTGGAGCGTCTCCCAGTCCTTAGTTTTTGGGTATCCCCTTTTTGGATCTTTGATTTGGAACTTGCAAGTACCAAAGCCGAGGGACTTGTGTATTCACGAGACAATCGTATTCGATATTCCCTTGAAGTTTGAAGCTAGACTAGTGAGCGAAGATGCCTGGTCTTAGCAGACTTGGAAATTTGTTTTGTTGTGGTCGAAATAGGGATTCCCGATTGGAGGACTCGTGTCCGGTTCCTCCGATTGGAACTCCAACCTATGAGCTCTATGTGAAGCATGGCGTGGGCCCCATCACGTATATTGAAGTATGGATTCGATACACGAAAAAGGACGGTGTCCTACAATGGCCCCGATATGGTAGTTTTGACACGGAAGTTTTAGATAACCTAGAAGTTAGACTTTTTAAGAAGAAAGCCCGGCCGGCGATGTTTGACTCTTTCCGCCTATGGCGAAAGGAAGCCAAACAGAAAGAAATTAAATTAGCAAAGAAGAATAAAAGAGAAAAGGGTATCTCGATAATGCAAGCTGCTATGCAGTATAAAGATAACGAAGAAGAACAGGCGAGTGAGCAGTTGCACAGGCAACGTAAAATGGCGATTGATAAATGCTATCCAGTTCTGCCACTCCTTCAGCAAGATGCAGCAAAGGAACTCGAGAAAGATCCTTTAATGTCACATTTGTTGAGTTCGCCACCCCCTTATGCGCAGAGTGCTACAGCACCTCCGCAACCTTTAGTGGCACAACCTCTGGTTGCTTTGCCTCCTGCTATTGCACAGCCGCCAGCTCCTCTTCAGTTGGCTCCTACTCCTCTGGTGCAGCCTTCTCAAGGGCCGCCGACTTTGCTACCTGCTCTGTCTTTAAGTCCTACGACTCTCCCGCCTGTTCTTGCTGCCTCTCCTGCTACTGCTCATACATTAGCTTCTTCTCAGTCCGCTTTATCTCCTGTCCTGTCAACTTCTCCTTCTGTCCGACAGAGAATGACAGATACTGTCACTAGTCTTTTGTCTCCTTTCTTTGGGTCATTGAGCACGACCCCCGTTTCAGAGCGTAAACAGTTGTGTAGCCAGCTGCCTGATTCTAGAGAGAAGGGAGTATTGGATCATTTGGCGCATAAATGGGTTACTGATCCTACAAGATATAAGTTAGAATCTGTTATGGATGTCTTCCGCCAATGGGAAGCACCGAAGCAGAGGTATGTTTTTGACAAAATGTGTGACTTTCTTTGCAAAGAATTGGAAGATGGTGATCTGGAACAAACTCCGCCTGAGTTGTGCCGAGTACGGTTTGAGTTTGCGAAAGGCACGATTGTGGGTCTCGACGTTGAAAGAGCGGTAGCGACACTGCTTTCGTTCAGGAGCGAGTCTCTTTCTCGGTCGTTGTTTGAGCCTGATCCCTCTGTTAGGAAGAAAGTGAGACAATATCCCATGAGAGAAGTTCCTCCAGTTTGGAGAGAAGGGGACCTAAACGCTAATCCAGCTGTTCTGCCTCATTTTCAGCGTGTTTGGGTACATGTTCCGTGGAAACGAGCTGAAGTTTTGGCTCTTAAGCAGACTTTACCTGATCCTCGTAAAAATCCTGCAGGGTACTATAAGGAATTGTCACAGACTGCAGACTCATGTATTATGAATCTAGCTGATATAGATATGTTGTTTGGAAATGTGGTCCCGCAACCTTTATGGGGTTTGATTCGTCACACGGATCATGCGCAGGAGTTAGGTAATACCTCGGTTAATATTGCTGCTGCAGATGGCTGACAAGTTGGTGGTGCTAAACCTGAGCCTGTAGTTGCAGAACTTCCTGGTAGGATCATTACTTACATGAAGACTTTAATGCCTGCTATGCGAGTAAACTGGGACAAATTGTCTGCGTGTAAGCAGAAGAAAGATTAAACTGTCTGATTTCTTCAGTAGGTTTGAAGAAACATTTATTGACCATAGTGGTCAAGACATGAGTACCGAAGGTGGTCAACGGTTGTTTGTTGATAAATTTGTTCATAATTTGCTTCCCGAGTTATGTACCATGTTGAAGGATTCCGAGAGTTCATGGGCTGTTTCCTCGTCAGCACAGATATTGGCTACTGCGCAATACTACGAAAATAGGGATAAGGATGAGAAGGATAGAGCAGACAAGAAAACTAAAGAGTTAAAGACGAAGGTTCTTTTACAGCAAGCGTATCCGCCCCGTAGTGGCCAGCGTGATTATCAGCAGCCTCAGCAGTTTCAGCGAAACTCGCAAAGGTTCGAGCCTTCTCAACCACGTTTTCCTGTAGGCCCTAATCAATGTGCATATTGCAAAGAAGAGGGTCATTTTAAGAGTAGCTGCCCTGTTTTGTTACAGCGTATGAATGGTGTTTTTAGCGGAAGAGGTCGGGTGTTCCACAAGCTTCTAGAGGTAGAGGACGTGGAGGGTTCCCCCAGAACGCACGTTCCTTTCCTCCGCAAAATTCAATGAATAGTTTTGATCAGCAGAATAACGTGTCTAGTAGGACGACTCAGTACTATGCTGACAACTATTACGTCGAAGGTGAGAATATGGATGGTAATGATTGCTAGGACAGCCATAGACAAAGAGAGGGAGTTGTTTCAGTTCCAGTAGACCAGAGTGGAACTTATGTTGAAGTGATTACATCAGGTGTGTCAGAGCCTTTTCTGTTGGATACTGGTGCTACGAAGAGTTCTATTATGCACTCTAAACTCCCTGGCGCACCTTTGTCCGGCTTAACGAACGTTTCGGTAGGTTTTTCTGGCGCCCCAGTTAGAAACCCGGTTTCTAGTCCTATGTCTCTGTCTGTTGGACCTTGTGAATTCGAAGCACCCCTTATTCTGACAACAGGTTGTGGTGAGAATTTGTTGGGATTGGATCTGTTGAAAAGATTGTATGCAACATTGTATTGTTCGGGGGAGGAGCCAAGCTCGCGAGCGTAATGGTCGCCTTTTAGCTCGGCTCCGTCAGCCCTCCGGCCCGATCGTATATCCTGTATTGTATCCTGTCCGGAGATGACACATTATCGAAGAATTGGGGACATAACACCTCGCTTGTACTCACCGTTTGGCCCGGAGGCTTCGACATGCAGCGGATCCGAAGTTGTGCCCCCCGCAAGACCGGGGCCTCCGTGAAACCTGGACCGGGACCTAGCCTGTGGGATCCGACGACTGTCGGCCCCGGACGAGAGAGTGAACCAATGGTGAGAGCCGTTGTGCGAACATCCCGGTGATCCTGATCCGGGCCTGCCCTGGTGGCCGTGAGGCTGATGTGGGGTGAGATGCTCCGGGGCCTGATTCTGTGAAGGGGTTCCCCCCCGCCGCTGCTGTGTCCGGCGGCCCTGGACCCTTGTGCCCGGACTCTGCTTGTTGGGGGCGCCGGTGTTAATATAGGCGGAGACCCGCATTGGGCGGGCATCCTTTCTGCACCAAGGCTGCCATTGCTGGGAACCCCCCGGAGCTCTGTAAAGTCCTACATTTTTTAACTGTTCTTGAGAGTCGTGGAGGGTGGTGACGGGGCTGACTTCGCGAAATGGCTGCCGACCCTCTGAAACGTGGATCGCCTCGTGGCGGCGGGCTTGGGTTGCCTGATTGCGCAGGGATCCGGACTTGTGTGCGTGAGCTTACAGTCAGAGATATCCTGGATGCCCTGAGATCCCTGCGCGCATCCCTGGCCCCTGATGCCCCTGTAAGCTCGCCACGATCTGCCGCCATTTTGAGCAGCCGTTTCTTCCTGCCCCCCTCTTGTTTCAGAGACTCCATTGCCTCGCCACCCTCGACTGTTGCAAGTGTTGCTGCCGCTGATCGACGATCATTTCGTGTGCCAGTGACTTTGGAACTTCCTGTTTTTCGAGGTTTTGACTCCGGGGACTTGGACATTGTGCCGCGACCTTGTTCGGCTCGGATGCCTGGGAATAATGGTGGACTGCCGCCTACTTCTGCATCGATGGCTTCGCATTTTTCTATTGCAGGGAACCCCTCGCGTTTCCAAACGGCGAAACTGAACTCCTGTTTTTCATCACCCGTGCTGCTATTGCTTTCAATTGTGTGCTTGCTTTGTATCGAGTAGCTCATTTCACATTGTCATGTGGTGGGTGGGATTTGTGGTTCGGAAGGGTTTGGGGTGATGTGCACAACTCCTGGTGGATTATTGGTATACGACTTCGTGGTGCAGTAGTTTGTACCCATAGCGCGGTGGGGGGTTCCCTCCTCTGTAAGTTTTATGGCGCTTGAGATTGTATCGTCCTGGCCCGTCTTTGCTGCGATTGCCTGGTTGGGCGGAGGGCTGCGGCCGACCGTATTTGTTTCTGTCTCATGCTCCTCCCTCCTTTTTCTCTTTATATGTTTATGTCTCTTTTTGTCTCGTTCTTCTTTCTTTCTTTCTCTTGCTATATTTCGGGTTCTGGTTTAGGGCGACAGGCACGCTGTCTGAAGGGTAGGCCATAGCCTTCTACAGGGGTGCAGGGTGGGATGGGTGGGTTGGGTTCTATTTGTTGTTTATTTTATAGTTCTATGGCCCTTTTGTGTCTCTTTATAGTAATGCCGCGTCTGTCCTTGCCTCCCGTGGTATGATTGAGGTGGGGTCTGTGGCGTCGATGATCCTCCCCTTATGGATCGGTTGCCTTCCATATCGATTACTGTACCCTCCTTGTTGCTAATACTCCTGCTCTCTCCTGTATTCTCGCCACGGGACGCCTGTTTCGGCGTGGTGTTCTTTCTTTCGTTTTTGTATTTTATTTCCTTTTATTATTTTTCCCACCTTGTCCTCCTCCCCTCCCCCTCTACTCCCCCTTCCCTTTTTCCTCCCCCCCTTTTTATTTGAGGTCATTATGACGGGTTAGTTCTACTGTGATGTTTATCCGATCCCTTTGTTCTGGTTCAGCCGTGCTATTGGGTGGTGGGCATGTAAAGATGGTAGTGATCGCGTGTCGATTATATCTAAAGTATCCCTTTCTCCCGGTGTGTATTGTGTTGCCTCTCCTGTATTACGGCCCCATGCCCCCTTATTGTTGCTGAAGGTGGTTTGGGGATTTCGGACTCCTCTATATTGAAATTGAGCCTATCGTACTCCTTATCCCCATGCTATAAAATTAACCTTCTCTGCTCCTGTTTATTGGCCGTCTGGTTCTTATGTGTTTCTCCCTTTTTACGATGGTATTGCTCCTGCTCCTTGATGATTGAATCTGTAATGTTTACCTTGGAACTTTTGACTGCTTTTCGTATTGTGGCCGGCCGATTTGGTTGTAGGCCTAGACTTGTATATCCTTTTGACACGAATAAAGGTTTTCAAAAAAAAAAACAAAAAAAAAAAAACATTGTATTGTTCTCCTTCGGGAGTACAACTTACTAAAAGAAAGTGGTCTCCAAGATGTATTTGTCAAAGGATAAACTTCCGACAGAATTGTCGTCTCTTCCTGACATTCTTTGGGCTACTGGTCCTAATGATGTGGGTCTTTTGGAAATACCGCCATATGTTGTGACATTGAAAGCGAATGTTAAAATGCCACGTATTCCCCAATACAAGACTCCTAGTGAAGGTGAAAGGGCGTTGCTAGCGATCATTCATGACCTAATTGAGAAAGATGTAATTGAAGAAACAAGAGGTAATGTGTGCAATAGTCCGGTTTTGCCTGTTTTAAAAAGGACTGATTCTTCACAACCGCCTGTATATAGGTTCGTGATCGATCTTCGCGAGGTGAATAAGATTGTAGTTCCGCAATTCCCAGTCTTTCCAGATATCACTGCCTTACTGACCATGATTCCAGCTCCAGCCACGTGGTTTTCGGTGATTGATTTGAAGAATGCTTTCTTCAGCATCCCGATTGCTGAGGAGAGTAGGGATATTTTCGGCTTCTCTTTAGGAGGTCAAAGCTTCCGGTTCAAGCGCGCTCCTCAAGGCTATTGTGAGAGTCCATCAATATATAGTCAGGCTTTGAAAATACAGCTTGATACGATTGTTTTACCTGATGGTGCTGCTCTTATTCAGTACGTCGACGAATTGTTAGTGGCTGCAGATACTGAGGAGATTTGTAAAGAAGCCACCTTGTCGTTGTTGCGCCATTTGTCTTATTTGCATCATGAAGTGTCTCTTTCGAAATTACAGTATTGTCGACAAGAAGTGACCTACTTAGGTCATCTCTTATCGAAGGGGGGAAGAAGATTGACCCCAGAACGAATTCAAGCGATTGCAAAATTGAGTGTGCCAATTACACAGAGAGAAGTGCGTGCTTTCTTAGGTATCACGTCATATTGCAGACAATGGATACCGAATTTGTCTCTGCTGGCCAAACCGTTGCATTGACTTGTAAAGATACACCGGATCCCCTCCCGTGGTCGGATGATTCTCAGAAGAGTTTTTCGGAATTGCGCGATGCATTGTGTTCGGCTCCTGTGTTGGGTACCCCCGACTACAGTAAGCCTTTTACACTGTATGTCCACGAGAAAGAAAGATGTGCGTTGTCAGTGTTGACACAATCTTTTGGGGACAAGCAGCGTCCATGCGCGTATTTCTCGTCGACTTTGGATCCGGTAGCAAGAGCGTTGCCGAGTTGTTTGAGAGCCACAGCGGCAGCAGCTGTTTCTATTCGACAGTCTGCTGGTTTGGTGATGAATAATACGTTGATTGTAATGGTTCCACATGCAGTGGATACTTTGCTAAACAGGACCAAGACGCAGTACTTAACTAGTGCTCGATTGTCAGGTTATGAGTTGACACTTTTAGCAAGTCATGTGCACATAAAGAGATGCAATACGTTGAATCCAGCCACATTGTTGCCGATTTCATTAGAGATAGATGTTTTTGAACAGCATGATTGCTTTCTTAGGACAGAGGAAGAAACGAAAGGGAGAATAGATCTTAGGGATACTCCTCTTGTAAAGTGTGATGGTACCTTATGGGTGGATGGTTCATGCTTCAAGCTTCCAAATGGTGATACGACTGCGGCATATGCTGTTAGGACTTTGCATACGATTGTTGAAGCTGCACGTATCCCACATAATTCAGCTCAAGCAGCAGAGTTGATTGCGCTTACGAGAGCGTGTGTATTATCAAAATGAAAGAAAGTGACCATATATACTGACAGCCAGTATGCGTTTGGTGTGGCTCATAGTTTTGGACGTTTGTGGAAGGAACGTGGGTTCCTCACGTCTCATGGAACAAAGATTCAGAATGGTCAGTTGGTGAATGAGCTTCTTGAGTCACTTACTTTGCCGTTGCAAGTTGCGATTGTGAATTGCAGTGCACATAAGAAGGTTACCGATGACGTTGGTCGCGGTAATGCGTTTGCTGATGAAGTTGCGAAAGAAACGGCAAGAGATGTGATGAGTCGAATGTATGTTGCGGGCCCTGCAAGATGGATTGGTGACGTTGGAATGTGTGAAGACACGATGGAGAGTGTGAAGTCTATTCAAGCTGAAGCTACAGAGAAAGAGTTGAGTGTGTGCAGAGAGTACGGGTAAATTAGACGCGAATGGTTGTTGGGTTGAGTTGTCAGAGCATCAGCGATGGTTGTTACCCGATGCGTACGTGCTTGCAGTGGTTACAATGGCGCATGGAATGGCTCATATCAGTGTGAAAGGGATTTGTAAGTTGTTGGCTCCAGTATGGCAAAATTCTGGAATTCCTAAGTGTGCAGAGAATGTGGTCAAAAATTGTATGGTTTGTTTGAAATACAATCCTGGTAAGGGAACTCCAACTCCAGCTGGTCATTTTGCGCCTCCGACGTATCCGTTCGAGGTTTTGCAGCTAGATTTCATCCACATGGAGAGGTGCAACAATTTGAAATACGTACTAGTGGTTGTTTGTGCCTTCTCAAGATGGGTAGAAGCATATCCCCTAAAAGATAACACTGCCTTGTCCACAGCTAAAGCCCTTGTCAAAGAATTTTTCCCTAGATATGGTTTGCCGAGAATGGTCTGGAGTGATAATGGGAGTGAATTTGTGGGTCAAGTGATGAAGAGAGTGTGTGATGGGTTAGGAATCCGCCAAATGTTTCACGCTGCAAATCACCCCCTATCAGCTGGACTAGTAGAGTGCTATAATGGCACTCTTAAACTGAAACTTGCCAAAATACAGTCGAGCTCTGGTCTTAAATGGCCTGACGCCCTGCCATTAGCACTTTTGTCAACAAGGAGGACTGTACATTCCCGAGTAGGACTTAGTCCTTATGAGATTTTGTTTGGTCGCCCGGCCAACATATGGGGAGTGCCGAGGCCGACGAAATTCAGCGAGATTGAACATCCTGTATTGCTTGATTACCTGTATGATTTGACGGCTAAATTGCGTGTCTTACACCAACAGGTTCGCGATACACTGCCTCAGGCTTCTGAAGATCCAGGTCATGCAATCGATCCCGGATCGTGGGTCCTAATCAAGAACTTTCAGCGGACAAAGAACGATCAGCCCCGCTGGATTGGCCCCTACTTGGTGCTGTTATCAACGCGATCTGCAGTACGAGTGCAAAGGAAGAAGAACTGGATCCACGGCGTACACTGTAAGAGGGTCCCTTTGCCTCTGCCGTACGACCGATGGGTCCAGGAGGGTATTCCTGATTCAGAAACTGAAACTGTGCCTCGTTTTCTGCCCTTTAGCGATGCACGTTTAATGGGGACAAGTTCTGAGCGTGAAAGCGACGATCTTCTGCAAGAAGCTGTGCCACCGTCAGTTCGATTGGACACTACCGAACCTGAACTCTTATTCCAAGACCAGACGTTACCTGGAAAAAGCCGTTATAATTTGAGATCAAGAATTACGGACAAATAAAAATAAAAATTCCTTTTTGCTATTTTTGAAAGTTCAGCTCTCCCATCTGGGAAACTGTTTTGACCGATTTTTGTTTTTCGAGCCGCCATCCGGGCTCAGCTGTAGGGTTGCGGCGTCAAGTCTTTGGAGTGCAAGCCGAAGACACAAGGTCGACGGTTCTAGTTGGTCCTAGGGCGTTCCCTGGACTGACAGACGCATTCCTTAGCACGGAACACCCTACCTCCGCGAGCAGCACGGTTAGAGGATGGAGTTTTTCGAGATGGAGAGACCTGTGGAAGAAATGAATTTCAAAAGCAGAATGTGTAAAATTATGAGCAGAAAATGTTTTTTAATATTGTGTGTTTTCATGTTGCTTAGCTTAATGATGTTTTTAATGGGATACGTTATATTCTCTTTTCAAGTGACGTTTGCACCCACTACACAGCCCATACCTTCTTCTACTGTTTCTTCGCATTCTTTTCATCCTCTGCCTGAACATGAGTGCCTTAGGAGATTAGAATTCGTTAATAACTCTTTCGTTCAGCTTCTGCACCAACACCAATTAGTAGTGAATACGACTAACTGTTGGGTGTGTGGCCTTATGCCTCATACTACCGATAAAGGTATTCCTTACCTGGTACTGCCATTCAGCTACAATGGTTCTGTGTGGGCATACAGAACGATGTTCATCTATGCTCGTAAAGTCCACCCCCTACGTTCTGTGAAGGATAATCCAAAGAATAGTGCTCTAGTTAAGGGAATAGTCAATATGATTAAGGGAGCTAGTTCCTTTGAGACTATCCCGAAAGATGAGACACTAGCGTATATTGGATGGAACATGACTGGATATGGAGCGAGTCTGAAAGAGAACCAACGAGCAAAAAGATCCACTCCTATTTGGATTGTACCCCATCAGGGTCATCTTTGTCTGCAAGGTAATGGCAAGAATCCGAGAGCTCAGTTAGGGAAGAGTATCTGCACTGAGACGTATGTTTTTGCGTCCCAGGCTTCCCCATCGTTCCTGGCAGCTAAGTGTACCTATTTCATCTGTAATGATAGAGCATACACATGGTTGCCCACTGATTTCTCGGGCACATGTTTTGTCTCGTTCCTGTTGCCTCCCACGTACACAGCTGCGGCAGATTACCACAAGACAAGAATTGCTAGAGGTGTCTTCAGTAAGGAAGATACTGCAGGACAAGAATTAGGTGATTTCTTGAAGGGTTTTCTGCCATTTTGGGGACCTATGGTTAACAGCAGGAACATACAGCAATTGACGAGAGTGGTTGAGTCCACCGTAGTTGAAACTGCCGGTGCCCTAAGTAACTTGACTGCTGAGCTCCAGTCGGATCGTCTTATGACTCTCCAGAACAGAGCTGCGTTAGATGTCATACTTGCAGATCGAGGTGGGGTATGTAAAGTGATCCAATCAAGTTGCTGTGTTTTCATTCCAGACAATGCTCCGACTGTGTACCAGGCCATTTCCAAGCTGCACAAGATCTCCGAGTCTATACATGTGGACGAAGGAGATTGGTCACTGATGGGATGGTTTTGGGAACTGTTATCTACTTGGGGATGGAGGATTCTGATGGTCATTGGAATGATCTTAGCCATCCTTTTCCTATTCTGTCTTTGTGTACAGTGTGCTCCTGCTATATGTGGCCTCTGTGTTACATCGTGTGTAAGGAAGCCTGTATCAAGAGGCGTGCTAAGTAATAGGATGATGCTACAGCAACATCTTGATGATCTGATGAGTATAGACCTGGACTCAGACTGACATAGGTTTAGGTTATTGCCTATGTAAGGGCAAAAGGAGGGTCTGAGGTACTGAGATACTGAACCCGTCTCATAAAAGTCATCGAATCATGGCCATTTTGGTATCAGCAGACCGAAAATGGCGAGTATAATATGTGCGAGTGTTTTCGTCATGTTCGAGTGATGGATTCACCATGAAATATGGGATTTCGTTCTGAACCCTCGGGTTCCATTTTGTGCACGGCAGCCATTTTGTGGTTGCCCTCACATAGGCCGATGACAGTGGCCGAACGAGTTTTCAAGCACACTTTAGCTGACTTCTGAATGACCTGAGCAAGCGACCCTCTTGCCTGAAGCCAAACTTGTTAGGCCAGTTCCTTTCCCAGTAGCTGATCAAGATTACGAAGCAAGGTACAGGGCACCATAAACCTTTTCATTGCACACAACTATGTCTTATCTTGCTCACACCTGTCTCTGCTCCTTTCTTTATGACCTATTTACGATGAGGAGGTGCCCGTTTTTATTGTGGGTTCGATCTACCTGTCTGATGAAGAATGTTGGGTTTGACCAATAATTGATTATGGGCTGGACAAACTGAAAATTGGGCTTGTCATCGTGCTCCTACTGTTTCTTTGTCGTGAAAATATGTGAGTGGTCAACTGTAAATAAGGAATGTTTGCCTGAAGCATAATATTTGGTATAAAAAGGGATGACTGGCTTTGTAAAAGGAGAGCAGTCTCCTGAGAACATACACCGTGTTGTACTTCTAGGATCTCTGTTACTGGCTGCAGCTAATAAAATTGATCTTTGACGTCACCAAGAAGTACCCCGTGTCTCTGTACTCTAAGACAGGTGGACCCGGAGACTAGGGCGTTTCCCCTGGCGCCGCTGGGTCTTAAATAACCCGGTTCTTCATGGTGGTAGGCAAGGTGGACGTCCGCTACCACAAGTTTTGGGACTCTCACTGCTTCCTCTGATTGTTGTGCTTGTAGGGGGGATATTCTATCTTCCCAGGCTCCAGAGGAGTGGGTAGTTGTTCTAAGTCCCCATTTTTTGTGAAGATTGCTGCTCCTGGGTTTTTTAAGAACGCAAATTTTGTGTATATTTTTGGTTGATAAGCGTGTAGAGATTTGCAAGCTGAGTCTCTGTCTATAGTTATGAGATTTTCGGTTCTGGCTCTTTTTAGCCCTTTAGATGTATTGTTTAGTTTTGTTGCATTTTTTGGGCCCCTTGTGTTTGTTGTAATGGTGCATTCGGAGGACTCTGAGCCAGTTGACCAGAGGCAGCCCTTGTCGTCGATAACTTCTTTGCTGGTGTTAGGTTCGTTTAAGCTGTCCTTTTCGCTTGCATGTATTATTTTGCAGAGATTGTCATCTGTAGGTGGTGGGGGAGCTCCAGTGTCCTTTGTGGCCCCGCTTTTTCGTCTAGTTGCTGGTTTTGTGAAGGACTTTCTCACTTTACCTGATCTCATGATGGACCAGGGTCTGTGAGAAGGGGATTTGTTGCTGCTCTCCTCCGCTCCGGCCCTCCAGTCCCCCCCGCGCAAGCCTCTAGATCCGCCGCGCAGGAGAGAGTGCCGGTCTGGGGTTAGGCAGACCTTGACGCTACTTATGTCAGTCTAGGGTGAGTCTCAGAATGATGTGGGTGGAGGGGAAGGGGTCTGTGAGACTGGGTGCCTGTTAAGTCCCTCTAGTCTTCCTCCTCAGACTTCCTCCTCATATGTCTCTGTCTCTATCTCTGTCTCTGTCATCACTGGGGGGGGGGGCGTGCAGGCTGGTGGCCAGGTCAGCGGTTTGTGTGCTGTGGTCGTGCGCTGTAGTCGCTTCCCCACTCACTCACTCTCTCTCATGAGGCTTAATGGTTGGGGGGTTGGGCTCTGGGCTCTGGTCTTGAGGCTCGGGTTTGAGTTTACCGTCTCGGCCTCAGCCCCTGCTTGCAGTCTCACCTCCTAAAACCCCCCTCCAACAACCTTTACGCCTGGAACCCAATCACCACTGAAGACACCATCCGCCTGATGAACACCATTCACTCAGGATCGGCTACCGACCCATGTCCCCACCACATCTTCAACAAAGCAGACTCTGAGGTACTGGGTTTTTCAGAACCGGTACCGAACCGGTAACCCAGCGGTGTCAGGGTACACCCAAAGACCTCGAGTACTTTCCTGATTCAGACCACAGAAACTCAGAGTCTTCTAGGTGAAGTCAAGGATCAATTTTATTGGCTGCAACCAAGTAACAGGTCCTAGAAGTACAACAACACAGAATGTATATTCTCAGGAGACTGCTCAAATTTACAAAGTCAGGCTTCTCTTTTTATACGAAATATTGTGCTTTAGGCAAACATTCTTCGAATTTTAGTATACCATAGACGTGTTCCCATTACAAAGAAAAAGCAGAGTCATGATGACAAGCCCATAGTTCAGTTTGTCCAGCCCACAACAAATTACCCGGCAAGGCCCAACATTTCCATCAGATACCGGTGGACCCCCAATAAAAACGGGCACCTCCCCATCATAAAGCAAGTGAGAGAGAGAAGAGCAGGGACAGGTGTGAGCAAGATTCGGCAGGGTGTGTGTGCGATGAAAAGGGTTTATGGCCTGTTGTGCCTTGATGCTATCTCGTTCGGCCACTGGGAGAGGAACTGACCAAACAGGTTCGGCCTGGGGCAATGGTTCCAACTTGCCCAGGTCACAGGAAAGTTAATTAAGGTGTACGTGTCCTTGGAATCGAATTTGGCTTAATTCAGCTTGCCTATGTGAGGGCAACTCACAAAATGGCTGCCGTACACAAAATGGATGCCAAGGGTTCAGGAGGCAAATGACGATTTCGAGGTGAAATCGTCATTCGAATATGACGAATATGCTTGTACATAGTGTACCAGCCATTCTCGGTCTTTTGATACCAAATTCGTCATGTTACGACGAAGTTTAATTCTCGAGTCCAGAATTATTACACGAGTCCAGAATTTTCAGAACCACAAACCCTCCTTTTGCCCTTACATAGGCAATTTAACCTAATCTCATGCTAATCTGAGTCCAGGTCTATATTCCTAAAGTCATTGAGATGTTGCTGTAACATCATCCTGGTACTTAGCTCGTCTCTTGATACAGGTTTCCTTAAACATGATGTAGCTCAGAGGCCACATATTGCAGGAGCACACTGCACGCACAGACAGAACAGGAAAAGAATGGCTAAGACCATCCCAATGACCATCAGAATTTTCCATCCCCAGCCGGATATCAGTTCCCAGAACCACCCCATTAATGACCAATCTCCTTTATCCACATGAATAGATTCGGAAATCTTATGCAGTTTGGAGATGGCCTGGTACACTGTTGGAGCGTTATCTGAAATGAAAACACAGCAACTCGATTGGATCAATTTACATACCCCACCTCGGTCTGCAAGTATGACATCTAAAGCGACCCTGTTCTGAAGGGTCATAAGACGATCCGACTGGAGCTCAGCAGTCAAGTTACTAAGGGCACCAGCAGTTTCAATTACAGTGGACTCAACCACCCTTGTCAATTGCCTTATGTTCCTGCTGTTAACCATGGGTACCCAGAACGGCAGAAAACCCTTTGCGAAGTCCCCAAATTCTTGACCTGCAGTGTCTTCTTTACTCAAGACACCTCTAACTACCCTTGTCTTGTGGTAATCTGCCGCTGCTGTGTAGGTGGGGGGCAACAGGAACGAAACAAAACATGAACCCGAAAAGTCAGGGGGCAACCATGTATAGGCTCTATCATGGCAGATGAAATAGGTACCCTTAGCTGCTAAAAATGCAGGGAAGTCTGAGACCCAAAAACATACGTTTCAGTACAGACACTTTTCCCTAACTGAGCTCTGGGATTCTTGCCAATACCTTGCAGACGCAGGTGACCCTGATGGGGTACAATCCAAATCGGGGACGATCTCTTAGCTTGCTGTTTCTCACTCAGAGTAGCTCCATATCCGGTCGCGTTCCATCCTATATATGCAAGTGTCTCATCTTCGGGGGTAGTTTCATAAGAAATCTCTTCCTTAATCATGTCGACTATACCCTTAACTAGAGCACTATTTTTAGGATTGTCTTTTACAGAACGTAGGGGGTGGACTTCACGAGCATATATGAACATTGTTCTGTATGCCCACACAGAACCATTATGGCTGAAAGGCAGGACCAGATAAGGGATACCTTTATCCCTTGTGTGAGGCATAAGACCACACACCCAACAGTTAGTCGTGTTCATTACAAGTTGGTGTTGATGCAAGAGCTGAACAAAGGAGTTATTAATAAATTCTAATCTCCTAGCGGATTCATGTTCAGGAAGGGGTTGAAAAGAGTGTGAGGAAACAGTAGGAGGAGGTATGGGCGATGTAGTGGGTGCAAATGTTACTCGAAAAGAGAATAAAACATAACTTATTAAAAATATCATCACACTGAATAACATGAAAATGCACAATATCAAAAAGCTTTTCTTTGTCATTATTTTACATATCCTGTGTTTAAAGTTCGTTTCCTTGGCAGGTCTCTCCATCTCGAAAAACTCCATCCTCTCTAAAGTGCTGCCCGTGATGGGAGGTTGTTTCTGTTAAGGAATGCTTCTGTCAGTCTAGGGCAACTCCCTTGGACCAACCAGAACTGCTGACCTAACGTCGTCAGCTGCACCCCAAAGACTTTGGGCAATCGCGGCCCTAGCAGCGGAACCCGGATGGCGGTTCGAAAAACAAAAATAAGCAAGTTTCTCAGATGGGATAGCTGCACTTTCAAAAATAGTATTTGGAGGGGAAAAAAAAGATTTTTATTTGTCCATAGGTCTTGGCCTCAAATTATAGCGCTTTTTCCCAAGTACTGTCTGATCCTGAAACAGGAGTTCAGGCTCTGTAGTGTTCAATCGCTTTGATGGTGATACTGCTGGTTGCAAAATGTCATCACTCTCTTGTTCAGTCAGTGTTCCTTTTACACATGCATCACTGAAAGGCAGAAAACGTGGCACTGTTTCAGTTTCTGAGTCAGCGACACCCTTCTGGACCCACTGGTCGTATGGCAGAGGCAGAGGGATCCGCTTGCAGTGGATCCCGTGGATCCAGTTTTTCTTCCCTTCCACTCGAACAGCTGATCTTGTGGAAAGAAGAACGAGGTGCGGTCCGGTCCACCTGGGCTGGTCGTACTTGGTTCGCTGGAAATTCTTCACGAGAACCCAGGATCCAGGGTCGATGGGGTGACCTGGAGTCTCAGAGACCGGAGGCAGGGTGTCATGAACCTGTTGGTGTAAAACACGCAATTTAGCCGTCAATTCGTACAGATAATCAAGCAAAACAGGGTGTTCGATTTCACTGAACTTTGTGGGCCTTGGCACTCCCCATATATTGGCCGGGCGGCCAAAGACTATCTCATATGGACTAAGTCCCACTCGCGAATGCACAGTCATTCTGGTGGATAGGAGTGCTAAGGGTAGACCATCAGGCCATTTAAGACCTGTGCTCTCTTGAATTTTGGCCAATTTTAACTTAAGCGTGCCATTGTAACATTCTACTAGTCCAGCTGATTGGGGGTGATTTGCAGCGTGGAACTTTTGCTGAATGCCTAGCCCTTCACATACTTTTTTCATCACTCGACCCACAAATTCACTTCCATTGTCGCTCCAGACCATTCTAGGCATTCCAAATCTGGGGAAGAATTCCTTCACAAGGGCTTTCGCTGTGGACAAGGCAGTATTGTCCTTTAGGGGATATGCTTCTACCCATCTTGAGAAGGCACAAACATCAACAAGTACGTATTTTAAGTTGTTGCAACTCTCCATGTGGATGAAATCTAGCTGCAAAACCTCAAACGGATACGTAGGAGGCGCAAAATGACCAGCTGGAGTTGGGGTTCCCCTACCAGGATTGTGTTTCAGACACACCATGCAATTCTTGACCACATTCTCTGCACACTTGGGAATTCCTGAATTTTGCCATACTAGAGCCAACAACTTGCAAATCCCTTTCACGCTGATGTGAGCCATTCCATGAGCATTGTAACCACTGCAAGCACGTACGCATCGGGTAGCAACCATCTCTGATGCTCTGATAATTCAATCCAACAACCATTTGCATCCATTCTACCCATGCTTTCTCTCCACATGTTCAACTCTTTCTCTGTAGCCTCAGCTTGAATAGACTTCACACTCTCTATCGTGTCTTCACACATTCCAACATCACCAACCCATCTTGCAGGGCCTGCAACATACATTCGGCTCATCACATTCCTTGCAGTTTCTTTCGCGATTTCGTCAGCAAATGCATTTCCACGACCAACATCATCAGTCACCTTCTTGTGAGCACTACATTTCACAATCGCCACTTGCAGAGGCAAGGTCAGTGATTCAAGAAGCTCATTCACCAACTGACCATGCTGAATCTTAGCTCCATGCGAAGTCAGGAACCCACGTTCTTTCCACAATCGTCCAAAACTGTGAGCCACTCCAAATGCATACTGGCTGTCGGTGTAGATGGTCACTTTCATTCCTTTCGACAACACACATGCTCTCGTGAGTGCAATCAATTCTGCTGCTTGAGCTGAATCATGTGGAATACGTGCAGCTTCAACAATTGTATGCAAAGTCGTGACAGCATAGGCTGCAGTCGTGTCACCATTCGGGAGCTTGAAACATGAACCATCCACCCATAATGTACCATCACATTCAGCAAGAGGAGTGTCCCTAAGATCTATTCTCCCTTTCGTTTCTTCTTCTGTTATAAGAAAACAATCATGCTGTTCCGAAGCATCTAATTCCTCTACAATTGGTAACAACGTAGCTGGGTTTAGAGTGTTGCATCTTTTTATATGCACATGACTCGCTAACAAGGTTAATTCGCAACCTGACAATCGAGCCTTAGTTAAGTGCTGTGTCTTGGTTCTGTTTAACAACGTGTCCACTGCATGTGGAACCATCACAACTAGCGTATTATTCATTACTAGACCAGCAGACTGTCGAATAGAAACAGCTGCTGCCGATGTGGCTCTTAAACAACTTGGCAATGCTTTAGCTACCAGATCCAAAGTCGACGAAAAATATGCACATGGACGCTGTTTGTCTCCAAACAACTGAGTCAACACTGATAATGCACAACCCTCTTTCTCATGGACATACAATGTAAAGGGCTTACTGTAGTTGGGAGCACCCAACACAGGAGCCGAACATAATGCTGTGCGCAATTCAGAAAAACTTTTCTGACACTCTTCGGAACAAGGAACGGGATTGGGTGTATCATTACACGTTAATGCCACCAAAGGTTTGGCTAATAACGAAAAATTTGGTATCCACTGTCTACAGTACGATGTAATACCCAAGAAAGCACGCACTTCTCTCTGTGTTCTTGGCACACTTAATTTCGCTATTGCCTGAATTCTCTCTGGGGTCAGTTTCCTTCCCTCCTTCGATAAGAGATGACCTAAGTAGGTCACTTCTTGTCGACAATATTGCAATTTGGAAAGTGACACCTTGTGATGCAAATCACACAGATGACACAACAATGACAACGTGGCTTTTTTACAGATTTCCTCAGTATCTGCAGCAATAAGCAAATCATCAACGTAGTGTACAAGAGTAGCACCTTCAGGTAAAACAATCGTATCAAGCTGTGTTTTTAAAGCTTGACTATATATTGATGGACTTTCACAGTAGCCCTGGGGAGCTCTTTTAAAGCGGAAGCTTCGTCCTCCTAAACTGAAGCCAAAAATATCCCTGCTCTCCTCAGCAATCGGGATGCTGAAGAAAGCATTCTTCAAGTCAATCACCGAAAACCAGGTTGCAGAAGCTGGAATCATAGTCAATAGGGCAGTAATGTCAGGAACAACTGGAAATTGTGGCACAACTATTGTATTGACCTCTCTAAGATCAATCACAAATCTGTAAACAGGTGGCTGGGAAGGATCAGTTTGTTTCAAAACAGGCAGAACAGGACTATTGCAAACGTTGCCTCTTGTCTCTTCAACCACATCTTTTTCAATCAGATCGTAAACGATCGCTAGCAAAGCTTTTTCACCTTCACTAGAAATTCTATATTGGGGAATTCGTGGCATTTTAACATTGGCTTTCAATGTTACAACATATGGTGGTATTTCTAAAAGGCCCACATCATTAGGACCAGTAGCCCAAAGAATATCAGGAAGAAACCACAATTCTGTTGGAAGTTTATCCCTTGACAAATACATTGGGGAAACCACTTTCTTACCTAAAGTAAGTTGTACTCCTGAAGGAGAACAGTACAAAGTCGCATACAATCTTTTTAACAGATCCAATCCCAAAAATTTTCACCACAACCTGTTGTCAGAATAAGGGGTGCTTCGAATTCACAAGGACCAACAGAAAGAGACAAAGGGTCAGAAATCGGGTTCCTAACCGGGGCGCCAGAAAAACCTACAGAAACATTCATTTCGCCAGACAAAGGTGCGCCAGGGAGTTTGGAGTGCATAATAGAACTCTTTGTAGCACCAGTATCCAACAGAAAAGGCTCTGACACACCTGATGTAATCACCTCGACGTATGGTCCACTCTGATCTACTGGAACTGAAACAACTCCCTCTCTTTGTCTATGGCTGTCCTAGCAATCATTACCTTCCCAATGCTCATCTTCTGTATAGTAATCATCAGCATAGTACTGAGCTGTCCTACCAGATGCGTTATTCTGTTGATCGAACCTATTCATAGAATTTTGAGGTGGAAGGGGACGTGCATTCTGAAGGACGTTTCCACGTCCTCTACCTCTAGGCGCTTGCTGAACACCTCTACCTCTTGTGTTTGACACACCATTTGCACGCTGTAACAGAATAGGGCAACTATACTTAAAATGACCCTCTTCCTTGCAATACGAACACTGGTTGGGACCTACTGGAACACGTGGCTGAGTATACTCTACTCTTTGCGAGTTCCTCTGATACTGTTGAGGCTGCTGATAATTATTCTGATAGTTATTCTGACCACCATTATTCTGGCCACCACCACCACGTGGCGGATACGCTTGCTGTAACAAAACCTTCGTTTTCAACTCTTTAGTTTTCTTGTCTGCTCTATCTTTCTCGTCTTTGTCTCGGTTTTCATAATATTGTGCAGTAGCCAATATTTGGGCTGAAGAGGAAACTGCCCAAGAACTTTCTGAATCCTTCAACTGTTTGCACAACTCTGGAAGCAGATTGTGCACAAATTTATCAAAGAACAAACGCTGACCACCTTCTGTGCTCATATCTTGACCACTGTGGTCGACAAACGTTTCTTCAAACCTGGTGAAGAAATCAGACACCGTTTCTTCTTTCTTCTGCTTACACGCAGACAATTTATCCCAGTTTACACGCATCACAGGCATTATAGTTTTCATATAATCAATGATTTTACCAGGAAGTTCTGCTACTAAAGGCTCAGGTTTAGAACCACCAATTTGTAGGGCATGTGCAGCAGCAATATTAGCCCATGAGTCACCCAACTCCTGATCATGATCTGTATGACGAATCTTTCCCCATAAAGGCTGTGGAACAACATTCCCAAATAACATATCGATATCGGCTAAATTCATAATACATGACCCAGCAGTCTGTGACAACTCTTTGTAATACCCTGCAGGATTTTTACGGGGATCAGGCAATGTCTGTTTAAGGGCCAAAACTTCAGCTCGCTTCCATGGAACATGTACCCACACACGCTGAAAATGAGGCTGAATAGGTGGGTTAGCTTGTAGGTCCCCTTCCCTCCACTGTGGGGGAACTTCTCTCATGGGATATTGTCTCGCCTTCTTTTTAGCAGAAGAATCATACTCAAACAACGACTTAGAAACACCTTCAGTCCTAAGTGACAACAATGTCGCAACTGCTTTCCTAACATTTGAACCCACAATTGTGCCTTTTGAAAATTCGAACCGTACATGGCTCAACTCGGGCGGATTAGAGTCCAAATCATTTTCCTCTAAATCTTCACACAGAAAAACACACATTTTCTCAAAAACGTATCTCTGTTTTGATGCTTCCCACTGATGGAAGACATCCATAACAGAATTTAGATCATATATTGTCGGGTCAGTCATCCATCTATGTGCCAAATGATTTAACATTTCTTTCTCCCTAGAATCAGGCTGTTGACTACGAAACTGTTTATGCTCAGAGACAGGAGCCGGACTTGCCGCTCCAAAGAAAGGATATAAAATACTAGTAACAGTGCTAGCCACTCTCTGACGAACAGAAGGAGAAGTCGAGGAAAAGACAGGAGGGAAGGCAGAGTGAGACGAGGCAGATGCAGACGAGGCAGATGCAGAGGCAGTGTCAGGAGAAGTACTAGGAGTGGTAGTCGATATAGTAGTCAAAGTTGTAGGAGGTAAAGGCAGAGCAGATGTCAAAGTCGGTGGCCCTTGAGGAGGCTGCACCGGAGGAGCAGGAGCCAGCTGAAGAGTAGCTGGTGGGTGCTGTGGAGGAGCAGGAGGCAATGCAACCACGGGTTGCGCAACTAAAGGTTGCGGAGGTGCTGTAGCATTTTGCGCATAGGGGGGTGGCGAACTTAACAAATGCGCCATTAACGGATCTTTTTCAAGCTCTTTTGCTGCATCTTGCTGAAGAGGCGGCAAAACTGGATAACATTTATCTATTACCATTTTATTCATTTCATCTGTTCTTCTTCATTGTCTTTAAACTGCATAGCAGCTTGCATTATCGAAATACCCCTTTCTCTCTTATTTTTCTTCGCTAATTTAATTTCCTTCTGTTTGGCCTCCTTACGCCATAGGCGGAAAGAGTCAAACATCGCCGGCCGGGCTTTCTTCTTAAAAAGTTTAACTTCAAGGTTATCTAGGATTTCGGTATCAAAGCTACCATATTGGGGCCATTTTAAAACACCATCTTTTCTGGTGTATTTGATCCACACTTCGTTATATGTGATGGGGCCTACTCCATGTTTCACATATAATTCATAAGTTGGAGTTCCAATCGGAGGAACCGAACACGAGTCCTCCAATCGGGAATCCCTATTATTACAACCAAGACAAAACACATTTCCAAGTCTGCTAAGACCAGGCATCTTCGCTCTCTAGTCTAGCTCCAAACTTCAAAGGATTATCGATTACGATATTTCTCGTGAATACACGAGTCCTTCGGCTTTGGCACTTGCAAGTTCCAAATAAAGATCCCAAAGGGATACCCAAAAAAACTAAGAACCAACTAAGGACTGGGAGACGCTCCACTTATACTTAACTGAGATATCGATGACGTCACCAGAAGACTCGTCTTAGCGTTTCGCTCTACCAAACTTCAAGGGTCCAAATCAGGGCGATAGCCAGGGCAGCAGTCCTTTGTAGCCGTCGGGAAGCGGGGAACCTCGCAGCAAAGACTTTCGGACCACGTCGACATGCAGGGGTCGATGAAGTGGCGGCCTTCCTCCAGAATTTTCACACGAAGCTCCTCACGAACCTCTGGCTGGACCGGTACCGCTGGTATCGCCCCACGTGGGGCGCCAACTGAGGTACTGGGTTTTTCAGAACCGGTACCGAACCGGTAACCCAGCGGTGTCAGGGTACACCCAAAGACCTCGAGTACTTTCCTGATTCAGACCACAGAAACTCAGAGTCTTCTAGGTGAAGTCAAGGATCGATTTTATTGGCTGCAACCAAGTAACAGGTCCTAGAAGTACAACAACACAGGATGTATATTCTCAGGAGACTGCTCAAATTTACAAAGTCAGGCTTCTCTTTTTATACGAAATATTGTGCTTTAGGCAAACATTCTTCGAATTTTAGTATACCATAGACATGTTCCCATTACAAAGAAAAAGCAGAGTCATGATGACAAGCCCATAGTTCAGTTTGTCCAGCCCACAACAAATTACCCGGCAAGGCCCAACATTTCCATCAGATACCGGTGGACCCCCAATAAAAACGGGCACCTCCCCATCATAAAGCAAGTGAGAGAGAGAAGAGCAGGGACAGGTGTGAGCAAGATTCGGCAGGGTGTGTGTGCGATGAAAAGGGTTTATGGCCTGTTGTGCCTTGATGCTATCTCGTTCGGCCACTGGGAGAGGAACTGACCAAACAGGTTCGGCCTGGGGCAATGGTTCCAACTTGCCCAGGTCACAGGAAAGTTAATTAAGGTGTACGTGTCCTTGGAATCGAATTTGGCTTAATTCAGCTTGCCTATGTGAGGGCAACTCACAAAATGGCTGCCGTACACAAAATGGATGCCAAGGGTTCAGGACGCAAATGACGATTTCGAGGTGAAATCGTCACTCGAATATGACGAATATGCTTGTACATAGTGTACCAGCCATTCTCGGTCTTTTGATACCAAATTCGTCACGTTACGACGAATTTTAATTCTCGAGTCCAGAATTATTACACGAGTCCAGAATTTTCAGAACCACAACTCCGTTATCGCACCCCATCTCCGAGACGTCATCAACTGCTCCCTCAACTTCGCCACCTTCCCGGAAAGCTGGAAACACGCCGAACTCAGCGCCCTCTTGAAGAAACCTACAGCAGACCCCACTGAACTTAAGAACTCCCGCCCCATTTCACTCCTCCCATTCCCTGCCAAAGTCATTGAGAAAGCCGTCAACAGTCTACTCGCCGCCTTCCTCGAATCCAACAAATCCCTCGACCCTTCACAGTCCGGCTTCCGAGCCAAACATAGCACCGAGACCGCCCTCATCGCAGCAACAGACGACATTCAAACTCTACTGGACAACGGAGAAACTGCTGCCATCATCCTGCTCGACCTTTCCGCAGCCTTCGACACAGTCTGTCATAACACCCTTATACAACGCCTCAGCAGCGTCGGAATACAAGGAAAAGCATTGGACTGGATCATCTCTTTCCTCGCCGGAAGAACCCAGAGAGTCCGCCTCCCCCCTTTTAGATCAGAGGCCACCGAAGTCATCTGCGGCGTACCACAAGGATCATCACTCAGTCCCACTCTCTTCAACGTATACATGAGTCCCCTCGCATCCATTGCGCGCCAACACAACCTCAACATTATCTCCTATGCAGACGACACTCAGTTGATCCTTTCCCTGACCAAAGACCCAAACACCGCCAAAACCAACCTACACGAAGGGATGAAAGAAGTAGCCAAGTGGATGAAGAACAGCCGTTTAAAACTTAACTCTGACAAAACGGAAGTCCTCATCTTAGGATCATCCCCCTCTGCCTGGGACGACTCCTGGTGGCCACCGGCCCTGGGAACCGCACCCATACCAACGAACCACGCACGTAACCTGGGCTTCATCCTGGACTCATCCCTCTCGATGACCAGACAAGTCAACGCCGTCTTATCATCATGCTTCAACATCCTACGTAAGCTCAACAAAATCTTCCGTTGGATCCCCACCGAAACAAGAAAGACGGTCACCCATGCACTGGTCACAAACCGACTAGACTATGGAAACACCCTTTACGCCGGAACCACAGCCAAACTACAGAAAAAACTCCAACGCATCCAAAACGCCTCAGCCAGACTCATCCTAGACATCCCCCGCCAAGCTCACATCTCCGGTCACCTGAAAGACCTCCTCTGGCTCCCCGTCAACAAGAGAATAACGTTCCGCCTCCTCACCCACGCACACAAAGCCCTTTACGACCTAGGACCCGAATACCTCAACACGCGCCTGTCCTTCTACACCCCCACCCGCCAACTTCGATCGTCCAATCAAGCCCTCGCTGCAATTCCACGCATCCAAAGATCCACCATGGGAGGAAGATCCTTCTCCTACTTAGCGGCCAAGACCTGGAATTCCCTCCCCACCCACCTCCGCCTCACACAGAACCACCTCTCCTTCAGAAAACAACTAAAAACTTGGTTATTTGATAAATAAAGCTCCCCCCCTCCCTCAAGCGCCTTGAGACCCTCTGGGTGAGTAGTGCGCTATACAAATTGAAACTTGACTTGACTTGACCCCCTGCCTCCGCACGACCCAGAGACGGCTCTCCCTCGCAGCTTTTTCCGTTAGCCTCCGCCGCTGCCCTGCTGACCTGCTGGCTCACCAACTCACCGGTTTTCCTGGCTCCTCGCTCCTTGGTTCCTTCTTTCCCCAACTCAGGCTCTCCCCAGCTCGGGCTCGGGCTCAGAGCCCCAGGATACCAGGATACCGGAGCCCCAGGAAACGCTGTGGTCCGTGGTCCGCCGTAAGCTGGTGGCTGCTGGCCGCTGATGGACGCCGTTTTTGTCCGAGGTGTTGGGGAGGGGGTGAGGAGATGGATAGAAGTGGGTGCGGGTGCGGTGCTCCTGTGGTGGCACACCGGCGCTCTCAGCGCTCTCTACCTCTCTACCGCCTCTGCAACAAGCTGGAGGTTGCGGCTACGATGCGGTGCTTGTCTTCCGTGGCGGTGTCGGCGTTAGCTACTGCCAGCGTCTCCTCTTGCTGCTGTCTCTGCGGTCCGCGCCCCCCCCCCCCGCTGTTCCCTCGCCTTGCCTCGGCAGGGGCGCGACGGCTGCGGGCTGCGGTTTTGGTCATTTCGGCGATTTCGGTTGCCTCGGCTAGCACCCGGTGTCTCCCCCTGCTGCGATCTCCACGGTCAGCGTGGTCAGTGCGGGGGAAATCAGAGGGCTGGAGGTCCAATTGACTGCAGCCCATGGAGAAGTATGAGCCCAGCTGTGGGACAAACTAACAGAATATCACAACACGGTTGAAAGAGATTGCATATTTCATGACAAATACCATCAGGCTAGAATATACAGGGAGGGAGAGCGCCCAGGCAAGGCGCTAGCAGAAATTACCTGTAAGCCCCGATTTTCAAACTATGTCCTGGTGGTCAAGGACACGGAGGGAAGATCGCAAAAAGACACAACTACTATACTTCAGGCCTTACTATTTACCATTATACATGACACGTAGAGACACCCCCCAGACGCGGACACTTATCTGGAGGCGGTAGGCCTTGGATGGCTGACTGAGAGAGAATTTGTCTTGGCCGACTTCAAGGATGATGAAATCAAAGCAGCTAATTATGCAGCTGAGGTCCGGAAGGGCACCCAGCCCAGACGGCTTACCGGCTGAATTCTACAAAACATACATCAATATCCTGACGCCTTTCCTCAAAACTCTCTATGAAAGGGCCTGACACTCTCTCGCTCTCTATGCAAGTAGCCTGGCTCATATCCCTCCTAAAGTCCGGCAAACCAGCGGATGCCTTTGACTCATATAGACCCCTATCTTTAATTAACTGAAATGCTAAATTACTGGCCAAACTTCTGGCTAACTGACTCAGCCTACTGCTGAAGTGGTGGTGCTGCCTGACAGGCAGGCTTTATTACGGGTAGAATCACTTCCCACAACTTGCATACCCTCTCTGAACTACAGGACATAGATCTGGAGCTGGAGGCAGTGGTGGTCTTCTTAGACGCCACTAAAGCTTTCGTCTCCTTAGAGTGGGATTTTCTGCTGGCTGTACTTCGTCGCATTGGCTTCCCTGCTCAATTCCGGTTGTGGGTGCGACTCCTATCACAGTGGCCACTGACAACGCTCTCCATCAACGGCACGTTCTCACCTCCCTGTGCTATATCTCGTGGCACCAGACAGGGGTGCCCGCTGTCGCCCCTCCTGTTTACCTTGGCGGTGGAAACGCTGACGGCCATGCTCAGACAACATTATCCCGAGCATGCACTTAGAAACCCGACCAGGCACGTGTTGGTGTCCCTCTACACCGATGACATCACGCTATATGTCAGGGACCCTTAGAGCAGCCTAAATGCCATACTAAGGGAAGATATGGGGAGTTCTTCGGAATAATAGTGAACTGGGAGAGGAGGAGCTGGGCGAGCATCCAAGATGGCCGCGTAGGCCAGTAACTCCGTGAGACCCGCGCCGCGTCTATTAATCCTGACGTTTACCCTGAGGGGCTGTGTTGGGCATTGGCTGGCGGAAGGGGAGCGGTGCGCTTAGACGCTGCTCTGGATAGGGCCGAAGCGGCTCGATCCTGAAATTTGGGCCCAGTGGATTGTTGGAGCCGGGATCCCGAGTGGTGGAGGTGGCCGGCCGCAAACAGAACAACCGCCGGGGCGGTGACCAGAAGTCGCCGGTCGGGCCCCGGAGCGGAGGAAATCTGATCGCGTCTGGAGTGCGGCTTGTGACGGGGCGGTGTGGAGGCATCCCCCCACCCACACCCCCGACTTCTGCCTGTGGCGTGGGCAGTGCCTGAGAGATGCCCAGGCCGTGGAGGAGAGCATTGGGAATGCCGGGCAGTCCAGGCAGACTTTTGAGTGGGGCAGACATGTTGTGTGGATGCGCTCCGAGATCACAGGGCCCCCGGTGAATGCCGAGTGTTGTGCAGTGACACCGGAGTTTAGCGTCGAAATTTGGAGCCCTGACCCACTACATGGACTCATAGCTCAATGTTGCCGGACCCTCACTTATGGTGAGGACACCACATTTGTAACTTGTGAGAGATACTTGCTGGCCCTCTCCCCCCCCCCCCAAGGAAAGAAGAAAGCCAGAGAAGTGCGCTATTCGAGCGCAGAGCAAATACCCCAGGTGGGCGCCTGCCTAGGGAGGCGGTTGCCTAGCGGACGGGATGCAGGGTGAAGGGGGGGAGAGGAGAGTGCACACTACAGCGCGGCAAGATGGGGACAGTTGGTGGCATGGCCAATATGAAGTGCAGAAGGGGAGTGACTCCAACTAAGTGGTCCCCACAGGACCGCACGTGTCCCGCAGTGGATATTCCGTGAGGGGGCCAAGGGTGAAACGGAGGAACTGTCTTTGACGTGTACTGGATTGGAACTGGGGAGCAGGAAGAGAAACGACGTGTGGCGCGAGTAAAAGTACTAGACACAGTAGGCCGGGAAGTCTAGGTCTGCAGTGGTAGAGGGGACCCCCGGAGGTGGGGCTAATTGTTTACGCCAGTGGCGGGTGCAGGTGGCCTGGATTATCCGCGGGAGTGAGACTCGAATGGTCTGGGTGACAGGATTAAGAGAGGGATGGTTATTAGAAGGCACACCCCAGATGTGGCACTATTGCAGGAGACGCACCTTGTGGGCAATCGCTGCATGGCCCTCCATAAAGGGGGGGTATAAGTTGGTGGCGCATGCAGGGTTTACAACAGGGTCCAGGGGGTTGGGAATTTTGGTGAAAAAATCCTTTTTCTATGGCAATACAGGCTACATGGTTGGATCAGAGGGGTAGGTATGTAGGTGTTTCGGGGCAATTGTGGGGGAGGACCTTTTTGTCAATATATGTACCGCCTGGTCTTCAGTCTGATACTTTTCGAGACCTGAGTACTGTTTTCTTACTTTGCCCCTGGGCCTTTTGGTGTTGGGGGGTGATTTTAATGCGGTGCTTGGCGGAGAGGCCGACAGAAGCCCGCCGCATGTACTTCAACCATCGCAGAGATGGCTCTCAAACTTTCTTGAGACAATGGGACTGGTAGATAGCTGGCGAGTACGTAACCCGACGCTGACACACTTTACCCTCATATCAGCTGCGCACAATAGTTTGCCCAGGTTGGATTACATATTGCTACCGGAGGCTATGGCAGCTACTGTTCAAGAGGTACGGTATCTTGGTAGAGGTATATCTGATCATATTCCACTGTGGTTGCAGCTCGCATTCGGACGGCCAGCGGTTGTCAAAGTAGCTCCTATTAGTGCATGGCAACTAAAAGATCCGGCCACTAAGAAGGAGATTATTCAGATGTCAGACCCCTATTTTCAGGAGAATGTGGGAACTGTCGACTCAGCGCAGACCCTTTGGGAAGCATACAAAGTAGTAGCGAGAGGGGAGGTTCTATATTTGGTAGCGGGGAAGAAGAAGAAACGCCTGGCCGAGGTGACCAAGATGGAGGCAGAAGTGGTAAGATTAGAGGAGAGGGTGGCTAGATCATCAACGCCGGAGGACCTCTACCTTTTGAAGTTAAGTCAGGACGAATACAAATGTTTAGCCAGAGATAGAGCGATAGCTCAAAACGACGCCATACAGAGCCGAATATATGAACATGGAGACAAAGCCGGCAAATTGATCTCGTGGCTTGAACATGAGGAATGGGCGTCTAGGCTGGTACCTGAGATAGAGGGAACAGATTCAGATACAGTTACGGACCCGAAGGCGGTGGCTGACACATTTTCCGAGTATTACAAGGGTGTATATACCGCTGGTAGAGGGTTCACAGAGGCGGAGAACAGTGAAATGATTAAGGATATTGTCATGCCGGGGTTATCTGAAGAGGATAAGTGCTATTTAGATTCCCCCTACACGGACGATGAAGTAGTGCAGGCAATTAGAGGGATAAAGTCCGGTGATGTGACTGGTCCCAATGGGATACCAATAGAGTTGTATAAGTTGAATGCTCAGAAGTTCGCCCCGTATATCCGAGTCATGTTCCTGGAAAGTAAAGAGAAGGGTCAGCTCCCATAAGACCAGCGTGTGGCGAATATAGTGGTTATTCATAAAGCAGGTAAGCCCAGGAC